>NC_064428.1:6997500-7327500 GCF_023375975.1 Astyanax mexicanus | reverse complement strand
AGGAACTCCTTCTTTCAAGACGCTGAGAAAACTATTCCAGGTGGCTCTCCCTCATGAAGACACTGAAATTAAAATCTCACCAAGAGTGTGTAGATCTGTCCTCAAAGTCTAAATTTGTCAGTAAATGTAACAATTTTATTTTGATACATATAAACTATCAAAAAAATTGAAATCAAATTTTATTCTCAACTGAATAAAAAAAATTGCATTTATACTTGTTTTCATTTCATTTATCTAAAATATAGATTTAAAATAAAAGGAGAAGCAATGCTTTAGAGAGAACAGTCTGGCAGAGTTAGCAGCTGATGCTGGTTTTGCGCAGTCACAACATTGAGATCAGGCAGTTAATCATAATATATGATCTACAGCTTTCCTAAAGTAGCCTGGGAGGAATGACTACACACTGACGGTGAGTGTCAAAAACTGGAAAACACACCCAGAACTACATTTTTCCAGAAGCCAGTGGAAAAGAAGCTGCAAATGCAACAGACTAAACTCAGTTATTCTAAATTGATTTGACTCAAAGACTTTATTTGCAGAAAATGAGAAATGGCTGAAATAACAAAAAGAAGCAGAGCTTTCAGACCTCAAATAATGCAAAGAAACCAAGTTGATATACATATTCATAAAGTTTTAAGAGTTCAGAAATCAATATTTGGTGGAATATCTTTGTTCTTTAATCACAGTTTTCATGCATCTTGGCATCATGTTCTCCTCCACCAGTCTTACACACTGCTTTTGGATAACTTTATGCTGCTTTACTCCTGGTGCAAAAATTCAGTCAGTTCAGTTTGGTGGTTTGATGGCTTGTGATCATCCATCTTCCTCTTGATTATATTATAGAGGTTTTCAATTTGATAAAATCAAACAAACTCATCATTTTTAAGTGGTGGTTATTTTTTTCCAGGGCTGTATATAATGTATGAGTTTCACATTTCAAGCTGAATTACTGAAATAAAGTTTCATTTCGATGATGATTATTTTTTTTTAGATGCACCTGTGTTATACAGTATATGTAACTTGTTGTTTGAGTAATATCCAACTGAAATTTATATTTGTAACTATAGTTAAATCTTTAACCTTCTCAATCTTCAAAATTTCTCATATTTAATTTGTAGTTTTGTACTTGTAGTTTTTATAAGATGACAGTCTTAATTAGGTTGGGTTCAGAGAAATTCTGCATGTTTACAGTATAAAGAAGTGCAGCTCTTTTCGTCATTTTGAAATGACAGATGATAAAAAGCAGAAAACCGCAGCAGGGATTTCAGCTTTGAGTTTGAGATGAACTGAAGCTGGATCAGTGGAGCTCGTGCCATCTTCTCTAATAAGGTTTGAAAAGGTCCGTGCTGAATAACACCACGCGTTTGCCGGGAAATCGGTATCGCTGAGCTCATCACTTTGCTGAAACTTCATCCAATAAAACAATTTATGACTGCTGCTGATGTACAGCTGGCCACGCAATCACTAATGGATTTTAAATGTGCTCCTTCTGGGCGCGGAGAGAAAGGACAGCGGTGGGTGATTTATGACTCCTCCTACCTTTCAGCTCACGGGGTTTTAGCGTTAGCGTTTAGCACAGGGTTTTAGCGCAGGACTTTAGCACAGGACTTTAGCACAGCGTCTCTCAGTCAGAGAATATGGTACAATCTGTGCTACTGTTTCCCCACTGAAACCAGGGTTTTCAGAGTTTGGGGAGCTGGTTCTGGTGGTTCTGCAGGTTCTGCTGATGATAAGTCGAGCTGCTCGGCTGATTTATGGAGATTTATGGAGACAGTCAGATCATATCTTTTTTTTTTTTTGGCAGCACATACGAGTTCTGTGCACCTTCCACATATGATCACAAGTGGGGAGCCTGGTACAAATGCTTGTGTCATGCCCACCTAAGCAGGGAACTTTTTCACATATTGTCATCCCTGATAAAAAAAAAAAAAATATATATATATATATATATATATATATATATATATATATATATATATATATATATATACTTATTTAAGCAATACTACACCAGAGGGAATGCTATGGAGTAATTTTTTTTTGCCAAAAGTTTAACACAAAAAAATAACATTTATTTAAGAATTTAAGAATCAAATGAAAAAATTGTTTGTTGCAAATTCAAAAGACTGATAAAATTAAAAGTATATTTAAAAATATATATTTGCTATATATTTTTAAATATACTTTTAATTTTATCAGTCTTTGCTTTTATTTTTTGTGTTTTTGTGAATTTTCTCTGGATTTTTTTTTTTATTTTTCTGTTAAAGACTTTTGCTTCTGGAATCTCTCCTTTGCTTCTGCTTCAGTTTTTTGCTTCTGAGTTTTGGCACACTTTTCACTGGTGGGCGGGGCTTAGAAGAAGGCGTTCTCCTTGAATCTCTATTGGCCAGCTGGTTTTGGACTGATGGGTTCCCTGAACCCATATCTGAGTTTAACCACGCCCACCCCACCAGGTTCAGGGAACCCCTCAGTCCAAAACCAGGTGACCAATGAAGAGTCGAGGGGAACGCCTTCTACTAAGCCCCGCCCACCCGTAAAAAAAATCTGTGCCAAAATGAGCAAACGAGAGATTCCAAAAGCAAAAGTCTTTAACAGAAAAAATCCATAAAAATCAAATAACTGCAAAGGATAATAAAATAACCAAGTATATTTAAAAATATGTTTTTGCTAAAAAAAATATATATTTTGAATTTGCAACAAATCATTTTCCTTTTGATTCTTAAAATTTTGATTGTGGATTTTTGCCATTGAGCACAACAGTCACTCAATAGGGAGTGCTCTAATGTGTCATACTGGCACTGCTGTGTTGCAGTCGTAGATCAGCACAGCAGTGCCAATATTACACATTACAGCACGAACCTCGAGTGTATTATTGTGATTATTATACCACAGTTCCATTATCACTCTTTATTAAAATATTTTGAGTTAAACAGGAGGAGAAAATATGATCTGTTTGGTTATAAGCACTCAGTTAAAATACAGTAGATTCATTACTGCTCTGTTTGTAGCTGCGCTGTAAGCTAGCGCTGCATTATCGGCCATTTCAAAATTTCAGTCAAAATTGTGGAAATCTAAGCGTACTGTTAATAAACAGAAGCGCTTGAATCAACCAAATAAATGATTTTTTACATTACATTACATTACATTACATTACATTACATTTGGCAGACGCTTTTGTCCAAAGCGACTTACAATAGTCAAGTACAATGTAAAATAAGTTTAAAGGTAAAACATCTTTGGATAGGGATAAAAGGAGGTCAAAGGGGAATAATAGGATAGAGGAGTGAAGGAGGGGAAGAAGGAAATGAGGTTAGAAGTAGTTAGTGTGTTAGAGGTGTTAAGAGAGTAAGTGCTCTTTGAAGAGCTCTGTCTTCAGGAGTTTATTAAAGATAGTGAGAGATTCTCCTGATCTGGTAGTAGAAGGTAGTTAGTTAGAGGTGTTAGGAGATTAAGTGCTCTTTGAAGAGCTCAGTCTTCAGGAGTTTCTTAAAGATAGCGAGAGATTCTCCTGATCTGGTAGTGGAAGGTAGTTTGTTCCACCATTGGGGAACTCTGTATGAGAACAGTCTGGATTGCTTTGTGTGAATGTTTGGCAAAGCGAGGCGACGTTCATTGGAGGAGTGGCGTAAGCCTTCAGGAGCGAGTGCAGGTAGGAAGGAGCCTGTTCTGTCATCACCTTGTAGGCGATTGTAAGAGTTTTGAATTTGATGCGAGCATCAACTGGTAGCCAATGGAGCTCAATGAGCAGCGGGGTGACATGTGCCCGTTTTGGCTGGTTGAAGACCAGACGTGCTGCTGCGTTCTGGATCATCTGGAGTGGTTTTACTACACAGGCCGGGAGGCCAGTTAGCAGGGCATTGCAGTAGTCGAGGCGTGAGATGACGACCGCTTGCACCAGGAGTTGGGTGGCCTGTTGCGTCAAGAACGGTCTAATTTTTCGGATGTTATAGAGCGCAAAGCGGCAGGACCGAGCAACTGAGGCCACATGGTGCGTGAAGAGAAGCTGGTCATCAACCAGAACACCCAGGTTCCTAGCAACCTTTGTCGGTGAGGCAACCTTTGTCGGTGATTTTAAGGAGAGAAATCTGTGTAGATTAAAGTCCAGCGCTCGATTGACTGCAAGGAAACTATGGCGCCCCCCAGCGGCAAGACCTGTGGAATTACAAGAGTCCACCTATTTTACATTCAGCTTAAAATACCCTATATTAACTGGTAAATATATACACTTAAGCTTTTATTTTAATATTAACATCTCTTAACCTGATATTGGTGGCTGATAATGTGTGTAATAATGCGTATTTTCGAATCGCTGGGCTTATTTATTTGTTTGTGGAGCTGCGTCTTTGCCTGCGCCGCCTATTAGAAACATGACGTTTCTGCAATATGCCTCGATGGGATCCAGCGCCTCCCAGTGGTGTTTAATGACATCGAATTTGGTTTGTATTTGGCTTGTAAGCACTGCATCATTGCTAGGTTTCGGGGTAACACTTCCTATAAACCCTATATTCGTAATGCATTATAAATGCATTCATAATGCATTATATGACATGCATAATACCTCATAATGACTGTAATAAGCTTGTATAATAACCCATAAGTACTTACAGCAACATTCATAAGTGAAGTGGGTTTTTCAAATGCCTACATTGAGGCATAATAACATTTACTTCACGTTTAAAACACACTTCACTTAAAGCCGGTAAAGAGCACTCATAATGCTCTATGAGACATTACAGTGAGGCATAATAAAATTTCCTTCACGTTTAAAAAGCATATGAAAACACACTTCACTTAAGTCAGTAATGACTGTATATAAAGCTTTATAATGTGTTACTAACTTATATAAAAGCTTAATTTGAGAAATCGAAGCTGCATATTATAATGCATTATACCAAAATATAAAATCTGTGTTATAGTGCATTACAACAGTACACTGTACAATGTTCTTAAGAACAGATATTATAAGGCATTATAAGTACTTTCTTTATAAACCTTTACACTTGTGATTTATAATGTGTTATGAATGTCGCTGTAAGTACTTATGAGTTATTATACAGACTTATTACAGTCATTATAAGGTATAATGCAAGTCACATTATGCATTTTAAATACATTTTTGATGCATTATGAATACAGGGTTCATAGGAAGTGTTACCGGTTTCGGTTACAGTGCATTACCGGCTGATAATGTCAATCATAAAATGCCTCTCAGCCAATCACATCGCAGGGTCGAAACTAATTGTGATCAGTGTTGATCAAATATGACCAAGAGTTTCCCATAAAAGTCTTAATTTCTTTTTATATAATTTATAGTTCCTGGTAACTTTTATCTTTCTGAATAACAGTGTGATCCAGCACTTTCTTCTGGGTGCAGCTATAATATTTTAGAACAATGGCCACTTTACAACTTCTCTGGTTCCCACAGAGCAAGACTGTGGAGTAAAAGCCTCTTCATGTTTGTGATCATGCAGATTACTCCTACTTTCTTTGATGTAAGTGGTGCACAGCCTCTTTGATAAAGCTCCTCCCTGGGCGGTATGATGATGATAGGGTCGGCTGCTCATTTTACACCAATGAAATTTCAACCACTCATGAAATGCCCGTATTTTTACACTCTATCAGTCAAGGCCATCGAGAAAGCACAACGAGGTCGAGAAGTGGGCTGATGAGCATCAGGATAAGGGTGCATGCGTACGAAAATACTACAGAAAAAAAAAAACACCCTCCACCCTTCAATTCTTACAGTTACTGACGGTTCCTTTGAGTAATCTTCTCTTTTTTAGATCATCTTCTTAGAAAAATTAATGGCAACACTTCCTATGAACCCTGCATTCATAATGCATTATATGACATGCATGATACCTTATAATGACTGTAATAAGCCTGTATTATAACTCATAAGTACTTACTTATATTCCTAACACATTATAAACACATTATATTTAAGATGATCAAATGAACTTCATTATCAGACAAATATAACCTGAGTTAACATAAAAAGTCCTTTTTAAATAATGATTTCATTTATTAAATGGAACAATAATTGTGTGAAAAAGTGTTTCCCTGCACTATACATTAATTAACTGTGATTGTCATGGTGAGCACAGAATGCAGACACGTGCAGATACTGATAAAAATGTGTTTATTATAAAATAAACAGATGTAGGACGTAGTCGATACAGAAACAATGGGTAATCACCAATAACCAGAGCAATGAAGACAAAACCATACCATAAACGAGAGACAGTCCAGAGTTCATACACGAGAGATCCAATGTCAGAGGTAATCCAAGAGGCAGTAGTGAAAACACAGTCCAGGTAATACACAAGCAATCCAAAATCAGAGGCAAAGGCAATAATCGGCGTCGAGAAAACAAAGGCAAGGTCATACACGAAATAAACTGAGACAAGAGATAAAGTAACGCTTTGTAAAGAGGAGAACCTACAATACGCGGCGTGGGTGTTTGTGTGGAGTGCTCTTTTATAGTGCCAGTAATCAGTATTCGGGAGCAGGAGGAAGCAGGTGAGGTGTCACGTGACCAGGTGAGTGCGTGATGTCAGCGGGTGGTGCATTCTGGGTAATGTAGTTGTTAACCTGAGAACCTCCGTTAGAGCTGGGTGTGGAAGGGACAGAGGAGCTAACAGCACCAGACGTGACAGTGATTAATCAGACTTTTTGGAAAGCTGAGTTCAATTTCACTACTAACCACATTCAGTTCTGATTACTGTCAGACCTGTAGAACCAAGAAATCACTTAAATAAATAAATACATTAATTAAAATAAATCAACAACAGATGATAAAACAAAGTCATTGATCATCTATCAGGCTGGAAAAGGTTATAAAGTCATTTCTAAAGCTTTGGGACTCCAAAGAACCACAGTGATTCACTATTATTCACTAATGGATAAAACATGGAACACTGGTGAACCTTCCCAGGAGTGACCGGCCGACCGATATTACTACAAAAGGGCATGAACAACTCATCCAGGAGGTCAGAAAAGTTATTAGGTTTGGGGGGCATTCTTCTAAGAACTTTGCCCACTCTTGATAAAATGGTTCTCCAACTTTTTATAGGAATTCTAGAGGTGCTGATTTCTGGTTACCTGCTTTGCCTTCACCACCTGGGTTGGGTTTTTAAGTCAATAGAAATTGAGAGTTCTGAATCAAAAACTAATCATTAATCTAAAACATTATCAAAAGATTGATGCATCACTTAATCCTAGTCTCTATAAACTAGCTCATAAACATTTTCACAGTGTGAACGTGCAGGTTAGTATCATCTGCTGAGACGTGCAAAAGCATTGTGCTGTTAAGATACGAACGCGCCAAAGTCAGAGCTCACCTGCCTCTTAAAGGGAATGACGACTAAAACACTGATTGGTTTATTTCAAGTTAAGGCCAATTTTTTTTTTTTTATTATTTTTTTTTTTATTTCTATTTTTTTCCCATTTTCTCCCCAATTTACCCGGCCAATTTCCAACCCACTTACTAGGACTCCCCATATCACTAGTGATGCCCCAACACACCAGGAGGGTGCAGACTAACACATGCCTCCTCTGATACATGTGAAGTCAGCCACCGTTTCTTTTCGAGCTGCTGCTGATGCAGTATTGCTGAATAGCATCACAGCGCTAATGCTCGGAGGAAAGCACAGCGGCTCGGTTCTGATACATCAGCTCACAGATGCCCTGTGCTGCAGACATCATCCTAGGAGTGATGTGGGGAGAGAGCGCCATCTACCCACCCGGAGGGAGCAAAATTGGCCCTGCTCCCTCCGGGTGGGTAGATGGCGCTCTCTCCCCACATCACTCCTAGAGTGCCGGCAGCTCAGAGCATATTTTTTTTTGTGCTCTCATGATACCAAAGACACACCGACACGCTCTAAATAAAACTGTGCGACGTGCAATTGACCGGTGCGCTATAGATCACTAAAATAGGGCCCTAAGTGGGGGTGCATCATTAAACTGAGAGAAGCTGCATAGATCTTTCGTCAAGAGTTTCAGCATACAGTATACAGGTTGTTCTTGTGATCTGATGACAGTACATGTGGGTGGCTACATGTGTTGGCTTATTTGGCAGGGTTTCCAACTGCCATTTTTTCAGCAGGATAATGCTCACCCACACACAGCAAGGGTTTCCCATTAATGTTTCAGCTTAATTCCAAATCTGAGAGAAAATATATACTGTTCTATGCCTTCTTATGGTCTGAAATACTTCTCTAACTGGAAAAACTAGTGGTAGGTTGTCCCATCAGTTCTTAAAAAGCTGTAATATCAGTAAGTAGATGCATTATTTTATGATGCATTTTAAATAGTGTTGACGACAGTCATGGTACGAGTACTAGTTTGAGCAAATGACATACACAGAATTGCACTTATCTGTAAGGTAATAGCTTGTTATAGCTTGACGTATTTATTTTTACATGGCATGAACCTGCTAAACCTGCTCTCACAGTGTTGCGTATTTAAAGCAATTTGCTCTATACGCCTGTAGACTCGTGTAGTAATGTAAGTAATGTTCTTTAGCTGTTAAACAAAGCACAGGCCTCAGTCCGTCCTCCGTTTACCACATCTGAGGCTGGACATCAAACGCTCACCTCGCAGCAGTGATCTTAACCGGAGCAGAAAAGCGGCCGGTCAGTCTCCAGGCCGGCGCTCGCGTGCAGGTTTATCTATATATAGCGTCTGTAGCGTTTGATGCCCTTTAAATGGCTTGAATCTGTCTCTGCGTGGACCACCAGTCAGCCGTCCTGTTTATCTCTGGGATCCAGATGATTGTGTGGAAGATTCGAATGAAAAAAAGCAAAGGTTTTAAAGTCATCAGCTAAATGACTAACAGAGGTGTCCTCTCACAGTGCTCGTTTAGCTGCGGTGCTTTAGAAGACTTAAGCGCTTAAGTTCTGACGTTTCCCTCATTCAGAACATATTCTGGCGGGCGTTAGATTACTCCTGAAGATTAGATGTTCAGGAAACACCTGCACGTGTTTGGTTACATCATTCACAGCTTTAATGATCTTATCTTCAAAACCTTTCTCCGAAATCCCTAAATATATTAAATCATCAAACAAGCTATTAACAGAGCAATATGTACGATATTATCTGCACTGGAAATGATCTGGATACGTGTGATTAGCCAATATTAGTCACTATTTGAATTGTCGAGAACAGAGCAGAAAAATCTGTTTGCGTTTTAGCCTAGTACATTTTCTTACCCCAGGTTGCCAGGTATGGAATATTATACATACACTATAGTAACAGGTAACCAACACGTTTGTTAGACACATTTTGGAGACAGCTTAAAAACCCAGAAGGACTACAAGACAGATGCCAAGCTGTTTATATCTTTCAGAACAGATAGTAAGCAGCGGTAATTGTAAGTCAGCTAGTTAATTGTCGCAATTGCATTTAGGTGCTCTTATGTGGGGAGCTGTTCTAGTCTGGTAAGTCTAATGAACTTATCCTGTACAACAGAGGAAACTCTTGCTTTTCCTTTCCTGGGGTGGTCCTAATGAGAGCCAGTTTCATCATTATAACATTTGTGATGGTCTTTGCAGTGACTGCAGTTGAGGGTACTTTCAAAGGTTTTGAAATTCTTCTTTTCAGATTGTCTGACCTTTATTTCTTCCTTTATTTCTTTACTTATTTGAGTATTTCTTGCTTCTCATAATCTGGATTAGAACATTACTCAAATATTCACTATTCACTGTATACCTGTAACTCTACCTCTTCACTACTTTACTTTAACTGATGATCTCAAACACTTTATTAAGAGACAAGGAATTCAAATAATTAACTCTTGATGAGTTCAGCACAGCTGTTAACTGAAAGCCTGAATTCCAGGTGACTCTACCTCATGAAGCTAGAGGTGCTAGTTTGTAGAATCTAAAATATATAACATATTCTGGTTTGTTCAACATTTTTCTGTGTACTCAGTAATTCTGTATGTTTTTCTTTATAGTTTTGGATAACTTTTGTATTAATCTACAATGAAGAACATTTTAAATAAAAAGTGTATTCACTGGTGTAATTATACGCTGCAGAGGTAAGTTCTGGTAAGTTCCTAATGACTATAATTGGGGCAGCTGTTTGTCAGACACAATTAATTAAGGTTGTTTAGGAAAAAGCCAGGATGGAACATTACACACAGCTTATATAAATAGTTTAGAGCTAATAAATAACTGTTTTTTAATGGTCAGGAAGCTACTACAGCAATAACAGCTGCTCTGTGGAGGTTTTCTCTCCTGTGGGGTCTTGAGTATTAAAAAATGGTGAAAATGAGGATAATAATAAAGTATACAGAGAAACAGGTACAGGACTACAGTCTGTAATTATACAGTAGAACTACAAACATACTACAGATGTCCTACATCATCAGTAGAGCTGGAGTTGGAATGGCTCTCCAGACAACAACATACAATACATTGAACAGAGACAATATAAAAATCCAAGGTAATATGGTAACACTTTCTATGAATGTCATCTCTATAACACTCTATAAACATATTTATAACACATTATAATGCATTCATAAGTCATTATAAACATGGCTATACATATTTATAAAACTCTATAATTCATCATAGCCATGTTTATTATGCCTCATGAACTGTGATTATAATGCATTAATAGCTGTGTTTATAACATGTTGTAAGTCAATACCAATAAACTCAGTCCCAGCTTGTATCATGACTAAAAAAGCTTCCAACTTATAAACACACCCTCAATAATCCTATAAATATATTTTTAACCACTCATGAATTATACTTGTCTTGAATATAATATTAGTTATAGTCAATTATAATGTATTATAACAGGTCTTTGTGCGCTTTAAGTAAACTGACAGACTTTCATTGTGGGACTAGATTTTTAATGATAGATATAAACTATTTTAACATGTCTATTATAAGCATAGCTTATAATGTATTATGATCACAAGTCATAATGCTTAATAAACATGGCTATAGTGGGTTATGCATATTTATTATAATGCCTTATGATGCATTATAATATATTATGAATGTAGTTATAGAGTCTAAAAAAGATGACATTCGTAGAAAGTGTTACAGATAATATTTTTATTAAGAAAATATGAAACAAATAACTCAACAAAGAACTACACAATCCAGGATACGCTCATATAAATTCTCCCAGTTTCTGATTGTGCTTGTTAAAAATTTGAACTTTGTTCATTTTAGCTGTTAAATATTCCATTCTGACTATATTTTTAAAACTTGAGATCCAGAAATTCACAATTGTAAGCTGAGGAGAAATCCAAAGTTGCAGGATCTGTACAACTTGTGAATAATGTTTTTCTTTATTAAAGGTACCTGGAGGTCTGATCATCATTTAGAAGACATAAATGTGTTGGGCTACAATGTGTTTAGAAGATCTCTTCTTCGAATCACTGTCATGCAGCTTGCCATCAGCTACCGGAGCCCTGAGAGAGCACAATTGGCATTGCTCTCTCTGGGTGGGTACAGTAGATTGCGCTCTTTGCCCTCATCACTCCAAAGGGTGATGTTGATCGATCAGCACAAGGCTGCATCTGTGAGCTGTTGTATCAGAACCACTGAGTCGCTGCGCTTTCCTCCGAGCGTTAGCGCTGTGATGCTACTCGGCAATGCTGCTTTTTGCTCAAAAAGAGGCGGAGTCTGACTTCACATGTGTCGGAGGAGGCATGTGCTAGTCTTCACCCTCCTGGTGTTAAAGGGGCATCACTAGTGATAGGGGGAGTCCTAATGAGTGGGTTGGGTATTTGGCCGTGTAAATTGAGGAGAAAATATTGTAAGAATCCATATATTCGCTACATTTGGTCATTTCTAAAACATGTGAATAAGTTTACCAGGTGCTGAATTACAGAAATGACAAATATAACTAGAATATAACTAGTTTCACTTTCCTCTCTTCTTTAGATAGTCTGAGAATCTGTGTAGTAGTTTATTTAACAGTGCAGAGCGATGGCTGCTGGGTGTTACCTGCGTCAGCGGCTCACTGAGGGCTAAGGGCAGTCCCGCTGCTGTTGGCGTGTCATTATCATGTTGTCACCCTGCTGTGGAAAGCCGCTAATTGCGGGGCTGGTCAGAGCTGCTGCTCTCCACACAGGAATTCGTCACAGAATCCGGCTCAGCCTCGGGTCTGGCAGCAGGTCTTACGCTCCTGATTCAGGAAATGGCAGCTCTGAGTGTTGAATGAGCCGCAAGAATTTCTAATCAACACGCAGCAGAACAACGCTATCGGATAACACATGTTTACAAACACTGCTCAAATCCTCCGCTTAAGTAGTTTAGTGAAAGATTTTATACTTAGCAATTATAGAAACTAAACACTTAAGCTGCTCAATTACAATTTTCGGTAACACTTTCTATGAATGTCTTCCCTATAAGACTCTATAAACGTACTCATAACACATTATAATGCATTCATAAGGCATTATAAACATGGCTATACATATTTATAAAAATGTATTATTCATCATAGCCATGTTTATTATGCATCATGAACTGTGATTATAATGCATTAATAGCTGTAGTGTTTATAACATGTTATACATCAATACCAAGAAACTCAGTTCCAGCTTGCAGACTTTATCATGACTAAAACAGCTTCCAACTTATAAACACACCTTCAATAATCCAATAAATATATTTTTAACCACTCATAAATTATTCTTGTCTTGAATATAATATTAGTTATAGTCAATTATAATGTATTATAACAGGTCTTTGTGCGCTCTAAGTAAAGTGACAGACTTTCATTATGGGACTGCATTATTAACGATATATATACGCTATATTAACATATGTATTATAAGCATAGCTTGTAATGTATTAGGATCACAGGTCATAATGCTTAATAAACATGGCTATAATGGGTTAAGCTTTTTATAAATATTTATACCCATGTTTATAATGCCTTATGATTGCATTATAATATGTTATAAATGTGGTTATAGAGTCTAATAGAGATGACATTCATAGAAAGTGTTACCCAACTTTTCATGAAGAGAAAATAAAGTTTTTTTGTTTTCGTTTTTTTTATTTAAGCCTTTTCTTAATACTTTGCTAGTATTTGTTACTTTTTTTATCATACTGATATTTTTCATCGCTGGACTGATGCACTATGAAAAAAAAAATAGGCTCAGTGTAAAAATGGCCAAGGTGTGAAAAGTATCTCCATTCATTACTCTGTAGGTAGAAGTATAGATACTAGTGTTTAAAATACTTCTGTATTTGTTGATTTGTATCAAAGTATCAACTCAAGCTTTTTAATCAAGTAAAATGTAAAAAAAAAACATTTAATGTATAAAAGTAAAAGTAATGTAATGATAAAACATGTCATTAAGAACAAAAGCTTAGGAGGCGCCACGGAGTCACATATATATATATATATATATATATATATATATATATATATATGACATATATAATGACCATAATGTCTATAATGTTAAACTATTAAAATGTTAATGTTGATATTATATAACTTGGGATTTTGCACTAGGCTGTTCTCTAGTGTTTCAGCTGCATATATGCTGATTGTAAATGAACGTATTTTATTTAGTAGAATGTAAATATATTAAAGTTGAAATTTAGTTGGACTGGAGTTTATCTGGAGTTTGTCTCTTGAGTCTCTGCACTGATCATCTTTATACTAGACTACATACGTCTGCTATGTTCTAGCTGGAGTGTGTGGGCGGGTATAAACCAATAGGGAGTCGGAATGATATATGTTAATACTTCTCTACATCCAATCACAATTAGATTCACTCTATCTGGATGGAGAGATTTATCTGGATAGGGGTTTTATTGAACGATGAGAAGCCGGAATGAAAAAGAGCTGAAATAAAATAGGAGTAACGTGGCTGTTTTTATTAAAATGTAAAGAGTAGAAAGTTCTGATAAGTAAGACAAAGAAGTATTTGTACTACATTATTTGACACCTTTGATATAGGCAGAGGTGGAAAAAGTACTGAAAAATTGTAATTAAGTAAAAGTAGCTTTACTTTGCTAAAATTCTACTCAAGTAAAAGTAAAAGTACCCATCTAAAAATCTACTCGAGTAAAAAAGTATTCAATTTAAAATGTACTGTGAGTAAAAGTTACATAGTTACTTTGAATTATTTGATGTAAAAAAAGTTTCTATGATCCAATTTTTTTCTTTACTTTTAAAAAATACAGTTTATAGTCACCTATACGACCCTAACTTTAGTTTTTTTTATATGTATTTTCACGGTTTTACAGGTCATTGTTATATTTTAACTTGCAATTGCTGTGCTTTAACTGCTATTTACATGTTTTTTTTTTTACATTTAAGCAGATTAATGTTTAATGATAAAAATATTTTCCACCACATGCTTTCTCAGGTTTGATGTGGAAGTTTTGAAAGCTGACAGCTCTGTCCAGCAGGGCACATTTTGTATTGCAGGAGGACGTTATTGCCTCGTTATTCCACGCGCGAACATCTGTGCGCCGGCGCATCCGCACCAATTATTATTTTTTTAAATTCAGAAAATTGTTTTTTTCCGAGCATTTTATTTTTTACTCAGTAATTGGGAGTTTTCCAATGTAGCGAAGTAAATTACTTGTGTCAAAATGTACTTGAGTAAAAGTAAAATTACGAATTTTAAAAACTACTTTAAAAATGACAAATTACTCATAAAATCTACTCAATTACAGTAACTTGAGTAAATGTAATTCATTACTTTCCACCTCTATATAGGCAATGGTGTTGCTGGTGTTTTCACTGACATATATCCTCTCATTATCCTTATTATATTGAGCGCTGTTTATTGTTTGAATAATTAATGAATCAGGGCACACCTGGGCATTATAACACACCTGACAGTCACACGTTTCAGTACTTTTGCTCATAAGAAAAATTGGTGGGTTCAGACAGAAGGTCATATCTTCTGAACTGTGAATCAGGTCCAGATTTTTTTTGTCTAAATACCTGGAAATAAAAGCTGAATTATTCTTTTTTTTTTCTTTTTGTTTTTCTTTTTAATCTTTTAAGGTCAAATTCAAGTGTTTTCAGTCTAAAGCAGAAATTGTCTATATTTCGCATCACTACAGGTCTATTTGAGCCGGTCTTAGGCCTGTATTTGCATAGATTTAGTTTATATATTAACAGCAGTGAAAGTGATCTTGTGAGGAGTGTAAACTGTTTAAAATAGGTATGTAAAACTAAATGAAATTCAGAGCAATAGATTGATCAAGAGAGGAGTAAAGAAAGGAAGAATCGACTGGCGTTAGGATGATAGAAAGCGCACATCTGGCTGGATGGACGGTCGCCAAGCCGTGTGATGGTTTCCAGTTGTGGTGCAGATATCAGCAGGGCTCCGCAGGCAGCGAGGGAAGCGGCTGAGGGTTCCTCGCCTCGCGCTGGTAGAGAGTTTAGCACTTTAGAGGCAGAAGTTTATGTGAATAGCTCTGACTATATATACAGTATACGTGTTCCTACTTTTCTAACACGGCCCGGAGTCTCATTCATCTGAACCCTGACAGTTGGTTCCCCGTTAGCAGGAGCGCCGCTGACGTTACTCTCGGCCTTGAGAGTAACAGTGGCTGGCTTGTGTTATACCGTCTGTCATGAAGAGACAACCTGCTGCTGACTGCAGGTCAGAAAGCTCTCAGATGGAGTCAGCACATGTTGGAGAAAAGGAGAGGGTGTGGAGGCCAAGAAAATGATTATGGCACCAGAACAAGCGTCATAAAATCTCAGAGAACTGGACCAAATCTGGAGGAATGAAGGGACTGAAAGGGCACAGATACCATGACCTGGTTCTCCGAGTTCCTGGAAATTTTTATAACTTTGCTTCACCCTTTTGAACTCTACCTGGCGGGAGGACGGCGTGCTGCATTTTCCCAGACACGGACCAGGTCTGGATTCTTAGCTTTATAAAAAATAAATAAATAAATAAATAAAAAATACTGCAACAGCTTTTCTAGAATAGAATTGATTGAAGAGAGAGACACACAATAATACTTACAAAGAATTGTCTGGCAGCTCTAAAGCATGAGTTGTTTCGTTTAAAAAGGCACTAAAGCCTAAAATGGTGACGTTCAACTGTGCTATTGCTGTGTTCATGGACACTCACAATATGTAAATCAGTCAATTAATAATACCCTCCCCCCTGGTGACGTCCAACTCTCTGCGTCTCACTGCTATCAGAGGCACACTGCCCCACCTCTAAACCCATACATCACCCAGTGTCCCTCCCAGATTCAAGCTGAGTGTGGAGTCTGCAAATTATTATGCAAATTAGCATTGCAGACTTTCCACCTTGCAAAAAAATCTAATTGCAGGGGGTGGTAGCACTGCACCACACATTATTTTCCCACCATGAGCAATAGAACTAAACTGAACTGATGCACTTAGAAAGAGTGAGGTTGAGTGCAAATCCCACCCACAAAGAAAACTGTATTTGCAGATTTTAGGAAAACTCAATGTGTGTGAGAATCTAGTGATTTACAGGAGGAGAGGGATGCAAATGTACTCTTTAGTAAATTCATGCCAAAGCATAAATGGCATACTCGATTCAAATCGCCTCAAATGATCCAATGAGAAGGTGTGGTTTTCAGGTGTAATAATCATATACAGTACATACTGTCACTGTCATACAAAGCATCACATCTCCAAAATAGCAAATGTACAAGAATTTATTATTTTTAATTTTTTTTTATGAAAGTCAATTAAATTAAAATATTAATTAAGTAATTTTAAATAATTTGACCTTTCTTGTCATGCCTCCAGCCTTTGGACTACAATACCCAGAATGCACCTCACACTGACATCACTCCCTCAAGCGATTACATGACACTGCACATGGCACTGCCAGGAAGTCAGTCACCTGAGTATTGATTTCACCTGTGCACCTCCCTATTTATACACCTTCACGCCACACACACCTGGCCGAGTATTGTTTGGTTTTTCCACTTTACGAAGCGCTTTTCCTTGCTTTGCAAGGCCAGTCATGACAAGCCTTCTATTCACCGAGAATATAAACTAGAGATTTCCTAAAATAAAAAATTATTGTCTGAAACCCACATTAATTAATTTCATCCATATGTTAATCACTGAATAAATTAAATAAACTAAGAAAATGATAGAATGATGTAGATAAATGAAATTTATGCTTAGTGCAGTAAGTACATGCAGGTACAGTACACGCTCCCACCTGCAGGCAGGCACACACTCGTTTAACTTTTTCTTTTTTTTTTTACATTTTTCCCTTCTCACTCTTTCTGTCTGACATTAGATAAATATGGATGTGAATTATTCCCTCCATCACTGAATAGAAGCTCTGCCCACCAGCTGAATATAAATGTAAAACAGATTAACTCCCAGAGGTGTGCTTACCCTCGCTCACACTGAAATGTAGGACACTTTTAAAACGTCACCACAGGCTAAATACGGGCGTGGCCGTCGATTCACTACAGCAAGAGTGCAGCAGTGACTCCCTATGTTTTATAATCAGACAGGAGACTGCAGTTATTACACTACTGTATTATCACAAGCATAATTAGTTACTCAAACTCTGGATTTATTGTTCATTTATTAAAACTAAAGCCTATAATACTGTGAATTATTTGCTTATTAACTGCAGTCTGATATTAATTATTAGAGAAACATAGTTTTGAAAGTGAAGTGTTGGCTACAATGACTAATAACAAAAGAGCTAGCGCACAGAGCAGTTAGCAGCTAATGCTAATGCTGCTCCAGCAGTGCTAGCCGGGGTTAGCAGCAGGCTACAGGCCAATAATACTGACCTCTGAATGGCAAAAGAGCTAGCGCTTAGCATGGTTAGCAGCTTATGCTAATACTGCTCCAATAGTGCTAGCTTGGGTAAGCAGCAGGCTACAGGCCCAATATACTCTCCTCTGAATGGTGAAAGAGTTAGTGCTTAGTGCGGTTAGCGGCTAATGCTAATACTGTTGGAGAAAACAGGTAAACTCCTGTAGAACAAATAAACTCCTTTAAAACTTGTAGAATTCAGGTAAACTTTTGTAAAACCGGTAGAATTTAGGTATACTTCTGTACAAACTTGTAGAATTCATTTTAACTCCTGTAAAACTTGTAGAATTCAGCTAAACTCCTGGAAAACGCGTAGAATTCAGGTAAATTCCTGTATAAACACTTGTAGAATTCATTTTAACTCCTGTAAAAACTTGTAGAATTCAGGTTAACTCATGTAAAAACACTTGTAGAATTCAGGTAAACTCATGTAAAACTTGTAGAATTCAGGTAAACTCCTGTAAAACTTGTAGAATTCAGGTAAACTCCTGCAAAAACTTTTAGAATTCAGGTAAACTCATGTAAAACTGGTAGAATTCAGGTAAACTCCTGTAAAACTTGTAGAATTCAGGTAAACTCATGTAAAACTTGTAGAATTCAGGTAAACTCTGTTACAAACTTGTAGAATTCAGGTAAACTCCTGTAAAAACTTGTAGAATTCAGGTAAACTTCTGTAAAAACGTGTAGAATTCAGGTAAACTCCTGTAAAAAACTTGTAGAATTTAGGTAAACTCATGTAAAACTTGTAGAATTCAGGTAAACTCCTGTAAAACTTGTAGAATTCAGGTTAATGCCTGTAAAACTTGTAGAATTCAACAAAACTCCTGTTAAACATGTAGAGTTCAGGTAAACTCCTGTAAAAACTTGTAGAGTTCAGGTTAACTCCTGAAAAACTTGTAGAATTCAGTTTAATGCCTGTAAAAACTTGTAGAATTCATGTAAACTTCTATAAAACTTGTAGAATTCAGGTAAACTCCGGCAAAAATTTGTAGAATTCAGGTAAACTCATGTAAAAACTTGTATAATTCAGTTAAGCTCTTGTAAAAACTTGTAAAATTCATGTAAAACTTGTAGAACTCTTTTGTAAAACTTGCAGAATTTAGGTAAACTCCTGTAAAACTTGTAGAATTCGGGTAAACTCCTGTAAAACTTGTAGAATTCGGGTAAACTCCAGTAAAAACTTGTAGAATTCAGGTTAATTGCTGTAAAAAACTGGTAGAATTCAGATAAACTCCTGTAAAAAAATTGTAGAATTCAGGTAAACTCCTGTAAAAAACATGAAATAGCCACATTTACTCCTGAGAGATTTATTAAATTCCTAGACTCTGCTGTGTGACTCGTAGAAATTATATTTACTTGCTGAAATAAGAATCTGAAGCCCTGATCTGAAACATAATGTATCTTTAAACATTTGCACTCAGCTCTGCAGGGTTTGATAAATTGCATGTGACACAGTTTCTGCAGTGAGTAATCAGCCCCACATGCCTCAATCTGTATTTAATGCTGAATCTTGTGATGTTTATGTAGATGATTTTCTTATTACAGTCATATTCTTATTTCCAGACAGTGAACAGCACTCTTAATGTACTGTAACTGCTCGGTGATTGAACGTGAAGTGTTTACTTTACACAGCGCTTATTCTAATTCTAATGGTAACAAGGGTTCAGTTGCTGTGGAGCCAAATATGCTTGGAGTCTTTCCAGGGGTGCAGTTTTTCCTCCAGACAAGACAGGAACCCGCGTGGAGCTCCAGTCCAGTAGGGGTCACCTGCTGTAATAAGTTTACAGACTTTATAATGCATAAACTACAGTCAGTCATGAGAAATAAATAAGTTTGGAATTACAGCAGGAGAGACCTGACCTGCTCACACCTGAGTGCACTCACTCCCGTTGCATGTGACGTGCATCAAAAAAAAAAAAGAAAAAAATAAGAAAGAGAGTTATTCTTTTTTGGATTTTTGGTCTTATTTAATTTAGGGTTAACTTTTATTTTATTTTATTTTATTTATTTTAATTAATTTATTGCTTATTATTTTTTTCTCCTTTATTTATCTACGTTTTTTTATATGTAGTTGCATTTATATAATTTTTTATTACCTTTTAGTTTTTTATCTTATCTGTTTTATATCTTATTATATCTAAATATCTAATGCCTCCACCTCATTGCATAAAATAAAATAAATAAATATAAAAATAATAAAGATAGAGATTTATACATTTGGGATTTTTGGTCTTATGTATTTATTTATTATTATTTTCTTAATTTTTGCTTTGTTTTAGCTGTCTTTAAACCTGCCTTTTATAGTTTCTTTTACTTTATTTTAATATTTTTTTATTCTTTTATTGTTTTTAATTATTGCTTATTATGTTCTTACTATGTTCTTAGTTTTATTTATTCATCTGTAGTTGCATTCTTAACATTTTTATTACCTTTTAGTTTTTAGTTATCTTATCTGTTTTATATCTTATTTTGAAATATCTCATGTCAGGGGCTCCGAATAGTCCAGCACACTAAAGCACTGCCATTATGATCAGGAGATCAGCTGGTTCAAATCCTGGTCATGCAGCTTGCCATCAGCTGCCAGGGCCCTGAGAGAGCACAGTAGGTCTTGCTGTCTCTGGGTGGGTACAGTAGATGGTGCTCTTCTCTTTCCCCTCATCACTTCTAGGGTGATGTGGATCAGCACAAGGCTGCATCTGTGAGCTGCTGTATCAGAACCGAGTCGCTGTGCTTGCCTCCGAGCGTTAGCTCTGTGATGCTACTCGGCAATGCTGCATCAAAAAGCTTCAGGCTTCACATGTATCGGAGGAGGCATGTGCTAGTCTTCACCCTCCTGGTGTTTTGGGGCATCACTATATATGATAGGGTGAGTCCTAATGAGTAAGTTGGGTAATTGGCTAAAAAATTGGGGAAATAAAAATAATAATAATAAAAAATCTACAATAAGTGTGTAATGTATGTTAAATAACTGCTTATACTGTAACACTGGGTTTTAATACTGTAGTGATGGACTGTCTGAATATTATGGGTTGTAACCTGTAGATGGCAGAGATGGAAGTAACAGGGTTGAAATAAACGCTGTTACTAACGCTGTTACTTTTTTCAATAATGAGTAATCTAACTAATTACTCTACTTTAGCCGCTCAATTAACTTTTTTTTTTAACTTCGCACCATACAGACAAAAGCACAAGTGTGTGTGTGTGTGTGTCTGCGTTGTGTGTATGAGTCACGAGGGAGGGGAGGATGAGATAACCGCCTAAGCAAGGATTGGCTAAGGTATAGTAAGATTGATTATGTCTTCAGCCAATCAGAGAAAATAGGTGGGTGAGTGTTTAGAGCACATGCATATTGATGGATGTTTACAGCGCATAGTGAGAGATGGAGAGTGAGGAGGACTCCAGCGGCAAAACTGCCTTTTCCAGATGGAAATACCGACACTATTTCAAACTCACTGAGGTCAAAGGTTAAAATGTGCACGTCGAGTTCACATTATGTCCCCGAACGAAAAACCTCTATGCAGGTACTTGTCTTTGCTGTCGTGCACTCTATACATCTGGCTTATGAAACACGCTCTGAGTAGGTGGGGGCCGGGGGGTTGGAAGGGGTGGTTTACGGGGGGCGAGTAACACAAAAGCAACGCAATAGTTACTTTTACTGGTAACTAGTTACTTTTATAGTGGAGTAACTCAGTTACTAACTTTTTTGGCGAAGTAACTAGTAACTATGACTAATTACTTTCTCAAAGTAACGTGCCCAACACGGCTAGATGGTATGTTTCACTTCTCAGAAAGCCTGTTTAGCTGCACTGTGACGTGTTCTGTTATATCCTTTCTCAGAATTAGTATGAGCTCAGAATAAGGTGAGCTTAGGTGTGCAACCCTGCACTGATTACCATTAACACACTCAGTATCTGTTTCTGTATTAGCCATAGCTCTATAATTTGTGCCCATCACATTCTTATATTCATAAATTAGTACCTGTTATATTAGCCATAGTTCACATTAATTCTCTGTACTGTTTTTGTTCTGTTATTTGTTTGTTGTTTGTTTGTACTGAGCGGGTCAACCCGAGTAGGATGGGTTCCTCGGACTGAGTCTTGGTTCCTTCCAAGGTTTCTTCCTCTTAAAGGGAGTTTTGCCACTTTTGCCACTGTGTCACCATAAAATTGGCATCTCTGTGGTGCTGCTCATAAGAGGCGTGGACCTGTTTTTCCTGTAAAGCGGCTTTGTGACAACCTTTGTTGTAAAAAGCGCTATAAAATTGAATCGAATTGAATTGAATCAGTGTGAGGGAAAGATGCATTGCTTTAGTGTCTGCTTTAGAGGGAGGGATCTTACGGATGAGGCTCATCTCTTTCTCTGTATGCTTTGATAAAGTATGTTTATTCAGACAGAAGCAGCGCTGCATCTTCATCAGGATAAGACAGGGAGAACAGCGTGATCACCAGAACTCAGAACAACAACGACTCCACAAAATATATCATATACACACAACGTCATTTCTGGCACTTTCTCCACTTTTATTATTATGAACGGAGAAACGAGGAAGAGGGATCAGACTGAGCTTCTATTATTCCGCTTGGTCTGGATTCCTCTTCTCTCCACTCACCGTCTGTCATCATCCTTCAGCCGGTGATTTTTTTTTTTCTTCTTCTTCGTTTTGGGTTCAAGAAGTTCAGTCCAGGAGGTTTTGTGGACTGGGTTCGAACCAGCATGAAGGTTCACTGGGGTAAAGCAAGAACAGGGCCTTTCTTTCTTCCTCTCTCTCTCTTTCTCTCTCTCTCTCTCTCTCTCTCTCTGTCTTTCTCCTTCTCTCTCTCTCTCTCTCTCTCTTTCCAGCTTATACACACAAACACACTCACATTTGTGAGTGTACGAGAGGTGAAAACACCTCAGCTCTTCAGTCCCTCTCCTGCCTGAGAGACAATGTCCTCAGATGCTCTCTCTTATTCATCCTGCTGTGAGACAGTGGCGTCCAGCGTCCATTATAGAAGAGGAGGCTGCTGTTGGCAATAAATACAAACACAGACACACACACACACATTCATTAATATATACACAGACACATACACATACACAATATTTTTGCTAAGCATATTACTAGATGTATTTCAGTGTTTGAGTTCTTTGTATAAAAGTATCAGCATTAGATTGTTAAAATTAAGAGAGATCGAGAGAGAGAGAGAGACAAAGTACGAGCACCTAACACTGCGTTAACACTGAAAAACGACAGGCGACCAATAGTTTTCTATAGCAGCACAGTGACGGGTGTGGACAGTTTAAATAATCTGCATTTCTGCACGCGCTCTCTGCTTGTGTGCTCCAGCTTCCAGTCAGAGCTAAACTTTTCAGCGCAGGCTATGGGCTAGGTCAGTAGCGAGTTGCTAATAGCAACAGTGCTACAGCTACATTTTCTAGGTTATGTTCATTGGTTCCATAAGCAGGGGTGGATTTTACCACTACACAAACCACACAATTGCTTGGGGCCTCCGGGATCAATGAGCGGATCTCTGGGGCTGATTGCCCGGCATCAGCGCTGTGGAACGAGCCGATCTCCGGGGCTGTTTGCCCGGCGTCAGCGCTGTAGACCGAGCCCATCTCCGGGGCTGTTTGCCCGGCGTCAGCGCTGTAGAACAAGCCCATCTCCGGGGCTGTTTGCCCGGCGTCAGCGCTGTAGACCGAGCCCATCTCCGGGGCTGTTTGCCCGGCGTCAGCGCTGTAGAACGAGCCCATCTCCGGGGCTGTTTGCCCGATATCAGCGCTGTGGAACGAGCCGATCTCCGGGGCTGTTTGCCCGGCGTCAGCTCTGTGGAACGAGCCGATCTCCGGGGCTGTTTGCCTGGTGTCAGCACTGTGAAACGAGCTGATCTCCAGGGCTGTTTGCCTGGCGTCAGCCCTGTGGAACAAGCCGATCTCTGGGGCTGTTTGCCCGGCGTCAGCGCTGTGAAACAAGCTGATCTCCAGGGCTGTTTGCCTGGTGTCAGCGCTGTGGAACGAGCCAATCTCCGAGGCTGTTTGCCCAGTATTAGCACTGTGAAACAAGCTGATCTCCAGGGCTGTTTGCCTGGTGTCAGCGCTGTGGAACGAGCCGATCTCCGAGGCTATTTGCCCGGTATCAGCGCTGTGGAACGAGCCGATCTCCGGGGCTGTTTGCCTGGTGTCAGCGCTGTGGAACGAGCCGATCTCCGGGGCTGTTTGCCTGGTGTCAGCGCTGTGGAACGAGCCGATCTCCGGGGCTGTTTGCCTGGCGTCAGCGCTGTGAAACAAGCTGATCTCCGGGGCTGTTTGCCTGGCGTCAGCGCTGTGAAACAAGCTGATCTCCGGGGCTGTTTGCCTGGCGTCAGCGCTGTAGAACGAGCCCATCTCCGGGGCCGTTTGTCCGGCGTCAGCGCTGTGAAACAAGCTGATCTCCGGGGGTGTTTGCCCAGCATCAGCACGAGGGAACGAGCTGATCACCGGGGCTGTTTGCCCGGTACGTCAGCGCTGTGGAGCATACTTGTCCGGTCCATCACCTTTATCTTCAGCTTCCTCAGCAGAGCAGTAGACATCTTGGAGGAGTGTTTGGGGTCATTATTTAGTTGGAAATTTGCAATGCGGTCCATTTGCAGAGGTATGGGAGCTGCATGACATTGGCCATCATGCTGTATCTCAGTTTTGAGATGTTTGCAATCTTTGTCGAGAGCAGTAATTCTGTTTCTCACATCCTCAGAGAGTTCTTTGCCGTGAGGTGTTACATTTTCCACTGTGCAGTATGAGAGAATTGGAGCTAAAACACCCAATTTAACATCCCTGATCCCCATTAACACCATGAACTTTGTATAACACTACAAGGTACACTGGCTTACAGGTCACATATTGGACATTCACTTAGGGGTGTACGTACCTTTGTTGCTAGTGGTTTTGACATTAATGGCTGTGTGTTGAGTTTATTCTATAAACAACATTTCTCCCAAATTCCAAACACAAATATATTGTCTTTTAGCATTTATTTGTAGAAAATGAGAAATGGCTGAAATAACAAAAAAGATGCAGATGAGCTTTCAGACCTCAAATAATGCAAAGAAAACAAGTTCATATTCATAAAGATTTGGTGGAATAACCCTGGTTTTTAATCACAGTTTTCATGCATCTTGGCCTGCTCTCCTCCACCAGTCTTGCACACTGCTTTTGGATAACTTTATGCTGCTTTACTCCTGGTGCAGAAGTTCAAGCAGTTCAGCTTGGTTTGATGGCTTGTTATCAATTGGTTTTCAATTTGGTAAAATCAAAGAAATTCATCATTTTTAAGTGTTTTACTCTTTTTTCCACAGCTGTATATATACAAAATACTCTGATGAACTTCGAGAGTATAACTCAACACTTGCTAAAAAGCAGAACTTCTCACACTTGTTTTGCTATGTCATTTTGCACGCTTGCTGTCACTTTAATACATTTTGTTCCTTTATGAAGGTAAAATTAAAAACGTAAAATTGAGAATGGTGTTACCCAAAGCCTCTTGTTACCCTGAGAAAAGCAATATAAGGAAGAACAGGAAAGGAGAGGCTTTAGAAGTTAAACATCTCAACTCGTTCCAAATTTGAAGCACATGGTGCGAAAACCTGACCAACACGTCCGTCTTCAAACAGAACCCTCATATGGGTGGAAACATGTCTTTAATCAGCCTTTTCCAATCCGTCTAACAACAACATAAAGCTGGAGCGAGGGGCTCTCTTCTTTAAGCTCTGATAGATTATATAACTGAGTTCAGAGCTGATAGGAAGAGGCCTTTATCAATAACATTATGTAACGTGTGAAATCTGATAAAGACACACTTTCAGAGGCTCTGTTTTGGGAAACAGTGTGTCTACAGCCTTCCTCTTTCTCTCTCTCTCTCTCTCTCTCTCTCTCTCTCTCTCTCTCTCTTTTTCTCTCTTTATTTCTCTCCTTTCTTCCCCTCAGCCATACAAAGGATGCCCTCATCCAGCTTTGGCTGGGTTTACTCTAGCATGGAAAGTCTTGTGTACTACACTTGTGTTTACGCTTTAAACCAGCTCAGCCATCCCTTCATCCATTCCACACTGGTGCCACTGTGAGAGTCCCAGTTAGGGCATGTGCCAGCGTTTGTGGGCATGAGGCTGGTTCAGTGCATGTGTATTTAACTATTAATAAACAGGACCAAGCTCCAGTGTCTTCCAATCAGCAGACCCAACAAAACCTGGACATTAACCATTTAACAGCCTTTACACACCATCATAACAGCACCATAGAACTTTTTAACCCACATTCTGTGAACCAGTTAACCCAGCCACTCACTCAGTATTTAAGCTCCTCTAATACAAGTCTTCCACTGCCTTCAATGCAGTATCAATAGGCAGGCATTACACTTGGAGAAAATCACCAGATGCCCAGCTCTAACAATAGAGCTTCGCCTGTCAATGACAAAGCATCATGACCATTTTACAGCACGTTTTATATCCGTCTTCACATCCTTGACCTTATTCCCCTCATTGAACCAAATGTACTGTGTAATGCTGATTATTATGGAGAAGAATTGTAATTAAAAAGCAAACACTACTGTGGAATTGTATTTTGTATTTTAAAAGCAAATCACAATGCACAGGATTGCATTTCGTCTAGGAGCAGCGCAGTGTTTGTGCCGAAATAAAATGTAATCAGAATTCACTACTAAACTTGAGGTCCTATATTATATCTTTCTCTTTGTAACTCTAAAAGAATTTGAACCGCTTATGTGTCTATCTGGGGTGAACAGGATTGGACGTAAACAACATTAGCTTAGCATAAGCACTTCCTCCCTTGTTATACTAAATTTTGAAATATTGTGTTTAATGGTACCAGTGTGCTGGAACCACCATTCCTGCTAATATTAATATATTCATATTATAAACTGGGGTGTCGGGTCACTTTTCACAGGAGTTCTTCTTCTGGCCACGTCACGCGCCTTTACGTACTTACGTCACACGTACACCGTCTAAAAGAGGATCCGGCTCAGTTTTACTGAACATGAGCGGCTGGTGGAGCAATGGAGACTTCAGAAGAGGAAACTCAGAGCTCAGTAGCTCATTCACTCATAGTAAAACCAAAGAAACGAAGGAGTGACGTTTCTAACTGAGCTCTCTCTCTCTCTCTCTCTCTCTTTCTTTCTCTCTCTCTCTGACTGAACATAACCTGGAGTCTGATTCATCCGCTCTGAAAGGAGACCGCATCACACCCACCCAGTTTAAAATGATTCTTCCGCATGCTCGGTGCAATTACCTATTCTCACCAATATCAGCTTATGAATTTGGCATGGCATGAATTTTATGTTTGCGGAGGGAAATAATGACCACCACTGTTTAACATCATCATTCCTTTAATGAATGTGGTCTAAGTTTTGGTAAGTAAATATAATTAATGTCTAAAGTAGTGACATGCCTTTTCTTTTGCATATTTATGCACAATATTTTTTTATTGCTAGTTATTTAAATGTAAAAATGGTTAAAAAAAAATTACTATACTTAATCTATTAATTTACCAATTGGCCTGATGAATATTTTTTTTTGCTTTGACTCCTTAATGATTAATGATAATGATTTACTTAAGTAAAATCTCAAATCAATTTCAACTCCATCATTTTATTGGATGGAGATGATGGATATTGTCAAATTATAAAAAAAAAAGAACATTATAAAAAATCAAGGATGGTGTAATGACCATAAAAAGTGGTTTGTTGCCTGAAAGCAACACCATGACATAGAAGATTAAGAAGATTAGCAACATTAACGCTTCAGAAACATTTAAAAATGTGTTGGTTTTATCGCTGGAAGATAATTGGTTCAATTCCCAGGAGTTGCCAGGAGTTTAAGAGCATGAGAATTCAGCACAGGGTCAGACATTCTGAACAACATGATTAATTGATGTTTATTTAAGGACCCCTTAGAGGTAGAACAACATGTTACCCATGCACACACACTCATATATACACTACACACACTCTGTGTACATTTGTACACTTGCCCACACACTTGTGCATGTCGAAGGAAAACAAATCAGCCCCCCCACCCTCACCCCACACACCAAAGCCAGGCTATATCGCTGAGATGATCGTTTCTCAGCGAGGGCCGAGCGTTACGGTAAATACTACGTCTCCACATGCCATTTCCCCCTGCAGCCGCGTGTGCTGCCCTATCTCCCAGCGCACGCTTCATGCTTTATATCTTACGCAAGCAGCAGCAATTACCACAGCAATTGTTTTAATGAAGAAGCCTGTAATGACGGGAGTGTTTTTACTGTGTTGTTTTCCTGCAGTTGGCACCAGCTTTTGCAGGACCTGAGAGAGTTTATCTACAGGACATGCTACGAATTCCACCCAGAAATAGGCAGAAACACGTTATTATGTCTGTGTGCAGCTTGAATAACAGCGTAATGTATTTTTCCCTCAAAATAACTCAATATACAGCCATTAATGTCTAAACCACCCGCAACAAAAGTGATGGACAAATTGAGCACTGCTTGTTATTTTCCCTCCAAAATGTCATGTGACTCGTCAATGTTACTAGGTCTTAGGTGTGCATAGTGAGCAGGTGTGTTCGATTTTTGTAGTACAGCTTTCTTACACTCTCTCATACTGGTCACTGAAAGTTTCAACATGGCACCTCATGGCAAAGAACTCTCTGAGGATCTTAAAAGATGAATTGTTGAGCTACAAGAAGATTGCCAATAGCTTGAAACTGAGTTGCAGCACAGTGGCCAAGATCATCCAGCATTTAAAAAAAAAGAGCAGGGTCTACTCAGAAAAGACCTTGTGGTAGTCATCCAAAGAAGCTGAGTGCACGTGAATCTCAGGGTCATGTCCAAATGCTGTTTTTAAATGCATTGCTGCAGAGATTAAAGAGATGGTCAGAGGGGGTCAGCCTCTCATTGCTCAGACCATACACCGCACACTGTACATCAAATTGGTCTGCATGACTGTCACCCCAAAAGGTAGCCTCTTCTGAAGTCTGTACACAAGAAAGCCAGCAATCAGTTTGCTGAAGACATGACAACAAATGGACATGGATTACTGGAACCATGTTCTATAGTCTGATGAGACCCAGATTAATTTGTTTGGTTCAGATGGTCTCAAGCATGTGTGGTGGCAATCAGGTGAGGAGTACAAAGAACCAGTAAGTGTGTCATGCCTACAGTCAAGCATGGTGGTGGGAACACCATGGTCTGGGGCTGCATGAGTGCAGCAGGTGCTGAGGAGTTAATATACATTTTATTGCGGGACTCATGAAGTCTAATATGTACTGTGTGAAATACTGAAGCATGACCCAAGACACATCTCTAATAATCCTTAAATGCATTATGGAGCCAAATGCTCAAAGTTAATCATGACATATTTATCAGGGATGTATATTGTGTTGTTCAAATGGAAATCAGACCTTATTAGACATTATTTTTACGCTCTACCAACTACCAGCTATCGTAACTTCGTAACAACTGCTGTCGGTAAAATACACCTTGCATGGTTTAAAAAGTGCAAAGGGTATATACTTATTCTCTTACTTAAACATGGGTATGTTTTGGGTGTAACATGCAATAAACCAATCAGCTTTTCACTTGCTATTCCAAGATAGCAATTAACGTATGATTGTTGACTGTAGTCTAGGTTGTATTCAGTCAGTGGAGCACCTGTGTTGCACATATTGCCAAGATAGCAATACACCAGACTTTTACTTGAACAAACCTCACGTCCATCGGTGTAGATATATATTCATAAGCACTGTTGCTATTTAAATGATGCATGCATGAACAATGAGCATCAAGATAGGGTGAATTAACTTGCCTATAAGACCTATAAACGCTGACACATCATGCTTCACAGTGCAACAGCTCCACAGACAGCAGTGTATAGAAACAGGACTAGCTTTGTATTTATTGTAATTTATACTGTAGATCTCGGTACAGGCGACACTAAGTAACTCTGATTCTGTGTTTTTTTTTTGTGTAACGTCTCTGTAATTGTGGTATTTGTTGGTGTGTTTTGGTTATCTGTTTGAAGTGGATTTGACCTGTAAAGGATTGAGGCCGGACCTAATGACCTCCAGATGTCTGAACGGTGAAGAAAACACAGCCAGCGTGGAGAGAATGAGTCAGACTGGGGCCCTGATAATCAACCAGTCCAGTCACAGATGTGAGAACACAATCGGACATGTTAACAATTTGACACCCCTGAACGTGGGGAGCTCAGAATACTCAGAGTAAGTCTTTGTGATGCATCAAGAGCCACGTTATCCAGGGTAATACCACCAAGAAGAACCAACCACATCCAACAGGATTAACTGTGGACACTGTAAGAGGAAGCTGTCTGAAAGGGATGTTTTTCGGGTGCTAACCCGGATTGTATCCAAAAAAACATAAAACCACGGCTGATCAAATCACGACAGAATTCAATGTGCACCTCAACTCTCCTGTTTCCACCAGAACTGTCCGTCACCACAATAAATTATTGTGCTCTAAAACCAGGTGTTTCAGTTTCATTGTCCAACCCCTGTAGATCACCATATTTGTCAAAAAATTACTTGTGATATTTTTGACTATTTATTATATTTATAAAGACTTTAGACTTTACATAAAAATCATATGTTCCAGCTTAATCACTAAAAAATGGGCCTTTGGTGAAAACACTGTTGACCAGGATGTTGAACAGTTGAATGTTGAACAGTTCATGATGAATGTTCTTGTTCAGTTTACAGTACCAATAAAAAGTTTGGACACATTGTAGATTAATTCTAAAGGCATCCAAACTATGAAGAAAAACATATGGAATTATTTAGTAAACTAAAACGTGTTAAACAAACCAGAATATGTTTTATATTTACACATCTATGCTGGATTTTCTCAGTCATTTTTATGAGGTAGAGTCACCTGGAATTCAGACTTTAAGTTAACAGCTGTGCTGAACTCGTCAAGAGTTAATTACTTGAATTTCTTGTCTCTTAATAAAGTGTTTGAGAGCATCAGTTAAAGTAAAGTAGTGAAGAGGTAGAGTTACAGGTATACAGTGAATAGTGAATATTTATAGAGTAATGTTCTAATCCAGATTATGGCAAGAACTTTAAACGTATCGTCAAGTGCAGCCACTGCAAAGACCATCAAAAACCTTATGATGATGAAACTGGCTCTCATCAGGAGCGCCCCAGAAAGGTAGGAGCAAGAGTTACATCAGAGTTACCAGCCTCAGATTTTGGTTGGTTTAACACTTCTTTTTAAGTTACTACATGATTCTTTATGTGTTCCTTCATAGTCTGAATCACTAAATGAAAAACATTGAACGAAAATATGTGTCCAAACTTTTGAACATTAAACCATAATATATGACCTATAAGTTTATATGGAGTAGCCTTGGGGACTGACAACACACTGATGGTTATGGATAGTGACTGAAGGTATGCTTAGTATGCTAATAGATTCCTCCAGCAGCCAATAAAAAGTAAGTTGCCAATGGAAACAGATGAAAGTTGTAGTAAGTTGGTTAATTTCAAAGGTTTTTACACTTGAATGTATAAAGTAACCAAAACCAAAAATCTTTTTCATATAACAAACTTAATTTTTTTGTATGAAATTTAAAGATATTGACATTTATATAAAGAAGAAATATGCAATAAATTATCTGGCTTTCACTACACAATCATAATTATAGCCTTGATACCTTAACTTAATATCAAATTTACTTTTGTTAACAGACAATGGGTCAGGAGCATAAAATTACAGTCGTTTCATATTTTCACAGTTTCATATTTTTACCTCAGGATCAATGTAACCAAAGCAACACATGTAATCAAAAACTAACCATAGTCTCAAAGCAGAGACAAAATACACTAAATTCAGTGGCATATAGATGGATGTTCCTGGAGTAAGTCATCCCACTTTTAAGTAAGCATAGTATACAAATGTATAACGTACAAAAAGTGAGTTAAAGTACTTTAAACTTCCTCTATATGTGTAATAATGAGTTAGTTTAGGGTACATTTTTAAGAATGTATTGTTACATAATGTTGGTTTGAAACAAACCAATCTAGCCCTCTGTGAAAAAAGTGTTTGCCCCCTAAACCCTAATAACTTGTTTGTTCCACCCTTGGCGGGGAAAAAAACTGCAATCAAGCTTTACCTATAACTGATAACGAGTTTTTCTCATCTCTGTGGAGGAATTTTGTTCTACTCTTCTTTACAGAATTGTATTAATTCAGACACATTGGAGTTTTTTCCTGTTTAAGATCATCCTCGGCATCTCAATCTCAAGACTTTAACTAGACCACTCCTAAACCTTTATTTAGTTTATTTTTTAACACTACCGCCACCATATTTCAGTATGATGTTATTTTTCTGAAATTATGGGTCAAGTGAGAGCTGCAGTTCTTTAAATGTTGTTCTGGGTTCTTTTGTGACCTCCTGGATGAGTTGTTCATGCCCTTTTGTAATATTTTTGGTCGGCCAGTCACTTCTGAGAAGGTTCACCAGTATTCCATGTTTCACTCCATTTGTGAATAATAATATAAAAGTAAACATTAATCTTAATAATGTATTGTATGAACATTGAAGGAACATTATCAGAGTTATAGTCTTGATACATCACCTTAATATTAAATGTATCTCACATTTTTACTAGCAGACAAAGAGTCAGGATCCTGAAATTACCTCTCATTATTTACTTCAGCTTCCAATCAATGTAACCGAAGCTTCACATGTAATCAAAAACTAACCGCAGTCTCATAGCAGAGGAAAATCACACTAAATTCAGTGGCATATAGTGAAGGATTACTGTCATATCATCAAATCAGACAGCTGGATGTTCCTGGAGTAACTCATCCCTCCCCTAGCCTGAAGAAAGCATAGTTTCAGGACGTTCTTGCTCTCGTCTCTGTGGATAAATCCTCCATTGTGCTCTGGAGGAGTGTTGGGTATTAAATCACACACAACAGACACCTTTCCTCCCTCGCCTTCGAGCCGCTGTCCTGAAATCTTCCCAGCAGAAGATGACAATGTGCCATTGTTTTGGATCCTACCTGCCTTAGATCACACACTCTAATTAAAAAGGAATTTTATAGAACGGGGCCAGACGTAAACCATCGTCTGCGAGGAAGTAGTCCTCAGGGCTGCTGGTGCTGGTATTATAGAATGGCTGTAATAAATTGGCTTTCATTGTAAAACTACTGTACAATGACCCACATTTTACTATTATCCTGGATAAATAAATTTACTTACAGCTAAAATTCACTTTTTCTTGTTCTTTGTGAAATAGTCTGTGTTGTATATGGATGCTGCACATGAAACTCTTCCTCAACCTCCATTGTCTGCAGTATCTAGTAATCTAGTAATCAGTATCTAGAAAATGTTCAGAAAAAACGAGTCGATCAGGAAAAGAACCGTGTCTACATCAACCCGTGAATTTATATCCATGGCCCCACCCACCTTGGCTTGGGACCGCTCACAAGCAGAGCTGAAGCTGGGCAGCGACGCTGTCTCGTCAGATAAGAGCTAACAGCGCTAGAAACAGAGTGGCAGTTAATTCCTGTGTTATTTGTGCGAATAAACACACCAGTGTTTTACCCAGTAATTCAGAGCTTAGGAACAAATGGTTAGAATTTGTCTATGGAGAAACAACACCAGCCAAGTACATCTGAGATAAGTAGGTGTGTGTTTAGAACAGTTCTGTTTACACTAGTTACTTAGCTAGCTAGATATCTTGAGTAAGCAGAGGTGGGTAGTCCAGTCCCAGATTTTAAAAACCTTGGTGTGTAAGTATTATAGGTTTAAATAGGATCTCCGGTGGATTTGGCGTTTTACAGAGACTCTAAGACTAGGTCAGTGGCTGAACTGCACATAGCAGGGCATTATTACACATGTTGTAAAGAAACATATGACATTGTAAAGACTGCTATTATTGTAAAAATGTCTTTATTTTAAAACATTTTAACTGTTGTCTGTATCGCTGCCTCCTGGTGTCGCAGTGCTGTTAGTCAATCAGAGGCGATATGTTTGGATGTATGAATATTCATGAGCAAGAGCCGCATTCCAAACGTTCTTTGCTGCCCATTCCTCCATGGGACTAAAGCTGCATTATACCGGATCACCACTTTTTTTTCACAAAAAACAGCTCATGACATTCATTCATACTAGAGACCACTACAAGACACTTAAATATTTTAAATAATGTTAACTGGTGATGGCTGTGGGTCTGTGTGATCAGTGCAGATACTGGGAATCAAGTTGAGGGTCTCATGAATTCCAGTCAATATCAGCAGATTCTTGAGAATAAAGTTGAAGAATCAGTGAGAAAGTTAAAGTTTGAAGCGCCGGGGCTGGATACCTCAACAAGACAACGACCCTAAACACACTAAACTCTGCTCTAAATCTACTAAAGCACTAAATCATTCATGCAGAGGAACAAGTACAACGTTCTGGAATGATCATCTCAGATCATCTCAGTCTCCAGACCTGAATATTATTATAAATCTGTGGTGTGATTTAAAGAGGGTTGTTCATGATCAGAAACCTGAATCAAACCTGACTAAACTGGAGATGATGGTAACACTTTACTTGGATGGTCCATTTGATGGCCTCTTTGATGCTCAACTGACATTCAATTAACATTGAACTACATCTCTATTAAATGCAAATGAACTAAAAGGTGAAAGTAAAAGATTCTCTATTGAATATAACCCTACATTCAACTCTAATCCAAACGCTTATCTTAATATTTTAGGATTGGGTTTAGGGTTAGATTTTAAGCTTAGGTTAAGATTAGGGTAAGTGTTAGGTGTAGGGTTAGATTTTAGGGTTGATTAAGGGTTAGGGTTAGGGTTAGGTGTAGGGTTAGATTTTGGGGTTGATTAAGGGTTAAGGTTAGGGTTAGGTGTAGGGTTTGATTTTAGGGTTGATTAAGGGTTAAGGTTAGGGTTAGGTGTAGGGTTTAATTTTAGGATTGATTAAGGGTTAAGGTTAGGGTTAGGTGTAGGGTTAGATTTTATGGTAGATTAAGGGTTAAGGTTAGGGTTAGGTGTAGGGTTTGATTTTATGGTAGATTAAGGGTTAAGGTTAGGGTTAGGTGTAGGGTTTGATTTTAGGGTTGATTAAGGGTTAAGGTTAGGGTTAGGTGTAGGGTTTGATTTTAGGGTTGATTAAGGGTTAGGGTTAGGTGTAGGGTTTGATTTTAGGGTTGATTAAGGGTTAAGGTTAGGGTTAGGTGTAGGGTTTGATTTTAGGGTTGATTAAGGGTTAAGGTTAGGGTTAGGTGTAGGGTTTAATTTTAGGATTGATTAAGGGTTAAGGTTAGGGTTAGGTGTATGGTTTGATTTTAGGGTTGATTAAGGGTTAGGGTTAGGTGTAGGGTTTGATTTTAGGGTTGATTAAGGGTTAAGGTTAGGGTTAGGTGTAGGGTTTAATTTTAGGATTGATTAAGGGTTAAGGTTAGGGTTAGGTGTAGGGTTAGATTTTATGGTAGATTAAGGGTTAAGGTTAGGGTTAGGTGTAGGGTTAGATTTTAGGGTTGATTAAGGGTTAAGGTTAGGGTTAGGTGTAGGGTTTGATTTTAGGGTTGATTAAGGGTTAAGGTTAGGGTTAGGTGTAGGGTTTGATTTTAGGGTTGATTAAGGGTTAAGGTTAGGGTCTATTTTGAATCATTTACATTCAACATAGGGCTAAGTTAAATTTAATGGACATTCAATTCAGTGTTAGTTGAATGTCAGTTGAGCATCAACAAGGTCATAAAATGGACCATTCAAGTAAAGTGTTACCAAGATGATTAGTAAAGAAGAATGATCCAAAATACCTTCAACCAGACTCTCATTGGAAGCTGTAGGAAGAGTTTAGAGGCTGTAATTTCTGTAAAAGTAGGATCTACTAAATACTGATGTAATTTTTCTGTTGGAATGCCAGAATTTATGCAGCTGCCTCATTTTGTTTATAGAATTATTGCACACTTTCTGTAAATCCTATAAACTTCATTTCAATTCTCAAATATCACTGTATTCATCTAATATATGATAGATTTAACTAAAATAACAACCAATGATTTATAAAGGAAAATCATGAAAATATATATTTTTATATACACTGTAAGATCTGAATGCTGGATGACGGAAGACTTAAACACCTCCTAAGTGAGGACTTCCCTCTCTTCCTCCATCAGGGTCAAACAAGCATCAGTGATAGTGTGTTTAATCAGGTTTGGGTCAACCGCAGAAGGAGGAGAAGGAGGAGAAAGAGGAGGAGGAACTCCTGGAAACGGCTGTGGTTTGGAAGCGTACGTCAGATGGTCCACGGTTCAGAGCCTGGCACGGTTCATCAGCAGGAGGAGATCTCCCACAGCTATCTTATTCTCCTCATCCCACAATCACACAGAGTTTTATTCAGCACAGGAGATCAGGCATGGCCCTGTTGATGCTGTAACACACTTTTATCACCGTGTGTCTGTGGCCTCAGGGTGATGAATGTGAATATGAATAGTGAGTGGTACTTTAATATTGTTCTTTTTATTACAGATTAAAAATGTTGTTCATTTAAACTTAGCAAAATGTTAGAATGCCCATCACATCCAGGACAGGGTTTGGAATTAATTAAATAAATTAGTTTATCATAAAAACATATAAAAGAGAGAATTCAGAACCATGAAAACAACAAAGAGCAGTCAGGGCTGATAAGGAAACTGACATTCTGTAAAACTGTAATAAATAAAACAATTGTAATGTGGAAAACATAACTTTTACAATTCTGCAAACCTTGAACAAAAGCTTTTGTCTGGTTTACGTTTTATGTATTTTTGTTAATATACACTGTTAAATTTGTTAATATACAAATTTCAGAGTAGACAAAACGTTCAAAAAAATGGGAAAGATTAGGGGCGATTTTTTTTTTCTCAGCAGCCTCATTCAAGCCTTATTTATATATATATATATATATGGCTGCTCTTTTTTACTGTTTGCTACTTAATTCTATATGTTTTCATGACTTTAATGTTAATTACAACGTAGAAAATAAATTAATTAAAGAAATATATGTAGATTTTTTTGCATTTATTTGCAGGTATTGAGGATATACAGATGTCCTTCTGTAGTCCTTCAGTAATAATAACTAGCATCTGAGTTGGAAATAAGGGCTGCAAGGAAAATCATTGAAATGTTTAGAAACAATCCCAGAATGAAAAATGGCTGAAACATTGATCTCTTATGTCTCAAAGTGATTCTCACTTAGGTTTCATTTCACTTTATGTTTTCATGTTTTTCACCTTTCACACCTTTCAACTTTGTCACAGATGTGTAGTTTAAATGTGCATTGTGGTCATGTACCAAGAAGAAAAGTCCAAAAGCAAGGCTCTGTCATTGAAGTAGAGCCTTGCAATAGAAAACACAGGTGCACCACTGATTGAACACAACCTAGACACAACACAACAATCAGACGTTCATTACTATCTTAGCAGTGAATTATTAACACAGGTGCATCCCCAACATTTGTACACCCCAACTTGTTACACACATATGCACATACAGCAGTGCACAAACCCATAGTGCGTGCCTGTTGGCAGCTATACAAACTTTTACATCAACAGATTATTCTGCTACATGATTCCTTATGTGTTTCTTCATAGTCTGATAGATCTCTTCAGTATTTAGAGTTGTTTTGTTGTTCAGATGTTAGCAGGAACTGCTGGATTGTCACGTCTCCCTCAGATCGTCTGTTATATTTGATTGAGTGTCTGTTGTTGAGCTCTCAGCTCCACATGTTGTTCTGTCTCCCGTCGGCATGTAGGTACATGTGTTCTACTGGGGCTGCAGCGGTGCTGCACGTCTGCACGTCTGCGCGGGTGATTGACCTCACTCCGTCTGCCTTCACCCTGAGACTTCCACTCACCAGACGAGGTGAAGAGGCGGGGCGTTCCAGACCTCTCTCAGTCCAAAACCTTACCCTAATCAATCTCCCATCCTCTGGAGTGTAGAGCAGCACGTCAGCAGCCCTGATAACAGATCTAACACCAATACACCACCCTCAATAACTCACCAGCCAATCAGAAACGCCGGTTCTCACTGCTGCTGATGAACAGATTAGAGTTCTGATGTAATAACAGTCTGTGTTCAGCACAGAGATGTAGAGAAACAGGAGAACTGATGGAGGATTTGGGTGGAAAGAAATGGGGGCAAACTTTACAAGAACAGTTGGTAACACATCCTATGAATCCTGTATTTATAAAGCATTATTAATGCATTTATCATGCATTATCTGGTATACTTAATACCTTATAATGGCTGTAAATATACAGTGCCCTCCATAATTATTGGCACCCCTGGTTAAGATGTGTTCTTTAGCTTCTCATAAATTGAGTTTTGTTCAAAATAATATAGGACCACGATGGAAAAAAAGAGTAAAATACAACCTTTAACTCAAGTGAATTTTAAGGGGGAAATAAAATCCCTGACTAAGAAATAATTATTCTTCATAAAATCACCTGTTCCACAATTATTGGCACCCCTAACAATTCTTAGGAAATAAATTTAATAAAAGTATTTCTGTCACTTCTACAGTAGTTTACGAAGTTGATCAGAGTATGTAGGAACATTTAATTAGTAATTCACAACTTCCTGTTTCCCTGGGGTATAAATATGACGTGACACAGAGGCCATTTATCTTCAACATGGGAAAGACAAAGGAACATACCATTCAAGTGAGGCAGATGTGTGTTGACCTTCACAAGTCAGGCAATGGCTACAAGAAAATCGCTACTCGCCTACACCTGTCCATATCTACTGTCAAAGGATTTATTAAGACGTTTAAAACAACTGGAACAGTGGTAAACAAGCCTGGACGAGGACGCAAGTTTATTTTGCCACCACGCACAGTGAGGAGGATGATAAGAGAAATAAAAAGTTCTCCAAAGCTCACTGTTACAGAATTGCAACAAATGGTAGCTTCTTGGGGTCACAAAGTCTCCAAAACAACCATCAGGCGCTATCTACATGCCAACAAGCTGTTTGGGAGGCATGCACGGAAGAAACCATTTCTCACTCACAATCATAAACGCAAACGTTTGGAGTTTGCTAAGCGGTACTATGACTTCAACTGGGACCGTGTGCTTTGGTCAGATGAAACAAAGATAGAGCTTTTTGGCAACAAATGCTCTAAGTGGGTCTGGCGTAACACAAGAGCTGAGTATGCAGAAAAGCACCTCATGCCCACTGTGAAATACGGCGGGGGATCAGTGATGCTGTGGGCCTGTTTCTCTTCTAAAGGCCCTGGGAACCTTGTTAGGGTGCATGGCATCATGAATGCTCTAAAATACCAGGACATTTTAAAACAAAATCTGGTGGCTTCTGCCCGAAAGCTGAAGATGGGTCGTCACTGGGTCTTTCAGCAAGATAATGACCCTAAACATGTGGCCAAATCTACACAGAAATGGTTCACCGCACACAGAATCAAGCTCCTCCCATGGCCATCTCAGTCCCCAGACCTCAACCCCATTGAAAACCTGTGGGGTGAGCTGAAGAGGAGAGTGCAGAGGAGAGGACCCAGGTCGTTGGATGATTTAGAGAGAATGTGCAAAGATCCCTCTTTCTGTATTCTCCCATCTTGTGAAACATTACAGGAGAAGATTAGGTGCTGTTTTGTTGGCAAAAGGGGGTTGTACAAAGTATTAACATCAGGGGTGCTAGTAATTGTGTTGATTTGATGTTAAATAATTATTTCTTAATGTGGGATTTTTTTCCTACTGAATAAATTCACTTGAGTTAAAGGTTGTATTTTACTCTCTTTGTCCATCATGGTCCTATATTATTTTGAACAAAACTTAATTTATGAGAAGCTAAAGAACACATCTGAACCAGGGGTGCCAATAATTATGGAGGGCACTGTATATATATATATATATATATATATATATATATATATATATATATATATATATATATATATATATATATATATATATATAAGCTTGTATAGGTGTTACTCACAAGTACACACAGTTTAGTGACAGTAGTAATATGCTATAGAGTACATGTTTCATAATGCATTATAAAATATATGTTTGTAAGAACATTGTACATACTAATGTTATAATGCATTATAAAATATCTGTTCATAAGAACATTGTACATACTAATGTTATAATGTATTATAAAATATCTGTTCATAAGAACATTGTACATACTAATGTTATAATGCATTGTAAAATATCTGTTCATAAGAACATACTAGTACATACTAGTGTTATAATGCATTATAAAATATCTGTTCATAAGAAAATTGTACATACTAATGTTATAATGCATTGTAAAATATCTGTTCATAAGAACATACTAGTACATACTAGTGTTATAATGCATTATAAAATATCTGTTCATAAGAAAATTGTACATACTAATGTTATAATGCATTGTAAAATATCTGTTCATAAGAACATACTAGTACATACTAGTGTTATAATGCATTATAAAATATCTTCATATGAAAATTGTACATACTAATGTTATAATGCATTATAACATATCTGTTCATATGAAAATTGCACTTACCAATGTTATAATGCATTATAAAATATCTGTTCATAAGAACATTGTACATACTAATGTTATAATGCATTATAAAATATATGTTCATAAGAACATTGTTCATACTTATGTTATAATGCGTTATAAAATATATGTTCATAAGAACATTTTACATACTAATTTTATAATGCATTATAAAATATCTGTTCATATGAAAATTGTACATACTTATGTTATAAAGCATTATAAAATATCTGTTCATAAGAAAATTGTACATACTAATGTTACAATGCATTATAAAATATCTGTTCATAAGAACATACTAGTACATACTAGTGTTATAATGCATTATAATAAACAGATGTGGTTTATTAATTTAAGCTTGCACCTAAATAAAAAAAATGAATACTGTAGTCATACAGACTATGTTGGAACACATAAGGAACCATGTAGTAACTTAAAACTGTTTTATCTCTTGGTCCTGATGAGTGCCAGTTTCATCATAACGTTTTTATTGGTCTTTGAGGCTGCACTTGAGAACACTTTCAAAGTCCTTAAAATATATCATTACTTGTTTGAATATTTCTTACCATAATCTGGATTAGAACATTACTCAAATATTCACTATTCACTGTACACCTGTAACTCTCCCTCTTCACTACTTTACTTTAACTGATGCTCTCAAACACTTTATTAAGAGACAAGAAATTCAAGTAATTAACTCTTGATGAGTTTAGCACAGCTGTTAACTGAAAGCCTGAATTCCAGGTGATTCTACCTCATAAAACTGACTGAGAAAATCCAGCAGAGATGTGCAAAACTGATCATCTAAACAAGAGGTGCTTACTTTAAAGAGTCTAAAATATAAAACATATCCTGGTTTGTTTAACACGTTTTTCCTCATAGTTTGGATAAATTTAGTATTAATCTACAATTAATACTAAACATTTAAAAATAATGAAAATGTATATAAACATGCTTCATAATGCCTTAGCACTTAAAATGCTTAAGTTGTTTTCTTCAAATGGAATGGAAAACATCACCTAAAAACAGTATATGTAAAATAATATATAGCATAACGAAACAAAAGGTTCTTTCAATTTCAAGAACATACAGCAATCCCTTCATTTCAAGCTTATAATGACCTTGCATAATGCTTAACCCTTGTGTGGTGTTCGGGTCTGTGGGACCCGTTTTCATTTTTCATCAAATGATACTAAAAAAATAGTTTTTCTAACTCAAACTCATTGGCATTGGCTCATTTTTGGTGAAAAACATATATCAAAACACATTTTCGATAAACACACACTGTACACCCCCCCCCCCCCTATACATTTATATTACATACAGTATGTTTGGCCAAGGGCTAATAAACATCGCTTCATTTGTAAATTTGAAACTAAACAAATTTTCTACTCATATCTTGAGTTTAATTCATTTTCTTTTACATTTTATTAAAAAACTAATAAAAAAAGAGTAGCACTTTTTAAAAGAAATGTAACATAAGAAAGGTAAAGGGCAAATATTAACCATGTAAGCTGTTTATATTGCTTGCAATTTAGGTGAAGCGAGCATGTGTAAAGCATTTTAATGTAGAATTGCTTAATTTTGCTGAATTAAATACAAGTAACAAAGTAAACGAGTAACAAAAATACGAACTCCACACAAGGGTTAATTACCTCTTGATTTGAGAAAGCAATCTGCATGCTACAATGCTTTATAAACTGTAATACAATAAAGTACCAAACCTGGTTTATAGCGCATTATAACATTATACCACTAGTACTGTATATCCTTATGAACAGACATTATGTAAGGCATTATAAAAATAAAAAAAATAATATGAAATATATTAAATATAAAAAAAACACATTGGTCTTATATGCGTGTGTTTGTTTTTTTATGGAATATTTCTTAAGCTGTTGAATCATGTTCATGATCAGGTCCGTGGTGAGGAAAGGAGTGCATATTTACAGAGGGAGATTGTTTATTTTATTTCTGATGTATTTGAAGATAGGATTGCAAAATTTGGAAGAGGGCCCGGTTGTGTTCAGGCTTCCTGATTCTCTGCAGGTTTTATAATTCAGCACCTTCTGTTAGGCTTGGGAATCGAGAATCGATTCCTGTTGAGAATCGATTCCATGTGTTTTGATTCCACGGAATCGTTTGGCACCTTGCTTAATGATTCTCTTATCGATTCCAGACAGCACGGTCACGCAAGTTACGCATGTTACGCATGATTCAGTAAGCACGTCTTTTCAATGGCGTCCACTAGGTTAAAACGCTCGAAAGTTTGCCTTCATTTCACGCTACATAAGGATGGCAACAGTACGGTGGCCGAGAAAGCCCAGCGCAGTGCAAATTGAAAAGCGCTGCAAAAGCACAAAACACATCCATCAAAAATACAACACAGGCGCAGCAAATAGAAAAACGCGCTGCAAATACAACCACAACACAACGGAAGTGAGTCACAACACAACGGAATTTTCCCGGGGGACCTTAAAAGATGCTGTACCAGCTGTGTACAAAGGACAATAAGTGGCAAACAAGCTTCTGAAAAGTAAGTAATGTTTATTACCTGTGATTACCACGGTTGTGTGCATATTATTAAAAGTTCTGCTTCACAAAACGCCTTGTTTGCCACTTATTGTCCTTTGTACACATAGTGAAGTCCGAGACGTTACTGAAGACGCAGCTTAGCTGGTACAGCATCTTTTAAGGTCCCCCGGGAAAAATCCGTTGTGTTGTGACTCACTTCCGTTGTGTTGTGGTTCTATTTGCAGCGCGTTTTTCTATTTGCTGCGCCTGTGTTGTAATTTTGATGGATGTGTTTTGTGCTTTTGCAGCGCTTTTCAATTTGCACTGCGTTGGGCTTTCTCGGCCACCGTACAACAGGGCGTTTTGCAACCATTGTAAATTTTTGATAACATCGCCGGGAGGGAATACATCAAATATGCACAAACATCTGTGCACACAACATTATTAGAGAGTATTTGCTACATTTCCATATTGCCAGTTGCACATTGTTGTGGACATGTTGACCTTGTTGTTGAGTTTGTAAGGTCGTATGATATTTAAGTAAACAAAGTTGGTGCTTATGAAACTGTTTACTCTCCTTTTTTCCCCAAATTGGAATCGATAAGAGAATCGATAAGGAATCGAATCGTTTCACAGAATCGATAAGGGAATCGGAATCGGAAAAATCTTATCAATTCCCATCCCTACCTTCTGTTACTGTAGACGCTGTAGAAGTTCTGATGCATTATAACACTTAGCTTTGGCCTCTGATCCAGATATCAATGGCAGTCCTACTGCTACCATTCCTTTAAGCAACCACTATATATTTCTATATATTTCTATATATTTCTATATATGTCTGTATGTCTACAAGCCCGATATTAGCCGTAGATATTAGTTTTGTGGTCTGTGCCACACTGGGGATTTAAAAAATGTATAATGTTCAATTAAAACCACAACCATACCACAAAAAAAATAATATCCTGCGATTTAATATTCTACTACTCGCAAGTAGTTTTTTAACACTGGAAATAAATGATGTTAAGTGTATTTTCATGCCTTTTATGAAGGACCAAAAAATGACATTAGTGTAAATGAATATTTGCACAAATAAATAAATAAATAAATAAATAGATAAATAAACAATTTGTCATGATAAAGTACACACTTAAAATTAAATCAGGAATCTATTACCATATTATATATATATTTGGGGCTGTTTCTACATTTATTTATTTATATATGTATTAATTTATTTATTTTCACATTAATTAATTCATTAATTTATTTCTTTCTTTCCACATTTCTTAATGTATTCATTTCTGCGTGTGTTATGTTAATTAGGGAGCAATTAGGTTAATTGTGTATCAATCGGTTTCTAACTTCTCTAACGTTAGGCGCCGGCCGAGTCACTGTGCCAAGATGGCTTCCCCATGCCCGCGACCCCCCGGAGGGACACACAGGACGTCCCAATGCAGCACTGAAGCTTGGGAGGTCAGTTTCCTCTGCTGAGAGGCATTGAACCCCTAAAATAGCAATCCACCAAAGTGAAAGCGCACCTGGCTTTTAAAGGGAATGGGAAGTGACACGCTAATTGGTTTATTTGACGGTATGCCCAAAGCACACCAAAGGTTAATTAAGAGTATTCGTAAACGATTTTGCGCATTTCGAGCCTGAAAGGTGTACTTTTCCTGTTGTTATGATAGCAAAGATACACTGACACGCCCTAAATCAAGCTGCACAGTGCACCCCTAGGGCCCCTAGTCTAATTCCAAGTTCAAGCAGCGAATGTAAAGTCGATGTCGAGTTGCAAGTCTCTTTTGATTGTATTGAGTTCGAGTCATGTGACTGAACTCCACAGGTCTGATTGTTTGTTTAACACTTGCCTGTATAAAAACTGCAGGAAGGACCACAGTGAGCAGAGTTTGAGTGATTGTGAACATTGTAACCCTTTCCATAGCTCTGCCTTTCATGTCAGTTCTGAAAGGAAAGCCTCTGTGTCCGAACGTCTCCTTGACGTTCAGTACGTGCCCATGTTAATTCCAATTTCATGCAAATTCTTCTCTGGCATCAGTGGAAAGCACCCTTAGCTGGAGCTGGAGCTGCAGGATCAGCTGAACAGATGGTCAGCATTTCTGTGAGCTTAACCTGCGCTGGTGTTGATGGGTTCAGGGGGTTCATGAAGGATATTTTGAGGAACTCTGTTGAGGTATGTCATAGTTTTGTGCACAAGTGGAGTAATGAAGCAGTAGTAATCAGGGTACTTGTGTTTCAATAAAAATATTAATATTTGATGTTAGGTATTGATAAAGTATCGTAAGCAAAAACGGTGCAATATATCAAAATATGGATTTATTTATTTCAAATTTTATCTCATTTTCTTCCCAATTTACAAGGGCAATTACCCAACCCACTCATTAGGACTCCCCCTATCACTAGTGATGCCCCCACGAAACATGTGAAGTCAGACTTTCCCCTCATCACTCCTAGGGTGATGTGGATCAGCACACGGCGTCTGTGAGCTGATGTATCAGAACCGAGTCACTGTGCTCCTCTGAGTGCACTGTGATGCTACTCAGAAATGCTACATCAGCAGCAGTTCAAAAAGAGACACGTATCTGAGGAGGCATGTGCTAGTCTTCACCCTCCTGGTGTTGGGGCATCACTAGTGATGGGGGATATACAGCAGAGTAACAGCTGAATGGGTGGGACAATTGGCCTAGATAGTACATTGGGAGAAAAATCGAAGAAAAATTAGAAAAAAGTATATATATATTATTGATAAAAAATATATATAAACCGCTTCGTCAATTTGCCTGACTTGCTGGAAGTAAGCTGAAGAGATTGCGAGCTTTCTCATAAATAAAAGGAAAAAAATATATTGTTTTAATGTTTAAATAATTTAACTCATCAGTTATCAGTAAGAATGTAAGACTTTTGTTTATTATTATCCTGCATGTGTTTCTGTATAGCTTTAATTAGTCTTTAAGTGTGCAGTCTGGACTATATATATATATATATAGCTCTGGAAGAAATTAAGAGAACACCTCAGTTTCTGAATCAGTTTCTCTGATTTTGCTATTTATAGGTTTATGTTTGAGTAAAATGAACATTTTCTTGTTTTATTCTATAAACTACAGACAACATTTCTCCCAAATTACAAATGAAAATATTTATTTAGAGCATTTATTTGCAGAAAATGAGAAATGCATTTCTCTGCAAAAGATGCAGAGCTTTCAGACCTCAAATAATGCAAAGAAAACAAGTTCATATTCATAAAGTTTGGTGGAATACCCCTGGTTTTTAATCGCAGTTTCAGTTCATGCATCTTGGCATCATGTTCTCCTCCACCAGTCTTACACACTGCTTTTGGATAATACCTTTATGCTGCTTTACTCCTGGTGCAAAAATTCAAGCAGTTCAGTTTGGTGGTTTGATGATCAGCTTGTGATCATCCATCTTCCTCTTGATTATATTCCAGAGGTTTTCAATTTGGTGAAATTAAAGTAACTCATCATTTTTAAGTCTTCTCTGTATATTAATATATATATATATATATATATTCTCTATCATAACCTCACGCTCACTCCTACTCACGCCCACTTCAATTCACATCCTCCACTCCAGCGGTGACGAGCTGCCAGCTCCTCTCTCACACAATGCAGCTTTGTCTCCTGCCCCCCCATTACCACGATCCATCAATATCTCTGCAGGCAGGAGCTGTGAGACGTAGAGCCGGGCGGATGGTGTTGGAGTTAAATGCTCCATTGTGCTGCAGTGTTCTCCCTGCACCTCCCTGGAGGGGATGTAAGTCAGCGAGACGCTTCCTCCGCGTAAGCCCTGAGATGACACACTGTCAGTCGCCGCTGATAATAATGGATCGGCCGGCCTCCCCGGGCTCTCCTGACGCCAGAGAGCCAGCGCCGCGTTCTGTGTGGTCCAGGAGAGGAACGTGTACGCTTACACTTACACACACACACACACGTACCTAACCTCCAACTGTCTGACGCTCGAGACTGGAGCTCTGTCACTCTTCACTGGGAACAACTCAATCAGTCGTGCCGTTACGCTGTGATTCGATGTGTTAGTTTATATATACGCGTGTGATTATATTCAATGAAAGGTGATGATTGTGGTTTTTACGCTGCTTTGCATTCGTATGCAAAGGCGTGTAATTTACTGCTTACGAAATTCTTTATATCTAAAAATCATCTTGTTTTATTGTAGCCGAGGAACAGGATGTTACACGCCTCGACTGTGCAGGTCTTTAACTTTACCCTAGTTAAAAAAAAGTCTTCACATTCCTGATACACTGTAAGCTTTTAGAGAATAAGGCGGTACCACTTTAAAATAAGACTACCTTTATAAAGGGTTTATAAATGGTTTAGTTTATTAATGGTTACTAATTAGGTTGTAAATGCCTTAATAATCATTAATAATCAGTTATAACACATACGTAGAAATGTAAGTAGACCTGTTGTTTGCCAAATAGTGAACCCACAGCCACATAACTAATTATTAATGATTTTTAAGGCATTTACAACCCAATTAGTAACCATTAATAAACTAAATGTAAGCCATTTAGAAACACTTTATAAAGGTAGTCTTATTTTAAAGTGGTGCCAATAAGGCTACTTTATAAAGGGTTAATAAATACTGTAGTTTATAATGAAGTTTATTAATTAAATATTCTACATACTGGTACCACTTAAAAATAAGACTACCTTTATATTTATATTTCTATGGCACATTTTAGCGTCACTTTTATCGTATGCATATTTATATACATATTTATATTTTTATTTATATGGCACATCAGTCATTTATTTAATCAATTTCATTGCACCTAGCACTTTGCACTGTTAATTATTTAATGAACATTAGCAACATATATTGCACTGCTCCGTTTACAGATAGATCTTTACCTTGTATAGTAGGTTTTTTATAGTTTTTTATATGTTCCCTTAAGGGAACATCATGGCTAGTCTAGATTAAATGTTTGTCTAAAACTTGGTCGTAGGTGCCTAAAATGCAGGGGTATATATAGTGAGGTGAACAGGTGAACTCAGTATTCAGGTGATTGTACAGATCATCTGTAGAAACAGGTGTTGGAGGAGTAGAAGTGCGTTTGGTGTCGGATGTGACAATGCTTTTGATATTTTAGTCTTAAAAATGCATAAACTTTAAAAAAAAAATCTAAATAGCTTCTTCAATGTGTCTGACTTGTTGAAAGTAGACTGAGGAGATTTAAGGCTTTAACATAAATTAAAGAAATAAAATCGATTATTTTTCTGTTTAAATACCTTTAGTACTTAATGTAATAAGAATGTATGAATTTAAGGCATTATTCAGTTTTACAGTAGTTGCACATTTAAACAAGTAATGCGAAAAAAAATAAATAATAATGTATGTTCATTGTAAGTAAATAGAAGTAACTGTACTGTACATTGAATCATTAGGATAGGTGGGGGAGGGGCAGCTCTGGTATTTACTGCTACAGTAATTATCAGTTGATTGCATACTGCCTTTTCACACCATCTAATAAAGATAACAGCCATCGTCTGCAATCTTTACATTCTTATCATTCATTTCTTAATCCTGCTATTTTAAAGTCTAGTTATTAAAGGCAAACTGCAGCACGTCTGCTTTAAATCCATCAACATTAGCCAGACGTTTAATCCTCACACTTAAAACAGCTATTTTACAGCGAGCCCACACACCCTGCACGCTGTCACACATCTACATGGGAAAGACGCCAGCTCCTAAATACACATATCATCATTACATTCACACATATACAGCGGCTTGCAAAAGTATTCATACCCCTTGAACTTAAATGTTTCCCACACCCCACAAACTTAAATGTATTTTATTGAGATGTTAAAAGATAGACAAACACAAAGTAGCACATAATTGTGAAGTTGGTGGTTTTCAAAATGTCTATCAAATAAAAATCTGAAAAGTGTGATGTGCAAAAGTATTCAGCCACCCTATATCAGTACTTAGTAGAGCCACATTCACTGCAATAATAGTTGTAAGTGCTATAGACTGAGATTGTTGCTCATTCTTCTTTATAAAACAGTTGAACAGAGCGTCTGTGAACAGCAATTTTCATGTCTCTCCACCGAAGCTCAATGGGATTTAAGACTGGATCATTCTAACACTTAAATATTCTCTGATCTAAATAACTCCACTGTAGCTCTGGCTGCATGTTTAGGGTCATCGTCTTGCCGGAAGGTGAATCTCTTTTGTTGCCTTCAACAGGTTTTCTTTCAGGATTGACCTGTATTTATCTCCATCCATCTTCCCATCAACTCTGACCAGCTTCTCTGTCCCTTCTGAAGAAACGCATCCCACAGCATGATGCTCCCACCACCATGTTTCACAGTGGGGATGGATGATGTGTTTAGGATGATGAGCAGTGTTACTTTTCTGCCACACAAAGCACTTTGCATTTAGGCCAGAAAGTTTAACGCTGGTCTCATCTGACCACAGAACCTTCTTCCACATGTTTGCTGTACAAACAGCACTTCTTATGTCTTTCTTTTAACAGTGGTTTTCTTAAAGGCCATATTTGTGGAGCGCATGACTTATGATAGTTGTCCTGCCGACAGATTCTCCCACCTGAGTTGTGGATCTCTGCAGCTCCTCCAGAGTGACCATGGGCCTCTTGGCTGCTTCTCTGATCAGTGCTGTTCTTGCTTGATCAGTCAGTTTGGGTGGATTATAGCCATGACTTGGTAGGTTTGTAGAAACAGTTGTAAGATTTGTAATAAGATTAAAGTTTTTTATTCTTTTTTGGATGATGGATTGTGGAACAGTTCTCATTGAGATACTCAAAGCTTGGGATATGTTTTTATAACCTAACCCTGCTTTAAACTTCTTCTCCACAACTTTATCTCTGACCTGTCTGGTGAGTTCCTTGGTCTTCATGATGCTGTTTGTTCACTAGTGTTCTCTCTAACAAACCACTGAGGCCTTTAGAGAACAGGTGCTTATATTTATACTGAGACAACTACATATACACACAACTTATTCAGTGACTTCTGAAGGCAGTTGATTGCACTGGATTTTATTTAAGGGGTTCAGAGTACAGGAGGCTGAACACTTATTTTATAAAAATTTAAAAAACAATGTATCATTTTTATTTTACTTCACAGTAATGTACTTTTTGTTCTGTTCGTTTCATCAGTAAGTGCAATAAAAGAAGTGTTTATGGGGTTTTTTTAGTTGCGCAATAATTATTTTTAGGAAGTGATCTTAAAGGAAGTTGGTCATAAAGGAAGTGAAGAAAGATGCTGTCAACCACATTTCCTGCTTTCCTGATAATAAACTAAAAGCAGATGACTACACTGGATCAACCTTTGACTCTATTTTATCTCACCAAGTTAATATCAATGGGATTCCATTGTACCAAAGAGGAACAATGACAAAGAGTGAGTAATTACATCCTGTTAACCCTTTTAACCCTTTTAACCACATCATTTGGAGCTAGAGATATCTTTTTGTACTTTTTAAACCTGCTTGTTTAACCTTTTGAACCCTTGGTTTATTATACTGTTATAAATGTTGCATATAATACAATCACTATTATGTATTAAGTATTCAGGAATAATTTTGCATACACTGTGATAGGATTCTTATGAATGTTATAGTAAATTACCAGCAAAAAATGTTGCAGAGACCATTTATTACAGTAGTCCAGGTCCCCAGACCATCACACTACCACCACCATGTTTTACGTTCAGTATGATGTTCTTTTTCTGAAATGATGTGTTAGTTTTACACCAGATGTAACGGGACACAAACCTTTTAAAAAGCTTCACTTTTGTCTCGTCAGTCCAAAGAATATTTAGGCCCAAAAGTTCTAGGGATCATAAAGGTTTTAGTTGGTAAATGTGAGACGGGTGGTTGTGTTTTTTTTTTGGTCAGCAGTGTTTTTTATCTTGGAATTCTCCAGTGGAGACCATTCTCACCCAGTCTCTTTCTTATTATCGAATCATTAACACTGATCTTAACTGAGGCGAGTGAGATCCTGCAGTTCTTTAAATAAATGTTGTTCTGGGTTCTTTTGGGATCTCCTGGATGAGTTGTTCATGCCCTTTTGGAGTAATTTCTTTTGGTTGGCTGGTCACTCCTGGGAAGGTTCACCAGTGTTCCATGTTTTTTCTCCATTACTGAATAATAGTGAATCACTGTGGTTTTCTGGAGTCCCAAAGCTTTAGAAATGTTTTTGTATTTTCATAATGTGCTGCTTTTTTTAGATCTTTTATCTGCTTCATGTTCTCAGACAGGTTCTATTTAAGTGATTTCTTAATTCTACAGGTCTGGCAAATTGTTGCTTCAAATGTACTGAGTAATTTAACCACCCATAATATTAAAAAGGCAGCTGTTGTATCCAGAGTGCATCCTGATATTATCTGTGTTCTACAGTTTTACAATGGAAAATGGTTAATCATTTATTCACTGTATGATTTTACTATATAAAATACAGCACTTGGACATATTGCATTTTGTGGAGATCCACAGGGTTCTATTTTAGGGCCACTGAAACTGATGTTAATTATAAGAATAATGCAGTTCTGAGGGTAAATGACGGTAATCTTCGTCTATGTACAGGATTTACAGAGTCAACTGTTTTACCTACATTTATAATATTATTATCTCTTTCTGAAATTTCATTTTTACTGTTATTTGAACATATTCGATACAGTATTAGAGAAAGGCTGGGGTAGAGGAACGCTGGACATGTGGTACAGTATATGATGTTTCTGCACATTTTGTACCTGTTCTTGTTTATTCTAGAGTTAAAACAATGTTTGAGACCGTTCCGCTCCGGCCTATAGGAATGGAACAGTGAGTACCACACACATACATTTATACACACATTCATACATACACAGACTTTCTGGCACAGGCTGACTGTGCTTTAGGGTGCATGCAGAGCACATACTCCCATGTTAAGAAAACTGATTGAATTTAATACTTAAAGTTGTAATATTATAAATAATTTATTTCAGCCATAAACTGATGACAAACTATACACTTGTCAAGTAAATTAAGTTTAAGTTTAAAAGTCTCATTCCACCATTTTTTCATTCATTTTAAAATGTCTAGTTGTGGTCTCTAGTATGAATGAATGACGTGTGAGCAGATTTTTGTGAAAAAAGTGCTCTGGTGATCCAGTTTAACGCTGCTTTAGTCCGGTGGAGGCGTGGACGGGGAGGAACGACAGGATTTCGGCTGTTGCTCAAGAATATTCATACATGCAAACATATCGCCCTTTGATTGGCTAACAGCACTGCGAGGGAGTGAGATGAACAACAGTTAGAAAAAAATTAAAATAAAGACATTTTTTACTCTAATAACAGTCTTTGCAATGTCATATATTACTTTACAACATATGTAATAATGCCCTGCTAAGTGCAGTTCAGCCACTGATCTAGTCTTAGAATCTCTGTAAAACGACAAATCCACCGGAGATCCTATTTAAACTTAGTTAATCACATAGAGGTGGGTAGTCCAGGTCCAGAAAGTAAAAATTCACCCCAGGGTTTTGTTGGCTGAGCTGCAGCAGAGACGCCCAGGCAGTTGGAATGAAACCAGGGTGATTTTTTTTTTTTTTTTTTTTAACTAGTGTAAACAGAACTGTTTTAAACACACACCTACTTCAAGTACAATCTCAATTGTACTTGGCTGGTGATGTTTTTTCATAGACAAATTCTAACCATTTGTTTCTTAGCTCTGAATTACTGGGTAAAACATATAAATAACATAAATAATGTGATATTCGCACAAATAACATAGGAATAAACTGCCAATTGAGACGGCGTCGCTGCCAATTCAGTTATCAGTGCGAGGAGGTTTTAATTGCTTTATACAGTATATAAGCACAAGTCTCGCTGCATATTCGCCCAGAGCTACACATTAAATTGACATATTTATTGACGTAAGTTGTTTATTTTAGGCTTTTCTCACAGAGCCATGTTTACTTCTCCTGTGTGCTGGATTCTGTTAGTGGAATAACTGTAGATAAAGTCATGTTTGGAGCTGTCAGTGGAGTAACTGTGGTAAAGGATTTACCACTAGAGTAACTAATGGTATCACACTGAGGGGTAAAACCCTCAGGTCCTGGATTAAACCTGTGTTTGGTCTGACACTCTCTTATTGAGATGTCTCTGTGACACTGGCCTCTGGCAACAGCTATGAATTTGCCTTTGTTTGGGGGAGTGTGGGAAACAGAGAGATTGCTTTTGACGTGATGGAAGCTGGAAGAGGGTTTTAAGGATTAGTACATTTCTGCTCACAACTGCCCCCATTAATGTTTAATCAGTGATATATCCAGAGACCAGACAGACAGACATCTCAGGGAAACCCTTGCTATGTGTGGATGAGCATTATCCTGCTGAAAAATCCCATGTGGCCACAGGATGTCCTGTACCTATCACTGTGCTCTTAGTGTCCCTCGTATCACTACACTAAAAAAAAAAGATGAGTAAAATTTACTTAGAAAAACTTTTTAAGTAAATTTAATTTCAGATAAATTTAAGTAACTTCAACTCGGTTTTAAGACTTTAATGTTACACAGAGTAAATAAGTGAACTGAACTTCAGTCAATCCTTTCTTTTAGTAAACTTTACTTTATTTATTTTTACTGAATCAATCCTTTCTTTTAGTAAACTTTACTTCATTTATTTTTACTGATTCAATCCTTTCTTTTAGTAACTTTACTTCATTTATTTTTACTGAATCAATCCTTTCTTTTAATAAACTTTACTTCATTTATTTTTACTGAATCAATCCTTTCTTTTAGTAAACTTTACTTTTTACTTTTACTTTACTTTTTTTTTTACTTTTACTTTAAGGATTGATTCAGTAAAAATAAATAAAGTAAAGTTTACTAAAAGAAAGGATTGATTCAGTAAAAATAAAGTAAACCATATAGGAAGTCAACCATTATCTAATCCATAAAATAAACTGCATTATTTGCTACAGATGACATGGTTTCAGTTCACAGACGTCCAAGTTTCATTAAAACTACCATGAATAAATTTAATGGTGGCTGGCTGATGAATGGTATAAGTGATTGGCAAAATGATAAAACAACCATACTTTCTCTCCTCAGTATAATGATGCGCCTCCTCTCAATGTAAATCAATGCCAAAATATATTTAAGTACATTGTAGAGGCCTGACTATCAGTCAATTATACATTTTTCACTTATTATACTTATTATATTTATCTCATATTTATTTATTTATTTGTTTATTTATTTATTTATTTTCCATGAACAAAACAATCAAAAATAAATGCTGCTAAATGTCTGAGAACAACGGCAAAAGTTATGGAAACCCATATATTCCGACCATTTTAGAAAAGTGCTCTCAGATAGTAATTAAAGACAAATGGCCCTATATTATTGCTGTCCAAAAGTATATGTTCACATCTTTTGTATGCATTATATATATATATGACTTTGCTATCATAACGACAGGAAAAGTATACTATATATATATATATATATATTTTTTTTTTTTTTTTGCTATTATCTATCTCTATGATTACAAGTGACAGTACATTTTTATTTTAAGTGTTTGATGCCAATTTAATAAAAATGTGCATGAACTAATGTTTGTTTATGATTTTATAGTTTTCTGCCCAATGAATGCTATCAAAAGTGAATATCCTCATATAAATAAATATAGTCACACGCATTTAAACCAGCATGTAAAGCGGTATAACAGAGAACTGGGGAAAAAAAAAAAATCTGGGAAAAAAGTGTGTGTGTGTGTGTGTGTGTGTGTGTGTGAGAAAGAGTAAGAGACCCTATAAGTCAGGGGTCGTGGTAACTGAAGCTTTACCTGGGAGGGGTCTGGGAGGGGTTCTGCTGTTTCTGCCCCTGGTTACTGTTGCTATGGTACCCACCATAATCCCTACAGGACAGTACCTGACTCCCGGCTCCAGACGCACAGCAGGGTTTCCACGGTCGTGACCTTTCACCCAGCGGGAGTCACGGGTTAGAGGTCACACCAACACACACATCCCTGCACACACTCTTCAATCAGAGTGCAAACAGACACAGACCAATATCTCCATATACACATATAGACCATAATATATTTACCGTAATATATATACAGGTGTTAGGACAATAAAACTGAAACACCTGGTTTTAGAGCACAATAATTGATTGTGGTGACGGACAGTTCGGGTGGAAACAGGAGGGTTGAGGTGCAGATTGAATTCTGCGTGATTTGATCAGCCGTGGTTTTATGTTTTTTGGATACAATCCGGGGCTAGCACCCGAACATCCCATTCAGACAGCTTCCTCTTACAGCGTCCACAGTTAATCCTGTTGGATGTGGTTGGTCCTTCTTGGTGGTATGCTGACATTACCCTGGATACCGTGGCTCTTGATACATCACAAAGACTTGCTGTCTTGGTCACAGATGCTCCAGCAAGACGTGCACCAACAATTTGTCCTCTTGTGAACTCTGGTATGTCACCCATAATGTTGTGTGCATTGCAATATTGTGAGTAAAACTGTGCTCTTACCCTGCTAATTGAACCTTCACACTCTGCTCTTACTGGTGCAATGTGCAATTAATGAAGATTGAACACCAGGCTGCTCCAATTTAGCCATGAAACCTCCCACACTAAAATGACACGTGTTTCCAGTTGTCCAGTCCCTGTATATACACAAACACAGATGTGTAGTAAGACCTACTGAGGCTCATATGTTTAAAATATCAATACGCTATACTCTACTGAAAAACTGATATTGCTGTAACTAATATTTGAATTTGTTTTTTTCTACACTGTAAATGAATGCTAAAGTCATTACCGGATTATACCAGCACCAGATTATAAGGGCCACTATCAATAATCATCTATTTTCTAGTCTATTTTCATAAATAAGGTGCACTATATTATAAGGCGCATATTATTAAGCGACACTAGTAAGTGGTCAACAGTGGTGTCGCCATGTTTTCCTTTTAATTCAGCAGGTCTTACCGTTCAGTAAGTTCAGTAAACAGAACTGTAATTAAAAATATATATATTTTTAAGTCAAATGTCAAATGAGTGCTGGACGTCATCTATACAGATGAAAACGATTTATTTGGGTAAGTAAAGCGCTTCCATTTACTTATAGTAAGCAAAAATTTACAGATTTCCACTAAGGCTAGGCGCGGTTAGCGGCTAATGTGGCCAAACAGTGCTACACTGAGGAATTATGAGTGTTCCGGTAAGCCAGGGTGATATAAGCTAGCGGTTCATCCCACGTATCTTATTTTATCACGGTACACACACAGAGTACAGTCCGATATACTCATCTCTGAACGGTGAAAGAGCTAGCACTTAGCGCAGTTAGTGACTAATGCTTATACTGCTCCAGCAGTGCTAGCTGGGGTTAGCAGTAGGCTACAGAAAAAGAGCAAAAAGAGTAAGCACTTAGTGCGGTAAGCGGCTAATGCTAATACTGCAGGAAAACTTAACGGAAACTCCTGTATAATGCTACACTTCAGCAACGTGGCTTTACTGCTCCTTTTTGTAGCTTTTATAACCCACGTCAGAAACAGAACATCTGCAAGACCAGGTCAAAAACAAGACAATTCAGTGTGTGTGTTCACTAGAGAACAACTGTTCAGCGAGACACACTCATCATTCCAGTGGGGTGGAAAGTATAAGCTGCTCAGACAGATGCCAGGGAATCAGACATCTCAGCTGCATCATTTCACCAGAGGCTATTGATGCAGACAGGTCTGTTAACAACAATCTGAAAGTCATGTTATAGCCCATGTGAGTCTGCCGTTCTGAGGGCATGCAGTTGCGTCTCAGGCAGGTTTGAACTGTTTATGATTACGGGTGTGGTCTGATTAGAAAGTGTTTTCTCGTTGCTATATGAAATGGATTTTAGAGGCTGCTTTTGGGTAGTGTACCTCCTGGTGAGAGAACGTTGACTGCCAGCCATACCCCTAGAACACATTCAAAGACTTTTTGCCTACTTGATAGACTTTCCGAGAGGCTACATGCGTTGCTTCTTTTTATAGGACTTCCAACTGGCATTTTTCAACAGGATAATGCTCACCTACATATAGCAACCCACATGCAACCAGCCCGGGCACAGGTACCTCCCAAAGCATGGCTTGATTGACTAGTGTGGTCGCTCAGAGCACGGTTTACTTGAACTCGGGCACCGTATGCATGCATTGTGAGCGCGATCCATGCCCAAGCAAGGAACAAACTGATGTCAGTGATGCGATGTTCCTGTAAACAAATATGGCATTGTGTTATATTGTGTTGTGTTATGACAACCGATATTTCGGGAGAGCGTGCTATGTTGCTATGTACAGTACAGGCCAAACGTTTGGACACACCTTCTCTTTTTAAATGCGTTTTCTTTATTTTCAAGACTAATTACATTGTAGATTCTCACTGAAGCATCAAAACTATGAATGAACCCATGTGGAGTTCTATGTACTTCATAAAAAAAGTAGGAATGAAATTGAAACTGAAACTGAAAACATGTTTTATATTCTAGTTTCTTCAAAATATCCACCCTTTGCTCTGATTACTGCTTTGCACACTCTTGGCATCATTCTCTCAATGAGCTTCTTTAAGAGGTGGCCACCTGAAATGAAAAGTTTTCCAACAGTCTTGAAGGAAGGAAGGAGTTCCCAGAGGTGTTTATTAGCACTTGTTGCTCCTTTGCCTTCTTCACTCTGTGCTCCAGCTCACCCCAAACCATCTGGATTGGGTTCAGGTCCGGTGACTGTGGAGGTTCAGCTCATTTTTTTGTTAAGTAGATAAAACTCCACATGTGTTCATTCATAGTTTTGATGCTTCAGTGAGAATCTACAATGTAAATAGTCATGAAATTCAAGCTGATTATCTCTGTTTTTATCACAGAGACGATGCATACTCACTCAAGAGAGAGGGTGCTTTTTATGGCGGGGATGCTGAGTTCAGCACAACACCGACTAGCCCACTGAGCAGTGAGTGGTGTAAGTGCTCCAGCACGATTCAACCAAACCGTGCCTAGTTTGAGTACACCCTTAGAGCCTAATTTCAATGTAAAATATTTCTATATATATATATTCACACATATAAAGATTTATTTGATTCCTACTATAAATCTGAATTGCATTTTTGTCGGTGAGTGTATTTGAGTGCAGGCCTGAATTCAGGTCTCTGCAGTTGAGGGAGTTAATGCATTAGGATTTCACCTGGTATTGTACAGTATTTGTTTTCACAGATTATGAGTGTGTGTGTGTGTGTGTGTAGGGTCAGTCGGTGGTAGTGTAACGGTACTGTACGGTTAATCGGCTGACTGTGGAAGGCAGTCCGGCCGGAGCTCCCCGAGAGAGCGGCGCAAAGAGAGAGAGAGACGCTAATCTGCTTTAGTGCGTCAGGACCAGGACACGGCCTGCCGCCGCCGATCACACACACACACACACACACACACACACACCTTGTAAGATTCAGGAAACTTAGTCATGCAGCCTTAATACTAAAAAACATAATGAAAAAAAGTTATTTTATTTATTTATTTATTTATTTATTACTAATTAATAAAAAACGCATGGTGGATATTAATTGATTTCTAGCTAATGTGTTTTCCTGAACAGTTCATAGTGGATATTGATTCACTTCTTGCTAAATGGTTCATTATGGATACACCGAATAATTCATAGGGCATACTGATTAATTACTACTTAATGATAAAATCACAGGACTGAATAACTCATAGTGGATATTGATTAATGTCTAGTGTAAACTAAATTATCTATTTATTATATATTTATTACTAGTTAATTTGTTATTGAACAGTTCATAGTGGATATTGAGACCACCTAAAAATGATTTTTCTGAGTTTCTTTGATTTTACCAAATTGAAAACCTCTGGAATATAATCAAGAGAAGGATAGGTGATCATAAGCCATCAAACTAAACTGAACTGCTTGATTTTTTTGCACCAGGAGTAAAGCAGCATAAAGTTATCCAAAAGTAGTGTGTAAGACTGGTGGAGGAGAACATGCTAAGATGCATTAAAAACCAGGGTTAAAACTTTATGAATATAAACTTGTTTTCTTTGCATTATTTGATGTCTGAGAGCTCTGCATCTTTTTTTGTTATTTTTATCCATTTCTCATTTTTTTTTGCAAATAAATGCTCTAAAAATGCTCTAAATTACAATATTTTTATTTGGAGTTTAGGAGAAATGTTGTCGGTAGTTTATAGAATAAACGTTTTATTAATCAAACATATACCTATAAATAGCAAAATCAGAGAAACATCCTAAATTAATCATAAACACAATATTTTTAAGTATGTATGTCTTCTTATTTATTTATTTATTTAAAAATATTAGTTAATATTAAATAACTGATACCAGTCTTCTCATATACATACACAAACTCTTCTGTTTAGAAAAAAAGATTTTCATTTAGAAAATGATATTTCGTTCATATACCATATTATATTTTTCTAATTCAAGCTCAAATACATTCTACACATATTCTAAATCACCTCTGGGCCTAAACATTACTCCACACCACCACCCCACACTGCTGACTCTCACCCATTTAAATCCAATACTGCTAAAACCCCTCCCCTACACCAGTCCTCCAGTCCACCTTAAATTAAGCTCCTCCCCTGATCTCGAAGCCCTGCCTCTAAAGCCCCTATACAGCAGTCTCACACTGCCATCTACAGAGCCTTTCAGAGAACTGCAGGCTGAATTCTCTTAAGGTGGACCGGATGAATTCCAACCTTCAGGAACACTGAAGACAATTCAGACAAATTCAAACATTAACTAAACCAGTTGCCAGTGGTTCTCTGTGTGGGTAAGGTGCCATAACTTTAGGACACTGAGTGGTAAAATATTAATTAGCAATAATTAATAAATTAAAAAACTACACAGGCCTATAGTATAAAAGTCCACAATGTAATACAAAGAAATGCAATGCAGTGCTGTATAACATTGTCCACTCGGGGGTGTGTTGTTGTGTTGGACAGTGCTGAGGTGGCAGCAGGTCATCCATGAATGGGCATTGTCCTGCAGACAGTAGGATGTTCTGGGGCTGGCAGGCCGGAAATATCCCATTTGACAGGAACAGCATGAGACATGCTCATATCTGCTGGAGAAAAGGGACTAAACAGAGCCGAGCGTTCAGCTGCCAGACCCGGCTTCAGCGTAGCGTGCCATCTGACATTCATTCAAACTGTTCAATTTAAAGAAACTAGTATAGATTTCTTCTTATCAGAATGATAATAAAACACAATCATTTTTTTCTGCATTGTAGATCAGTTTTGCACATCTCTGCTGGATTTTCTCAGTCAGTTTTATGAGGTAGAGTCTCCTGGAATTCAGGTTTTCAGTTAACAGCTGTGCTGAACTCATCAAGAGTTAATTACTTGAATCTCTTGTCTCTTAATAAAGTGTTTGAGAGCATCAGTTAAAGTAAAGTAGTGAAGAGGTAGAGTTACAGGTATACAGTGAATAGTGAATATTTGAGTAATGTTCTAATCCAGATTATGAGCAGCAAGAACTACTCAACTAAATAAAAAAAAAATACTTTAAGAAGAAATGAAGTTCAGTCATTCTGAAACATTTCAAGAAAATTTCAGGAAAGCATCCTTAAATGCAAAGTGCAAAGACCATCAATAATGTTATGATGAAACTGGCACTCATCAGGACCGCCCCAGGAAAGGAAGAGAAAGAGCTACCTTTGTGATGCACAGGATACGCTAAAATAGGAAACACCTAAAAATGCTTCACAGAGTATTTTGGTTTGTTTAATACTTTTAAGTTACTACAAACTTATGTGTTTCTTCATATACTTCAGTATTCATTTACAATGTAGGATAAAAAAAAACACAAAGGCTAACACAAGGTAATATAAAAAAAATAAATAAATAAAAAAATCTGGACAACTGAATGCTGTTGGCAAATAAAATAAAAATAAAACATAAAATTCACTTTCAATATAGAGGTAAAATTGCTCTTATTGTAATTAGAATTTAGTAGTGTAGTACTTTAGACTGTAAGAAGTGATACATGTCTTCCAATGACAAATCAAATCACAAGAGTGTATTAACGGCTATTATAGGCTACTGTTAGATAGTGTACCTCCTGGTGAGAGACTGCCGACTGCTAAACATGCCTCTATGATGCAACTTGAATATATTATCGCAGTTAATTGAATTCGAGAGGGGGCGCATCAACGGACAGAGAAAATAAAGATGTTCATAATGACTTATTGCCACCATCCAGGCCATCCATCATCCAGCCACTGTCTCCTTTGTTTGCAGTGTTTTTCATGAAGAACTGCTACAGATTGAAACCATATTACTTTAGCCATGAATCCAGATTCCACTTGTAATCCAACAATCGGAAACCTTGTGTTAAGTGCTTCAGTCCTGCATTTGTTTCTACAGACTCTGCTGCTGCAACATATAGTTGCAAGAAAAGTATGTGAACTCTTTGGGTTTATTTGGATTTCTGCATTAATTGGTCATTAAATGTGATCTGATCTTCATCTAAGTCACAACAACAGACAAACACAGTCTGCTTAAACTAACACCACACAAAAAATATGTATGTTTGCATGGTTTTATTGAACACAACAGGAGTTCAATCAATGTGATGGGATTGGATGTGTTGGATCATGAATCATGCCTTACACAACAAAAGAGCTCTTCAGAAGTCCTACGTTCAAGAATTGTTGACTTGCATGAGGCCGGAAAGGGTTACAAAAGTATCTCTAAAAGCCTTGATGGTCATGTGTCCACAGTAAGACAGACAGTCTTACTGGAGAAAATGGAGAAAGTTCAGCACTGTTGCTACTCTCTACAGCGCAGAATTATCAATGAGGTGAGGAAGAATCCTAGAGTGTCAGCTGAAGACTTACAGATATCTCTGGCAACATTAAACAATAATTAAGGTCATGGGAGGACACCAAGGAAAAAAAAAAAACATTGCTGCACGTTTGAAGTTTGCAAAAGAGCACCTGGATGAGAAAAAAGGCACAGCACACCATCATCAAAACCTCATCCCAACTGTGAAACATGGTGGAGGGGGCATGATGGTTTGGGGCTGCTTTGCTGCCTCAGGGTCTGGACGGATTTTTGTCATCAACGGAAAAATTATTTTTTACCAAGTTTACCAAGAGATTTCGCAGGAAAACTTAAGACCATCTGTGCGTCAACTGAAGCTCAACAGAGGATGGATGATGCAACAGGACAACGACCCAAAACATAGAAGTAAATCAACAACCGAACGGCTTCAACAGAAGAAAATACTGGGCCTTCTGGAGAGTCCTGACCTCCTGAAACCAATTGAGATGCTGTGGCATCATGACCTCAAGAGAGCGATTCACACCAGATATCCCAAGAATATTATGGCTGAACTGAAACAGTTTAGTGAAGAGGAATGATCCAGAATTCCTCCTGACTGTTCTGCATGTCTGATCTGCAGCTACAGGAAACGATTGATTGAGGTTTTTGCTGCTAAAGGAGGATCAACCAGTTATTAAATACAAAGATTTACATGCTTTTTCCACCCCTCACTGTGAATATTAACATGTGTTCAATAAAACCATGCAAACATATCCTTTTTTGTGGTATTAGTTTAAGCAGACAGTGTTTGTCTATTGCTGTGACTTTTAATGACCAATTTATCCAGAAATCCAAGTAATCCCAAAGGGTTCACATACTTTTTTCCTGGAACTGTATGTTGGTAAGAGTTCTCCAGGAAGCCATGTAGAACCTGTATACCTCATACAGGAGCTCCAACAGGGTACTTATAGAGCCACCTTTCAATTATACAGTTTTCCCCAATAAACTTATGCTTTCTCTCATTTCTAATATTGTAATATATTATTATTACATTCGCTCATATACTTATGTACACATGGTAATCATCTTCCATGGTCACAACCACTCAACCAACCAGTGGCTTCAAACATCCACTGAGGGCCGACAGCACACCAGCTTGAAGTCTGAAGCAAAACAAAGGCCAAAGTGAACCTGATAACAGAGAGCGAGCCGCTGTGATTCATAAAAGGATACTCTGCTTATCTGTGAAGCCTTGTGATCATCAAAGAGTAAGAGATACAATCACCCCAATTCCCTTATCTCCTCACGGGAGAAGAGAGCAGGACCGAGAGATACGTACAGAGAACGAGAGAACCCTCAGAGGTTTAAAACACAATGAGAGGATAGGGGTTCAGCGATTACAAACACAATAAGCCAATAAGAGAGGGGAGAGATAACCTCGATATGAAGCACATCAGGAAACCCTGTACTGCAGCAGGAGCACGTCACTGGGGGGCCATGGTCATGATCCACACACCAAAAATACACTCAGATTTCTACACTCAAGGTTTGTGCTATAATGTGTAATATTGGCACTGCTGTGCAGCAGTTATAGCCAGTGTTGGGCACATTACTTTGAAAAAGTAATTAGTTATAGTAACTAGTTACTTCTCCAAAAAAGTAACTGAGTTACTAACTGAGTTACTCCACTATAAAAGTAACTTGTTACCAGTAAAAGTAACTATTGCGTTACTTTTGTGTTACTCGTCCCTAACCACTTAAACCCCACAGAGCAAAGAAAAGGAAGAGCTCTCCGGAAAAAAACAGCTATCACTGAACTGATTGGAGCACGCAAATCAAGTGTGCCTCACTTCACCATGCCAAACCACAGCAAACCCACAGGCCCAGAGGCCAGAAGCTCAAGTTCACCTGCAGGAGATCGGGGTAACCAGGGCAAATTACTTCCTAAAGCTGTTTGGTTTGTAAGCGCTGCATCGTTGCTTGGTTATAGTTCATTAGAGCTTCGGTTGCAGTGCATTACCAGCTGATAATGGCACTCATAGAACGCCTCTCAGCCAATCGCATTGCAGGTTCGGAATTCACTGTGGTAAAATTCATCTTAAATGCAGGCTAGAGGTGGGTCAACAAGGTACAAGTAGTTATAGTTACTAGTTACTTCTCCAAAAAACTGAGTTACTGAGTTACTCCACTATGAAAGTAACTGGTTACCAGTAAAAGTAACTATCGCGTTACTTTTGTGTAACAAAACCACTTAAACCCCACAGAGCAAAGACAAGGAAGAGCAAAATAAAGCCTGCTTCCGAAAAAAAAAAAAAAAAAAAAAAAAAACGTCAATCACTGAACTGATTAGAGCACGCAAATCGTTGCAGTTGTGCCTCACTCCACCACGCCAAACCAGAGGCAAAACCACAGGCTCAGCGGCCAGATGGTCAAGTTCACCAGAAAGAGGAGGGGTTAACCAGGGCAAATGACTTCCTAAACCCTCCAACTACCCCTTTTTATAGGGTTAGAGCGACCATCCCACCATCACTCCATACCATAACTGATAAAAACACCATCTGCCACACTTAGGCTGTTATCTTATCCTCCCCTACCTTGTGACTCACACACACAACGCACACACTTGCCCCTAAAATAAAAAAAGTTAATTGAGCTGCTAACGTGCAGTAACGCGGTGTTGGAAATGGTAACGTCGTTAGTAACACCATTTATTTCAATGCCCTTATTCCCATCACTGGTTATAGCATGAACCTCAAGTCTATAGCGATTATACCACAGGTCTATTATCACTGTTTATTGAAAGATTTTGAATGAATCTTTCAATAAACAGTGATATAAACACTCCGCCAAGTAAAATAGTTTAATTGCTGCTCTGTTTGTAGCTGCGCTGTTTGGTTTGTAAGCGCTGCATCGTTGCTTGGTTATAGTTCATTAGAGCTTCGATTGCAGTGCATTACCAGCTGATAATGGCACTCATAGAACGCCTCTCAGCCAATCACATTGCAGGGTTGGAACTAACTGTGGAATAAATAATTTGTCTTATATGCAGGCTAGAGGTGGGTCAACAAGGTACCTACATTTAAGGTAAACCTACATTTGCACATATATTCCATTCCAACAGCTCCTTCCTTCCTGGTGCATTATAATTATTATTATTATTTCTTTTTTTGTCCAACTAGTGTAACTCTAAACTAATCTGCATGTTGGAATGGCAGATCTAGAAATGCATGTACACAGATTAAAGACCTAAGTGTGAATCAGATATACGAGATGACAGATCATTACCGTAAAGTTCGAGTTATTGATAGCAGATGGAGGCTGTCAGTTCGAGCTGAGAAGGGACATGCTGAGTTGATGGTCTGAGGAAAAGGCTCGAGTGACACGATGGAAAAAGGATTTTCCAGTTTATAATAAGTGGACTTTACAGAAATACAGAAAGGACTTTTTCCACTGAGTTGTGCTTTGAACAAGTCTGGCGTTCACTTTCTCGGAAGATGAAACGGACTAAAAATGAAAACAGAAAGTGAAAATCAATATATAAATCAAATAATAATGATAGAAGATGAGACTCTGACAATCAGACTAAAACCTAGAGTTTACCACTGTGCCAAATATAAAAACAGAAGTCTGGAGAGATGAAGTCTGTTGGGTTATTGGTTAACCCTTAAAACCCTACGGATGGATTTTCCATCCAAAATCGCACCTTGTGTTCTCAGCTTAATCAGCTCAGGAATCCCTTCACACATAAACATAATCCATATATGGTTAAAAAGGGCGGAGCTTACTCTTTCTGAAAATAGTGATCACATCCCAGTGCAGTAAAGCTAAATCTACAAGAAACCCATTGAGAAAAACACCTAAAAAAGTGAGATCTCCTTCCCCAACCAATATTATTTACTTTTAGTGCTTCAAACATATTTATATGATGTTTCAAACCAGATAATATCAGTAAATAAAGACTCAAAAGTGTCCACAGAAAAAAAAAAGTGTGAAACTACCTGCTTTACTCAAACTAAAGCGAGGTATGGTGTGTGCACTACTTTATATAGTTTTAATTTTACTTGCATATTTTTACTAAGTACTTATTTTGCACTAAACTTTTTTATTTATTTATTTAGACGTTAAATGTAAAAGTTTACATTTTTGTATATAGTATATAGCTTTCTTTGTGTGTCCTGATCCTCAAAATACTGAAAGGTATAGGCTGCTCTGAGTGTCAGGTTTTTAGTATCTACATGTATCCTAGAGGTGTGATTATTGATTATCAAGAAAAATAAATCCGCCTGATGCTGTTTCTCCATGTATTTTATTAAAGTAATAATTAATAAACCATGTAATGAACTCAAATCATCAATATTCTTATGCTTATATAACTCATATACACTCTAATATAACCTTTTTTAAAAAGATATCTTAGGTGTGAATATATTTAAAGTCTATACATTCAAAGAATAAGTGAAATAAAAAAAAAACAGGCGCTTGGTAAACTTTTGAGCAAAACATGATCAGATCCAGGAAAATATAACAATTCTGCTTCCTTTTACATTTTAAATGATTATATTTTTGAGCAGCCGTATGTCTTCTGGAGTAAAAGAGATCAGGGCATGTGTCTGTCTGATATAATTACTGTTTTATAAGACCTGAAAGAGGACCTGAAAACAAAAAAAAAATGGGAAAAAACACACCAAAACAGCCTAGAGTTCAAAGGGTAATCTGTTTGGGTTTTGTGTATGAGGCAAGCATCCAACATCGTACATGATGATCATCGTACACGTCATCACAGTGCATCAAAGCTATCAGGTTCTATCACTTTATGTGCGTAATACCCCCAACAACAAACCCATCTGTTTCCCTCATTGTCATTCGAGCATATCTCAATAACATCATAAATACCTCTGGTCCCTTGTGGGCAAAGCAAAGGACCACATGCCTGGGCACTCGAGATGCCATACTGGCTGCAGAACTGACAACAACCTTGGCTGGTTCTTGCCAAGGAACAAAATAGCAGCAGCAGAAATATGGAGCAGTGTGCTGATAAATTAAAAAGGGGGTCTTGGGAATGAATAATTGCTTCCAGCCTCAGAAGCCAGGAGCTATTGGTACGTTATTAAACCTCATTACGGCTAAACGGACACATCACATTGTCGTCCGCATGAATCGGATTGACGTTTGTGTATTATAATCTCTGGGGAGATCACGGCTTCGTCGTCACAGTTCTGACACAGAGTAGCACAGCCCTGGACTGTGTCCATCAGTGCAGTGGTGGGAAGTCCCGGCTGTACTCAGTCTCGAGGCTGCAGACCAAACAGGTTCAGATCTAATAGTTTAAAATCAAAAACTGGTCATTATTTATGATTTTTAAAAAGAATCAGAAAGCTAATCTAGCATCAGATTTCCAACAATCATGTTACTCAACAATGTACTAGTGCATCTCAAAATATTAGAATATCATTGAAAAGTTACTTTGTTTGAGTAATTCAGTTTAAAATGTGAAACTCATATATTATATCGATATATTCAACACAAAGAGTGATCTATCTTAAGCATTTATTTCTTTTATTGTTGATGATTATGGCTTACAGCCAATGAAAACCCAAAAATCAGAGTCTCAGAAAGTTTGACAATTATATAAGACCAATTGATATTTTTCAGAGTGTGGGCAGTGTGCCAAGTCCTGCTGGAAAATGAAATCCGCATCTCAAAAAAAAAATGTCAGCAGAGGGAAGCATGAAGTGCTGTAAGATTTGGGAGTTTGGACTTGATAATAAAACACAGTGGATCAACACCAGCAGATGTTGAGACATGTCTCTCCAAACCATCACTGATTGGTGGAAACTAGACATCAAGCGGCTTGGACTGTGTTCTGGTCACTTGATTTCCAAACAAAATGCTAAATTTACTGATGTTCAGTGATGTTTTGAAGTCAGATTGGTTCATATTAATATCTTACCTATATCTCATTTAAAGCGTCTGAAAGTTGGAACATAAATTCAGGAAAATATGGCCTGTTGTCTTTCTCCTATATCTGTACATTGTAAACATATGTGGATATGATCCATCCATCTGTTTTCTCTGAATCACCTGAGAGAGTTTGGGGTCATGAATCACATGTTTGAGGGGGCCGTGATCTGATTGGATGTTCCCTGATTGTGATGTTAAAATAAGGAAACCTGCATAGAACCACCCTGGTACCACCTCTCACCCATCACCCTTCACCAGAGCTCCACCCACTTGATCATTTCAAGAAATGGTATTTTGGTCTGCTGGCTGAAAACAGTACACAGCAGGATTATCCAGCAGACTTTGTTTGAGGGAGGGATCTGTACCTACTCTTCATAGCAATTTAGCAGATGAAGGAGATGCAATCACTTTTAGCCATCTTAAAGCATCAAGACAGATGTGCATGTAGAGTGTTTTTTTTTTTAAGAGAGGTGGAAGTTGGTGAAGTACCAGACAAAACTCAGACTTGGGCTGGTAGTCTGAACATAAAATTGATGTCAAATAACTTGTAATGTGCCTGTGCTGCTTCAGGAGTACCTGTCCCAATGTCCAAAGTAAAGCTCCTAGGAAACGTTTGATAAGATAAATCTCTCTAGTTTCTCTAGTTGAAGAACCGCCATCTTTGGCCCACGCACTCTCCCAGTGGTTAATTTCTGTAGCTTGGTCTCTTTGCCAGTTCTGACAGGTAAATGCTGCCTGCAGCTGTCTGAGATGTTGAGTCATGGGCTGTATCGTTCCTCTAAGTGGGCCTGCTGTGAAGAACATGGAGCATCACAGCTTGTAGACATAACCAGTCAAGTAACACTCCTCACATGTGGCTGCGAGGCATGCCAAGCACCAAAGCCTCAAGAGCTGGTTAAGCAACTCTGTGGGAGAGAATTTCTAGACGGTACTTTGTCTCCGTTTTGACCACTGCCTATGGCCCGAGTGTCTTTGTTTGCTGTGGGAATAAACAGATCGTGCTTCGCTGTCTCCAAACGTCCTAACCACTCTTTAGCGTCGACTGGGAAAGAATGCCTCCTCTTGCTGGAGACTTTTGAAGAACCTGCTAGAATGCTAATCTGCTCTAGTGTCGAGGTCCTGCAACCTAGTGACTTTGATTAGCCACTTCTTTTCCCATTTCCCAATTTCCCAAGCCCTAGATGACCACCCATCGTGACTGCAGACTGGAAGGTCAGTGGCCTGTAGCTTAATAGTGGTGCGGGGTGGGGGAATCCGAGGGGTCCAGTGACCGGTGGAAGGAAGTATTCGCTTACCCCCGCAGACTAATCGCCAGGTCCCTGAGGTCACGCTGTGCACATACCTGTCAAGTCTCCCGTTTTGGCCGGGAAACTACCGTATTTTACTCCTCTTTCCCGCTGTCCTCCCGTATTAGTATTTTCCTGTAAATTTCCCGTATTATATTAAAATAAAAAAATATATGTTATTGAGGAGACAGGGAGCTGACTGCTCTGTGTCTCTTAACCAATCGTGCAGCCGGTTCAAGGAGAAAGTCCCGCCTTTCAGGAGAAACAGCTTGCAAAGGAGGGTCAGTGTGGGGAAGCCACAGGCAGCTAGTCGGAGCAGCTGATGTTAAAACATATCTGGATATACAGCGATTTTTCTAAAAGAAAGGTAACGGTAGGCTAATCATGTAAACTGTGATGAGATTTTTCTGATAGCTGCTTAAAAATACTCGTCTCCGAAATAAAACACACAGATTAAACCTTTTAAAAATAAAAATAAATACAGCTTGAACTAGAAATGTTAAAAATTAACTTAACTGATCAGGGGTGGAGTGATCAAAAGATTCAGTTTGCAGAATTTGTGCACCCTTTTTTCAATTTTAAATCCATTAAATAAATAAAAAATATATTATAAAAAAGAGCGCATTTATGCCAAAAAGACATGAAATCTTAACTTTTAAAAAAATATTTGGAAAAGTGTTTTTAATTTGGCTGTATTAAAAGAATGACATATGTAGGAATGTCCACAACATTTCAGATTCTGATAATCTAATTTAATATCCCTTATTTTTTTATTTAAAATTTGACAGGTATGGCTGTGCATTAAGAACAATCTTGCACAGTTTAAAGTGGCATCCTAATCCGCAGAGAGCTGAGTTTTGTCAGAGCTAAGGCTAATACCCCTTTCGTTGATCCAGGGAAGGGATGATGGACGAGTAGAAGGAGCTTGAGAAGACCAAGCTCTCAAGATCCTGGAGCACAGGTACTGAAGATCAAAGCCCCTGAGTATATCCTCGCTTGAGTCTTCGTGAGGCCCCACTCCGGGGTCTTGTCGCAGAACAGGGGGCACCTAAGAGGAGCCAGTTCGGGTGTTTGGAAGGGGGTTGGTGGAGAGAGTGGCACTGTTGTCAGCACCTCCTCTCATGTCCATTAAGGTGATAAGACTTCCATTGAAGCGTCGCCAAGGGAAGATAATAGGAGCTCTGACAGGAAAGCTCTGTGAAGAAGCCGCCTGATGAGGCCTTGCTGCGCTTGCCACTCTGCCTGTTCCTATAGCTGCTGCCATCCCCCATCACCCCCTCGTCTTTATCTCCAGTGGATGCCCCCCTTCTCTGGACCAGAACCTTTTATCCCATGCCAGCACAGGCTGGAGTGCCACATGGCCTGGGGAGCATGTCCTTGGCTAGTCAGTTGTCTCTGCTTAGCCAATTGGATATTTCTGGGATCAACATGCACTGTTGCTTCAAGGCTTGGGTACACAAGTACGCAACTTTTAAAGTAATAGCAGATTAAAAAAAAACTGACTGGGCATCTCATACTTTATACCATTGGGGTTTCCTGATTTTTGTGGGGAATTAAAAAATAGGCCTTTATAACCAGAATAAGTTCTTGGGTTATTTGGGAGAGGGGCTCACTGTATTATCGCGAGATTGTTTTCACACAGAAGAACCCCGTCAGAACAGTGGATTGATTGTGCAAATCCATAAGTCACTTGGCTAAAAGCAGCATGGGCCAATTCCCATGTAATACTCAACGGAGTTGTTGGCACATGCAGCTGTCGGTTAAAATTTCAGCCAAACCTTTGGGCCAGAATATTGAGGTAAACTTTATAAAACACTCTATAGCAACAATCACCCTATTTGACCTGACATTATGAACTGCAAAATAACTACAAAAAAGAACAATACAGAACAATAATAGAAGTCAGTAGCATTGAAACAGCTTAAAATAACTTTTTGGAAGGGCATCATATCTAAATATGAAAATGATTTCCAATAGATTAAATCCAGGGTTACACTATGCATTTTTTGAACCTAATTTTATCTCTAATTCTCACTTTGGCTGGGTTTGTTCTAATTAGCCCGAGGAGACCCAACTCTGATAGCTCTGTTTCACCAAAACAAATCTGGTTCAAGAACTGGTTCCATTCATGCTGATAAGAACCTTGGTGATTTTTAGTGAACCAGCCCATGTTTGCACCAGTGCAAAATGACTGCAAACCTCCAAAGGGAGTGAATGGAGCCAAACAGCTAAAAAACACAAATTTAACACAAAGTTAAAACAAACCACTCAAGACTTTTTAATTAAAATACCTTTCATTTGTTTGAAAGGACAAATACCCTACCCACTCAGTAGCAACACCATCAACTCTACAAAGGTGAAGTGAAGTACAGCTGGAGTTTAGTGTAGTTATAAGTTCCACCTTAAATAATGCAGCAGCTACATTCTGGTGTTAGGCATCACTAGGCAGCTAAGGTTCACAGAGGAACACACTGGACCCCCAGCTCTGATACCTCAGCTAACAGACACCTGTGCTGACCAACATTACACTAGAAGTGATAAGGAGAGAGTGTATTATCTCTCTCTCTCTCTCTCTCTCTCTCTTTTAAGGTGGAACTTGTAGCTTAAAAAAAAACTGCCAATTGTGCTCTCTCTTAGACTTCAGCTGCTGATGCCAAGGAGCATGATCCATGGTTTGGAACCAAGATTCCAGACCCCAAGCTTGGAGCCTGGAAATGTAACTGCTGCATAATTTAAGTTGGAACTTGAAACTAAAATAATGGCCAGTTGTGCTCTCTCAGACTCCGGCTGCTGATGCTGATGCTAAGAAATGATATTCCAAGTATCGAGCCTGCTTTGTACCTGCTGTAAAGTGGAAATGTAACTGCTGCATAATTTAAGATGAAATTTGGAACTAAAATAATGGCTAATTTTGCTCTCTCAGCCTCTGGCCGCTGATGCCAAGCCACATGATCCATGGTTTAGAACCTAGATTCTAGATGATTTGAGGCTTAGTATGCTGAAACCAGTGATGAACCAGTAATTCTCGGATCATAGCAGCAGAGCCTTAAGGAACCAAAGACTTGAACCAAAGAGTTGTCAGTGCATGCTAATGTTTTGTTAGCCCGGATGCAAAGCAAAGTTTCGCAAAAATATGAGCATGAGCACATAGCGACAAAAATGCTAGTAAATAAAACGGACAGTTACATAAACAGATGACACACTTATGTACACATAAACATCCTGTAGCCTCTCTAGTCCGTGCATTTATCATGCTTTCCTTTATTTCTCTATTTTTCTCCAATCTCCACACAGACACACACACACACACACACACACACACACACACACATTTTCTCTTAGTCAGCTGAGAATGGCTCTTTGATCTACTGTAGGGTTAACCGCACTCTCCGGGCCTCGCTCAGTGGGTAGTGTGCCTGGGTCTGGTCTCTATTGTGATCTGTAGCAGGAGATATTCCTCTGGGGCCCCACACTCCACAGAGGCTGCACTTAAAAAGGTCTGTTCACAATCTGCCGTATTGAAATTATTGTCTTATTTATCTGGTGGACCATACAGCCACAAGAAAACATTGGGGCGCCACTGCACCAGCAAGTTTAAACCAGCGAAATGTCAGCAGCGTGCTCCGCCTCCCGGGCTTTCCCAGGGAGTTTGGTTAGCCCCATTTTTACAGCCCATGCACATAATGTTCCAGAAGTGCTGTAAGACTCTGAAAAAAAAAAAAAAGGTAAAAACACACACATTAACTGCGTTCTTGATTAATAAATAATTCCCCCTGAATCTTAAGTTAAACTAAGGGAACAATTAATTAAATTAAAGAAACATATTTTTTATGAAGGGAATGATTTACTAAAGCGGTTGAAGAAACTTCAAAGACGTCATGGGTGTAAATATTGTTTTTCTACCTTGCAAATTTTTCTTGTAACCTAAACGCATTTATCGAGAGCCTGTTAATTGCATGAGTATAAATAAAAAATACAGAATTAAAAAAAAGACATTGTAGTCTCACTTTCAGTCCCCAACTTTTGTTTGAAGGGCTTCTAAGATAAGCTGCACTAAGATGCTGCAAAAATATGCATGTAGTTAAAAGCCAAAAGTCTATTTTCACACCTTGCATCCACACCATTAAAATAGCGACAGAGTTTAGTAATAAATCTACACTGGTGGTTTGGTGTGGTGGTCTGGAAGTGAGGTGTGTTCAGGTAATTTGGTGGTGGTGGAAAACACAGGAGCGCCACTGACTGATTAAAACCATGACAACAGTCAGTCATTAGAGTTAATCCCTATAGATGCGCCAGGCACCCAGCATTGCAAAAAGTGCAAACCCCAACTCAACAATAAACAGAATAAAGAATAAAAGAACATTACTGTTCCCTTAAATGAGCTGCTGGTGTATCTTCACAGCATGAACACGCAGGTCAGTATCCTCTGTTAAGGTCAGCAGGTCAGCACCACACTGTTAAGATACAAATATGCCAAAATCAGAGCTCACCCAACTCTTAAAGGGAATGAGAACTGGTACACCCTGGTTTAACTGGTTTATTTCATGTTACACCCAAAACACACCCATAGTTAACTAATTAAGATAATTAGTTTATTCCTTTTGTGTGTTTAGAGCTGTACAAGGCATGTTTTTTTGCCCTTACGATACCAAAGACACACCAACACACTGGTTGATAAGATGGATTATGGGTGTAAAAAAAAAAGGATTCCACCAACAATTTGTGCTTAGTGGAACATTTTCTGAATGTTACAATACATAGTTTTCTGGATGTTCTTAAAATGGTTTTATTTCACATGTTTTAAAGGTTCTGCTAAATTTTTAGTTTTTGGAATATTACTTTAAACATTTCCACAATGTTAGTACTTGTCTAGCTGGGAATGTTGTTTTAAAAACATTCTTTTTATTCATTCATTCATTTTTTTTATCTCTATTTTTCTCCCAATTTAGCTAGGCCAACTGTTCCACCCATTTAGCTGCTACTCAGATGTATATCCCCCATCACTAAGTGATTCCACAACACAAAGTGGGTGAAGACTAGCACATGCCTCCTCCGATACATGTGAAGTCAGACTCCGCCTCTTTTTGAACTACTGCTGATGCAGCATTACCAAGTAGCATCACAGCGCTAACGCTCGGAAGAAAAGCGCAGTGACTCGATTCTGATACATCAGCTCACAGATGCAGACTTGTGCTGATGATCAACATCACCCTAGGAGTGATGAGGGGAAAGAGCACCATCTACTGTAGGTCAATTGTGCTCTCTCAGGGCTTTGGGAGCTGATGGCAAGCTGCATGACTGGGATTTGAACCAGCCATCTCCCGCTGAAATTTTTAACATGTAACAAATTATTTTTTTCTGTGATGTTACAGGATAAACTTTGCTAAAAGTTAAATGGTATGCTTGTTCAGTGTCTGTTCAAAGAAGATGTTCAAATCAGGACGCACTCTTTTTAATACCCTGGATTTTAGAAAAGAAAACTATACATGAAAAAAATACTCTCCAAATACTTTTATTTTTACAGAGTAGTTCTGGATTTTTTTATTGAGGGCTTTACTAAACTGATCATGAGCATCATTTTATAGTTCATAGGAGGCATCAAATGTATAAGTCTTGCTTGTCCTCTATAAACCTTAAACCCAGTGGAAGTTTGTAAAGTGGAGCTGTTTTTATAAGACATTTATATTTAAATATTCTTGTGCTGAACTGAAAATAGCCAGCGTTTTTATAAACCGCTGAAGAAAACAAGTCCGAATTTGCACAGAGCAATTTGTAACTCAAGGCACTGAAACATTCTGTCAGTGTCCCAGAAGCGTGATCTGGGTCTGTTATTCATTTTCCTGCCACAGTTTCGTCCTCCTCTCGGACAGATGGATGGAGGGATGGAGGGAAGGATGGAGGGATGGACAGGCAGAGGAGTGGATGTAGAGATGGGAAGCAGAGGACAAGTCCTGACCTAGTTAGAGCAGTGCCAGTGTGGTTTATTTGCTTTATTTGGTGTGTTTATGGGCTGAGGGAGCAGCAGTGAGCTCCTTGTTGTTCCGCATGGCCTCTGGGTTCAGACGCTTGGCAGGAACTCAGAGTCATATTCAGAGAGATCTGGAATAGAGCTGGAAAGTGAAGCTCATGCTCTGTGCAGAAATGCTACAGCTGAAATGTCAGTGCAGAGCTTGTTAACCCAGGTTTTTTCTTACTACATGCATTGATCATGGTGTTAAAGAAACTGTGACAGTAGCAAGGACCAACTACAGGTGTTGGACAATGAAACTGAAACACCTGGTTTTAGAGCACAATAATTTATCGTGGTGACGGACAGTTCTGGTGGAAACAGGAGAGTTGAGGTGCACATTGAATTCTGCTGTGATTTGATCAGCCGTGGTTTTATGTTTTTTATTGGATACAATCCGGGTTAGCACCCGAACATCCCTTTCAGACAGCTTCCTCTTACAGAGTCCACAGTTAATCCTGTTGGATGTGGTCGGTCCTTCTTGGTGGTATGCTGACATTACCCTGGATACCGTGGCTCTTGATGCATCACAAAGACTTGCTGCCTTGGTCACAGATGCTCCAGCAAGACGTGCTCCAACAATTTGTCCTCTTTTGAACTAATGAATGTTGTGTACATTGCACTATTTGGATCAAAACTGTGCTCTTACCCTGCTAATTGAACCTTCACACTCTGCTCTTACTGGTGTAATGTGTAATTAATGAAGATTGGCCACCAGGATGCTCCAATTTAGCCATGAAACCTCCCACACTAAATGACAGGTGTTTCAGTTTCATTATCCAACCCCTGTAAATGATTACAGATTATATTTTAATTCAACCGTGCACTGCGCAATTTGGTTTACAGGGCATGTTAGTGTGTCTCTGCTATCATATTGACAGGAAAAGTATGCATTGTCTTAATTAATCATGGGTGTGTTCTGGGCGTAATGTAAAATAAACCAATGAGTGTACCACTTGCCTTTCCCTTTAAGAGCCAGGTGCGCTCTGACTTTGGCGGGTTACTATTTTAACAGTGCAATGCTTCTACACTTCTCCGCAGAGGAAAATAACACTGTAAAGGTAGAGAAGCAGGTCATTTACTAAAACAGCAATTTGCCTCAATATTAATATTTACATTTTTAGTTTCGGGAATATTACTTTTTATATTTTCACAATGTTTGTATTTGTCTAGCTGGGAATGTTGTGTGAGAAATATTCTAATCATGTTGTGATACAAACCAGTATTATGGCACACGTTCTTAGAACATTTCTAGAATGTTACAAGCTAACCTTCCTGAAGTGGTTTTAACTTTTCAAACATTCTCTGTCTGCTGGGGATGTGGTATTAATGTGATGCCTGTTCAGATATGTAAATGAGTACAGATTATCTTTTGATTAGATACCCAGGGTCCTATTTTAGAGACACAGCAAGCCATCAACCATGAAACATGTAGCTTGATTTAGGGCGTGCCAGTGGCTCTTTGCTATCGTAATGACGTGGCTAGAAACTCACAAAAGGCATGTACAAATCCTCTTACTTAATCATGAGTCATTACTTGTATTTCTTGCCATTCCCTTTCAGAGCCAGATGTGCTCTGACTTTGGCGGATCACTATTTTAACGGTGCAGTGCTTCTGAACTTCTTAGCAGAGGAAAATAACACTGTGGGCGAGCAGCTTATTCTCAGAAACAGCACGCAGCAAGAGATTCCCAGGAAATCTCTGTTTAATCCAATCAAACATGGATTATGAAACCGGTGGGGACACCAGGTTTGGCCACCTATCAATGTGTGCAGGATCTACAGGCCCAGCTGCTGCAACATCTGTGGGTAAATGTTATGCAGGATCTTGTTCAGAACCTGTACAGCTCCATACCCAACTGTACAGTATCTCAGCTTGTATCCAGACTAGAGCTTCCCATTCTATTTTTTCTATTTTTTTTTTTTTTTTGTAAAGGAGTGTACCAGCCAGTTTAGGAAAAGTACAACACACACAGTACATCCCTTAAAGCAAAAAATGTCCCTCTCAAAGCAGAACACTCATGTAATGCAGAGCGTTAGAGAGTCTTACGGGCAGAGCTGACCTCGTTTCAAAAGTCCTTGAATGAAAACTCCTAATCCAAGTCCTCGTCTGGCTCACTGTAGAGCACAACTAAGCACTCACCTAAACCTGTAGCAGCTTCAGTACGTTCTGAGCTTTTATTTAACCCTTGAAACCCTACGGATGGATTTCACATCCAAAATCGCAACTCGTGTTCTCAGCTTAATTACTCAGGAATCCCTTCACACATAAACATAATCCATATATGGTTAGAAAGGGGCGGAACTTACTCTTTCTAAAAATAGTGATCACATCCCAGTGCAGTAAAGCTAAATCTACAAGAAACCCATTGAGAGAAAAAGACCTAAAAAAGTGAAAAATCTCCTTCAAAGTTACTTGTTTTATTCTTCCGTTAAAACTATATAACTATTTATTAGCTACTCTATTCACTCTCAGGTCTCAGGTGAGTAAATCACATGACGTCATTATTGCCACTGATTCCTTAAAGTGTTGAAAAAAGTGACTTTCCCCACAAAAAAAACAAACAAAAAAAAAAAACGTGAAATGTGATTTTCCCCAACCAATATTATTTACCTTTAGAGCTTCAAACATATTTATATGATGTTTCAAACCAAATAATATCAGTAAATAAAGACTCAAAAGTGTCCAATGAAAAAGTGTGAAACTGGTGTGCGCACTATTTTAAATAGTTTTTTAGTATTTTACTTCATAAGGCCTTATGAATGCATTTATAATACATTATATGACATGCATAATACCTTATAATGACTGTATGAAGCCTGTATAACAGCTCATAAGTACTTACAGTGACATTCATAACACATTATAAACTACAAGCGTAAGGGTTTATAATTAAGAAAGGGCTTATAATGCCTTATACTATCTGTTCATAAGAACATTGTACAATGTAGTGTTATGCAATGCACTATAACACAGTGAACACAATGTGTTTTCAAATGTCTTTTCAAATACCTACAGTAAGGCATAATAACATTTACTTCATGTTTAAAAACACGTTTAAAACACATTTCACTTAAAGCCGGTGAAGAGCACTCATAATGCTCTATAAGACATTACAGTGAGGCATAATAAAATTTACTTCACGTTTAAAAAAAAAAAAAAAGCATATGAAAACTTACTTAACTCACTTAAAGTTAAAGTAATGGGTTACACACTTTTATAAAAGCTTAATTTGAGAAATCATAGCTGCTTATAATATTGCATTATACCAAAATATACCATAACTGTGCTTTAGTGCATTACAACACTACATTGTACAGTGTTCTTATGAACAGACATTATAAGACATTATAAGCCCTTTCTTTATAAACCTGTAAAATTTATTACAGTTTATAATGTGTTATGAATGTGGCTGTAAGTACGTATGAGCTATTATACAGGCTTATTACAGTCGTTATAAGGTGTTATGCATGCCATATAATGCATTATGAATGCATTTAAAATGCATGATGAATACAGGGTTCATAGGAAGTGTTACCAATTTTTTTATTTATTAAGACTAAAAAGTTTACATTTTAGTACATAGTTTTCTTTGTGTGTCCTAAATAAAAGTGTTTTTTTTTCATCATTTAGTGGAATAACTCTTTATTTATAATATTTGTTGTTATTATAAGCAGTTGAAAATAAATATCTAGTATAGCAAATCAGTTAATTAGTTAGTTTTTAGTATCTACATGTATCCTAGAGGTGTGATTATTGATTATCAAGAAAAATAAATCCGCCTGATGTCGTTTCTCCATGTATTTTATCAAAGTAATAATTAATAAACCATGTAATGAACTCAAATCATCAATATTCTTATGCTTTTAACTCATAAACACTCTAGTCTAACCATTTTTAAAAAGATATCTTAGGTGTGAATATATTTAAAGTCTACAGATTTAAAAATAAGTTAAAAAAAAAAACAGACGCTTGGTAAAATTGTGAACAAAACATGATCAGTTCCAGGAAAATATAACGATTCTGCTTCCTTTTACATTTTAAATGATTCTATTTTTGAGCAGCCGTATGTCTTCTGGAGTAAAAGAGATCAGGGCATGTGACTGTCTGATATAATTACTGTGTTATAAGACCTGAAAGAGGAGCTGAAAACAAAAAATGAAGATAAAACACACCAAAACAGCCTAGAGTTCAAAGGGTTAAGACTTGAATAGACACTGATGATCTGTGTGTGGTGGGGTATTAGCTGCACACTGTGCTGGTTGATCATTCTGTCTGTTTTTCCTCAGGCTGAGCTGTGGAGGATCTTTTTTTCCGAGATGTTTGCAGGATCCAGCAGAGTCTGAGGGTCTTGGCAGTCTCGGGTCCGTCTCAGATCTGTGAGATCCAGTGGTTTAGGACGCCGGTAGATGTGGTGCCACTTAGCGCTGGACGGAAAAGTTCAAGGCTGTGAAAGCTAAATTAAAAATACCTTGGGATAATCCAATTAGGCTGATTAAAATTACATTGGACCTCATACAGATTTATTACTTAGCTCCATAAATCCCCTCTGATTACAGGAAATGATTTTTATTATTATTTCCTTTTTTTGGCACGAGCAGAACTGTTCCATTACAGTTCCCCTCCACTACCAACATGTGGCTTAAGAATTCTCAACAGGTGTAGTCTTTCACAGAGCGTCTGAGAGCAGCCATTAAAAACACTATAACACTTAATATGAATGTCATCTCTATAAACAAGACTCTATAAACATACTCATAACACATTATAATGCATTCATAAGGCATTATAAACATGGCTATACATATTTATAAAACTCTATCATTCATCATAGCCATGTTTTTAATGCATCATGAACTGTGATTATAATGCATTAATAGCTGTAGTGTTTATAACATGTTATACGTCAATACCAAGAAACTCAGTCCCAGCTTGCAGACTTGTACTATGACTAAAAAAAGCTTCCAAATTATAACTTATGCACACCCTCAATAATCCTATAAATATATTTTTAACCACTCATAAATTCATAAACTTGTCTTGATTATAATATTAGTTATTGTCAGTTATAATGTATTATAACAAGTCTTTGTGCGCCTGTTATAAGCAAAGTGCCAGACTTTCATTGTACGACTAGATTAATTAATATTGATGATAGAGATATACTATTCTAACACATATATTATAAGCACAGCTTCTAATGTATTATGATCACAGGTCATGATGCTTAACAAACCTGCCTATAATGGGTTATGCATTTTTATAAACATTTATAGTCATGTTTATAATGCCTTATGAATGCATTGTAATATGTTATGAATGTGGTTATAGCGTCTAATAAAGATGACATTCACAGAAAATGTTACCTTTACGGTAACACTTTCTGTGAATGTCATCTCTATTAGATTCTTTGAAAAAACTCATAACACATTAAAATGCATTCATAAGGCATTATAAACATGGCTATACAAATTTATAAAACTAATAATAATAATTTATTATAGCCATGTTTATTATGCATCATGAACTGTAACTATAATGCATTAATAGCTGTAGTGTTTATAACATGTTATACATTAATACCAAAAAACTCAGCCCCAGCTTGTAGACTTGTATCATGACTAAAACAGCTTCCAACTTATAAACACACCCTCAGTAATCATATAAATCTATTTTTAACCACTCATAAATTCATAAACTCATCTTGTCTTGAATATAATATTAGTTTTAGTCAATTATAATGTATTATAACAGGTTTTTGTGCGCTCTAAGTAAAGTGCCAGACTGTAGTCATTGTAGGACTACTTTAATTAATAGTAATGATAGAGATATACTATTTTAACACATATATTATAAGCACAGCTTATAATGTATTATGATCACAGGTCATAATGCTTAGCAAACATGGCTAAAATGGGTTATGCCTTTTTATAAACATTTATAGCCATGTTTATAATGCCTTATGAATGCATTATAACATGTTATGAATGTGGTTATAGAGTCTAATATCTATGACATTCGTAGAAAGTGTTACCAAAAAGGTAACACTTCCTATTAACCATGTATTCATAATGCCTTATGAATGCATTTATAATGCATTATATGACATGCATAATACCTTATAATGACTGTAATAAGCCTGTATAATAACTCCTAAGTACCTACAGTGATATTCATAACACATTATTAACTACAAGTGTAAGGGTTTATAAAGAAAGGGCTTATAATACCTTGTAAAATCTGTTCATTAGTATATTGTACAATGCAGTGTTGTAATGCTTTATAACACATATTTGGTATATTTTTGTATAATGCATTAGTGTTTTCATATGCTTTTTAAACGTAACGTAAATTTTACTATGCATCAAGTACTCAGGAGCAATTATACAGGCCTATAACAGTCATTATAATTGTATTATGCATGTCATATAATGCATTATGAATGCATTTATAATGCATTATGAATACAGGGTTTATAGGAAGTGTTACCAATTTTTTTTCGTAGCAGACTCACCACACTATTATTAATCTCCCACAGTCCTTCACTCTGATCTACCTGTCTACTGATGATCCACTGTGGTCCTACAGGTCCTACAGGTCCTACAGGTCTAGCGTTGATGTTCTGGTGGGAATTAAACGTCTGAAAGTTAAAAGTGAAGCGAGACGATGACTGTGTGCGTCTGTGTCCCCGTGCATATGGCAGCTATCTGGCTTAATTGCACAGGGCTTCCACCTCTCTTAGCAGTTTAATCATCTTCTGGCTCAGGTCTTTATGTGGGGCCATCTGGAAATGATGTGCTCTCAATTAACTCGCCCTCTTCTCTGTTCACGGTTCGAAATGCCCTTCTAGCTCTGCTCCGGTCTTTGAAGTGTTTTCCAGCTCTACAGCAAACCTCCACCGCTGACTTAAAGTTCATGTTCATTTACGTTCACGGCTTTAAATTTGATGTAGGTTTAGTCGTTATTACCTGCGTGCATTACTCCTTCCATGGCCTGGTCCGGATTCTCAACCTGGGGTTGAACTTCAGGACTGTTTTTATGCTTCTATTGGGCAAAATTGGACAAAAATGTAGTTAATAATTAATTAAATGTAGTTAATAGTTAATAACAAAATAGATGCTGTGAAACAAATAATAATTAAAGGTCAGGTAACATTTCCCGGTAACACTTTCTACGAATGTCATCTTTATTAGACTCTATAACCACATTCATAACATGTTATAATGCATTCATAAGGCATTATAAACATGGCTATAAATATTTATAAAAATGCATAAGCCACTATAGCCATGTTTATTAAGCATTAAGACTTGTTATTATAAAAAAAACATTATAAGCTATGCTTATGATGTACATGTTAAAATAGTTTATATCTATCGTTAATAATCCAGTCCTGCAATGAAATTCTGTCACTTTACTTTACATATTATACATATACATATACATATTATGATGCATTCATAAGGCATTATAAACATGGCTATACATATGTAGTTATAGTTATAGAGTAGTTATAGAGTCTAATAAAGATGACATTCGCAGAAAGTGTTACCGAAATAATAATTAAAGGTCAGGTAATGTTTCCCGGTAACACTTTCTACGAATGTCATCTTTATTAGACTCTATAACCACATTCATAACATGTTATAATACATTCATAAGGCATTATAAACATGGCTATAAATATTTATAAAAATGCATAACCCACAATAGCCATGTTTATTAAGCATTAAGACTTGTTATTATAAAAAACAGTAACACTTCCTATGAATGTCATCTTTATCAGACTCTATAACTACATTCATAATATATTAAAATGCATTCATAAGGCATTATAAACATGGCTATAAATATTTATAAAAATGCATAAGCCACTATAGCCATGTTTATTAAGCATTAAGACTTGTTATTATAAAAAAAACATTATAAGCTATGCTTATGATGTACATGTTAAAATAGTTTATATCTATCGTTAATAATCCAGTCCTGCAATGAAATTCTGTCACTTTACTTTACATATTATACATATACATATACATATTATGATGCATTCATAAGGCATTATAAACATGGCTATACATATGTAGTTATAGTTATAGAGTAGTTATAGAGTCTAATAAAGATGACATTCGCAGAAAGTGTTACCGAAATAATAATTAAAGGTCAGGTAATGTTTCCCGGTAACACTTTCTATGAATGTCATCTTTATTAGACTCTATAACCACATTCATAACATGTTATAATACATTCATAAGGCATTATAAACATGGCTATAAATATTTATAAAAATGCATAACCCACTATAGCCATGTTTATTAAGCATTAAGACTTGTTATTATAAAAAACATTATAAGCTATGCTTATGACATACATTTTAAAACAGTGGTAACACTTACCATGAATGCCATCTCTATAAGACTCTACAAACATATAAATAACACGTTATAATGCATTCATAAGGCATTATAAACATGGCTATACATATTTATAAAACTCTATAATTCATCATAGCCATGTTTATTATGCATCATGAACTGTGATTATAGTGCATTAATAGCTGTAGTGTTTATAACATGTTATACGTCAATCCCAAGAAACTCAGTCCCAGCTTGTAGACTTGTATCATGACTAAAACAGCTTCCAACTTAAGTCAATTATAATGTATTATAACAGGTCTTTGTGCGCTCTAAGTAAAGTGGCAGACTTTCATTGCAGGACTGAATTATTAATAATAAAAGTTTTTTATTTTCTTAACAGTCTATATCCGGGTGTATCAAAACTGGCCGAACTGAACAGTTTGATAAAATACCGAGAACCATTGCATCCCTAGTGCACAACACATTTAGCCATAACTGTATCACTTTATGGAAATGGAAACAGATACAGATATTTAAATACAGCCTTTCCATGAGAGTTGAAGCGCCACTAGCAGAACAATTAGCAATTAGCATCCAGCTTGTACCAGCTCGTTTAATACCTCTAAACTCGAGGTCCACGGCTCAACGTGCCAAAGTCCTCGGGTGTTGTCAGCCTGCCAGGATCTCACACATTGGAAATGAGGACATTAGGGACGGAGCCAGAGCTTCCCCCAGCGTACACAGAAGTGATAAATGAATCTATTCCATCTGTCAGCCGGACCGAGCGGCGGAGAGAGGAGGACTAACAAACGTTCATAAAAATAATTAATCAACCTCATATGGATGGAAAAAGTGATGGGTTCTGCTCCTGCTCGTTATTTTCTCGGGGCGGTGGGATGGTGAGCCAGCGAGCCATCTTGAAACATTGTTTATTGGGCTGCAGATGTTTTGTTAAATAAAAGCTCTGGTTATCTTCAGACTGGAGAACCTGAACTCAAATAAATACAATATTTGTGGGGTGAAAAGTTGCTTGGTACCACTTTAAAATAAGACTACCTTTATAAAGGGTTTATAAATGGTTTGCAATTCGTTTATTAATGGTTACTAATTAAGTTGCCTTAAAAATAGTTCATAATCAGTTATAACACAAGTAGAAAGGACAACAATGACCTGCTGTTTGCCAAATAGTGAACCCACAGCCGTCTATATTGTTGCCCTTTCTATTTATGTGTTATAACTGATTATGAACGATTTTTAAGGCAACTTAATTAGTAACCATTAATAAACTAATTGTAAATCATTTATAAACACTTTATAAAGGTAGTCTTATTTTAAAGTGGTACCGATAATTTTTAGATAAATTTCTTTATTTATTGATAATGTTTTTTTTTTAATTATTTCTCTCATCAGAATTCTCCCTGCAAACATCTCTGCTTTGTTTCACATTGATCTCATTTAGATGACAACCCTCTATACTATATTCATTAGCTTTCTCTGACCTAGTTTTTATTACTTCATGTTTAACACTTGCTGGCTTAATCCAGTTTATCTTTTTTTTTTTTATATATATTTATATTTTTATTCCCCCAATCAACATTCAGAAAGCACAGGTCAGTTAGTAAGATGTTCTTTTTTATGACACTGATTTTAATGACTCCGTTTAAGAGCCTAATTAGGTCTGTTTATGATGGAACATCTGAGAACTGACCAGTTACTTTACACACCTGGAATTCCCATTAAAAAGCGTGATTACAAGCTTTCAGATTTAATGCTTTTATATATAAATATAACCAGAGTTATAAACGAAAGAGCCCGTTCGGTCCAAACGCAGTAAAACGATCCGTCACTCTGTTAAATGTTCTCTTCAAATGTTCTGATAAGCACAAAACACAATGTTTCACAGATAAATTCTAAGATTTTGGTAACAAAAATATATGATAATATTATATCTTTCATTTGTGTGTAAAAAAAATCTTTTTTTAGGTGAAAAATATAGAAAAGTGTATTTCCTGAATCAAACACTAAATGGTTTCTTAGCTTAAGTGGTTTCCACTGGTTCCTAAAGTGTTTAATTATATTTTATATTTTTTAATTTTATTCACTAAAAAAATAGCAATCTAGCCCTGTGTGAAAAAGTTTTGCCCCTTAATATAATAACTTGGTTGTGCCCTTGATGGAAACAACTGGCAGTCTTTTACATCTCTGTGGAGGAATTTTGTTCCACTAAAATGTAGAAGAATCAGATGAGTCAGATACAAATTACTTATTTGTAAATTTTCTCGCGTATTTTATGTGTAAGAATCAAAAATCAGATCAATCTTTTATTAAAAAAAAATGAAAATAAAACAACACTGCAGGTTTTTAAAAAAGATTTAATTTTATTCTCATCTATTTCTGTTTCTCTCTTTTGCTGAGCTCATGTTTATTTATGATTTCTGTCTTAATTTGTGGTGTAGTCTCCTTTCTTTATCCATTATCCAACACAAATGACTTTAATTTGAAATACAAGAAGTTAAGGTAAACCTACAAGATGAATAAAACAATAATAATAGCATTTATTATCGGATAAAACAAACAAAAAAAAAACATAATTATCTGTAAGAATTGCTATTTTTATTTTTATTTTTTTGTTTTATTACTGCTGTCACACCTTAGCCCATGTCTTTTTTTTTTTGTTTTTCCTTATTTTTCCTGCTTTTCAGCCTGTTTTGTTTTTTTTGTCTGGTCTCTGCCTTAGCACCACCCTGTCATTAGTGTTCCCACCTGTCTTGTTTATAACTCCGCCCCCTTGTTTTCTGCTCCAGGTGTTCTAAACCCTTAGAGCCATTTGTTTGAGTGTTTCCAGGTCAGTTTTTTAGTATTTTTTTTATATTCTTTTGTATTCTTGGTATGTTGTGTATTCTCTGTATTATTTAAGAGCTCTGTGTTTCTTTGAGTTTGAGTTTTTCACATCTGTTCACCGTTCTGCCCTTAGCTTTCTCTGTTTTTTTTTTTTTTTTAATTTAGTACTTAGTTTTATGTTCTTAGTTTAGTTTTTTTTTTTTACAGTTTTTTTCTGGTTTTGTCAGATTGATTTTCTAAGAATGTTTGTTTGTTTGTTTGTTTGTATTTTGTTGACTAGTTTGAATTAAATTAATGTCTAAATTAATTAATCCAGTCTTTAGATTAGATCTCATCTCTGACGCTGCCTATTACAGTTAATAACCAGAAAAAAAGATGCTAGGAAATCTACAGTTTTCACATATTTAACGTTAACGTTAATGTTTTTTTTTTTTTTTTTTTAACATTATAATTTTAAGCTCTCTCTTTTTTTTTATAATGCAATGCTAACTAACTTTTTCTGATTTGTGGTTGGAACTTTCTCAGTCTGGGACAGAACTTGTATAGCTTACCCTAAATGTGCTTATAGTCAAAACAGTACTGTTGTGTTTTTTTCCTGCTTTTTAGCCTGTTTTGTTTTTGTCTGGTCTCTGCCTTAGCCCCACTCTGTAATTAGTGTTCCCACCTGTCTTGTTTATAACTCCGCCCCCTTGTTTTCTGCTCCAGGTGTTCTAAACCCTTAGAGCCCTTTGTTTGAGTGTTTCCAGGTCAAGTTTGTTTTGTATTTTTTTATATTCTTTTGTTTTCTTGGTATGTTGTGTATTCTCTGTATGTTTTGTAAGCTTTGTGTTGCTTTAAGTTTGAGGTTTTTTTATATCTGTTTACTGTTCTACCCTTAGCTTTCCCTGTTTTGTACGTTTAGTTTTCTTAGTTTTTTGGTTTTAGTTTAGTTTTTTCTGTTTAGTTCTCTTTGCCCTAGTTTTTTTTTCATATTTTCCTGAGTCGTGTTTTTTTTTTTGTTTGTATTTTTGTTTACTCGTTTGAATAAAAGTACTATACCTGCGCTTACATCCAGTCTTTCCTCCACGTCTCTGACACTGCCTATTACAGTTAATAACCAGAAAAAAGGACCTGTCTTGTTTATAACTCCGCCCCTTGTTTTCTGTCCCATGTGTTCTAAACCCTTAGAGCCATTTGTTTCAGTGTTTCCTGGTCAAGTGTTTTTGTATTTTTTTATATTCTTTTGTATTCTTGGTATGTTGTGTATTCTCTGTATCTCTTTGTATTTCTTTATTTCTTTGAGTTTGAGTTTAGTTTTTTTCAGGGTTTTTTTTTCAGTTTTTCTCTGGTTTTCTCAGTTTAATTTTCTAAGCCTTGTTATTTTTTAGTTTTATGTTTTCACTTCCTTTGTTTGCTTTTTTGTTTGTTTGTTTTTATTTTTGTTTACTCGTTTGAATTAAATTAACATACCTGTGCTTACATCCAGTCTTTCCTCCATATCTCTGACACTGGCTATTACAGTAATTAACCAGAAAAAAGAATGCTAGGAAATCTACAGTTTTTGTTTTTAATAATGCAATGCTAACTTTTGAAGGTATTTATTCAGGCATTTCTCTTGTGAGTTAATCTTTATGTAGTCTAATTTAATTTACAAGTACATCCATTCCTCCGACTGTGTTATTTTCCCATTTTCCAAGCTGTATTAACTTTTTTTGTATTTAATCTTTTTCTGATTTGTGGTTGGAACTTTCTCAGTCTGGGACAGAACTTGTATACCTTATCCTAAATGTGCTTATAGTCAAAACAGTACTGTTGTGTTTTACAGTGAGAGCTGAAACATCATCTCCTGCACGTGTGGATCTTAAAGGAATGAAATGACCTCTGGGCAGATACTCGGTGTTTAGATGGAGTGTCAGGGAAGCTCTCAAACATTGCCTTGACTTGACTTTCCTAGAAGCACAGCGAGATGTAAACACCATTCCTGGAGGAGTTTCAAATGAAGAGGCTTCAGAGTACAGTTTCTCTACCCTACTGTTTTCCACAAAGCTGAGTTCTGGTCCTGAAGATAAATAATACAAACTGTGACTGAAAAAAAAAGGTGAGCTGTAGCCTCTAACTCTCTTCACCTATAGTGAGTATTTATACTCTACAGTAAAAAAAAAAAAGTCCTGAAAGACTGAAACTCTCAGCACAAGACTGCTGAAGCCCAAAAACAACCTGGATTTGATCGAGTCTGTAAGTTTTTCATCCATGAAACCATAGTAAACTAAGGCCTAGATTATGGGCGATTCCATAATAGACAGGCCATCCTGCCTCTCTGTCCAACACACTTCGTCCCTTTCAAAGTGTTTCCTTTCTTTTTAGGATTTTTTTTTACATTGTAAATTTAATATTATACCACAGCTAGTTCCAACGCTGCAATGTGATCAGCCGGTAATGCACTGTAGCCGAAGCTCTCCGTGTATTACTCCACCACATACAGGTAACCTAAAAACGATGCAGCGCTTACAAACCAAACAGCTTACAGCTACAAACAGAGCAGCAATGGTAATCAAATTGTCGTATAATACCACGAACCTCAAGTGTATTATTGCTTAATTGAAGATATTGCATCTCTTGTTTAGATAAAGACAGTTTTGCACATCTCTGCTGGATTTTCTCAGTCAGTTTTATAAGGTAGAGTCACCTGGAATTCAGGCTTTCAGTTAACAGCTGTGCTGAACTCATCAAGAGTTAATTACTTGAATTTCTTGTCTCTTAATAAAGTGTTTGAGAGCATCAGTTAAAGTAAAGTAGTGAAGAGGTAGAGTTACAGGTATACAGTGAATAGTGAATATTTGAGTAATGTTCTAATCCAGATTATGAGAAGCAACAACTATTCAACTCAAAGAAATGAAGATCAGTCAATCCATAAAAATTTAAGCACTTTGAAATTATTCTCCAGTACAGTCACAAAGACCATCAAAAACATTATGATGAAACCGGCTCTCATCAGGACCGCCCCAGGAAAGGAAGAGCAAGAGATTCCTCTGTTGTACAGGATAAGTTCATCAGAGTTACCAGCCTCAGAAAACACTAGTTAACAAACAGCTCCCCAGATAAGAGCATCTAAAAGCTTCTTCACGGAGTATTTTGGTTTGTTTAACATTTTTAAGTTTCTACATGATTCCTTATGTGCTTCTTCATAGTCTGAATTAAAAGGAGTTTCCAAACATTTGACTGGTACTTACATGCAGCTCTGTAAAACAATAAGAGACCACTTAAAAATGATGAGTTTCTTTGATTTTACCAAATTGAAATCATAAGCCATCAAACCAAACTGAACTGCTTGAATTTTTGCACCAGGAGTAAAGCAGCATAAAGTTTTCCAAAAGCAGCGTGTAAGACTGGTGGAGAAGGAGAACATGATGCCAAGATGCACGAAAACTGTGATTAAAAAGCAGGGTTTTTCCACCAAATATTGATTTCTGATCTCTTAAAACTTTATGAATATGAACTTTTTTTTATTGCATCTTTTTTGTTATTTCAGACATTTCTCATTTTCTGCAAATAAATGCTCTAAATGACAATATTTTTATTCAGAATTTGGGAGAAATGTTGTCTGTAGTTTATAGAATAAAACACTGTTCATTTTACTCAAACATAAACCTATAAATCAAAGCAAAATCAGAGAAAGTGATTCAGAATTTCCACAGTAAAATAAGACAGTGGTTTTCATCCCTGCTGTTGACCAACTTCTTTTCTCCTGGTCTGCAGATTTGCACGCGTTGGAAAGTGACAGGCAAGTCTCAACTGAAACGACAAAGCCAGCATTCCTCAGATTCCTCCTGGTCAAAAACAACAATGACAGTGATGGAGATGATTATTTCCATGTGTTTAGACTAATGTGCCAAATGTCTGCGAAAAGCAAAAAATCAGCTCCTCCAGTTATAAAAGAAGCTCAATCAGTGGCTTCTTCTTCTTCTTCTTCTTCTTTTAGTCTGAACAAATAACTTCTATTGTTCTGTTATTCTTTAATCTCATGCAGAGAAACTCCATCTTCTCCTCTGTGCCTCACTCTGCTCCTCTCTGTCAGTTGTGGGATGGACTGTAGCCAGTCATTTCCAGGAATTCTGCATGGATAAAAATCCTCCAGGAATGAGAAACCCAAAACTCTTAGAAACTCCTAGAAACGCATGTGAATTAAAGTCCCGTGTGAATTATTGCATAAATATCATTTGAATTAAAGCACATTCTTAAAGAAGGTGCCGCAGAGGGTTCTTTGACAGGTGCCATTTAAGAACCACTTGCTCAGAACCATGTTTAAACCATGCTGGAAAAATACAATTGCAAGTGTGAAGAACATAAAAGGTTTCAAACCACAGATTATTGTGATTTACAGTCATATGAAAAAGTTTGGGCACCCCTATTAATCTTAATCATTTTTAGTTGTAAATATTTGGGTGTTTGGAACAGCCATTTCAGTTTGATATATCTAATAACTGATGGACGCAGTAATATTTCAGGATTGAAATGAGGTTTATTGTACTAACAGAAAATGTGCAATATGCATTGAACCAAAATTTGACCGGTGCAAAAGTATGGGCACCCTTATCATTTTATTGATTTGAATACTCCTAACTACTTTTTACTGACTTACTGAAGCACAAAATTGGTTTGGCAACCTCATTGAGCTTTGAACTTCATAGCCAGGTGTATCCAATCATGAGAAAAGGTATTTAAGGTGGCCAACTGCAAGTTGTTCTCCTATTTGGATCTCCTCTGAAGAGTGGCATCATGGGCTCATCAAAACAACTCTCAAATGATCTAAAAACAAAGATTGTTCAACATAGTTGTTCAGGGGAAGGATACAAAAAGTTGTCTCAGAGATTTAACCTGTCAGTTTCCACTGTGAGGAACATAGTAAGGAAATGGAAGAGCACAGGGACAGTTCTTGTTAAGCCCAGAAGTGGCAGGCCAAGAAAAATATCAGAAAGGCAGAGAAGAAGAATGGTGAGAACAGTCAAGGACAATCCACAGACCACCTCCAAAGAGCTGTAGCATCATCTTGCTGCAGATGGTGTCAGTGTGCATCGCTCAACAATACAGCGCACTTTGCACAAGGAGAAGCTGTATGGGAGAGTGATGCCAAAGAAGCCATTTCTGCAAGCACGCCACAAACAGAGTCGCCTGAGGTGTGCTTTTGCTTTTGTCAGGTTAAATCTCTGAGACAACTTTTTGTATCCTTGCACTGAACAAATAAACCTCATTTTAATCCTGAAATATTACATATACTGTGTCCATCAGTTATTAGATATATTAGATATCAAACTGAAATGGCTGTTGCAAACACCCAAATATTTAGAACTAAAAATGATTAAGATTAATAGGGGTGCCCAAACTTTTTCATATGACTGTATTTTATATGCAAGGCTTTTGGAACCTTAGCTAAAACAGACAGTTAGAAACATAACATTATAGCTATAGAAAAGTTATAGTTTATGGTTGTATATAGGCTTTATTGAAATTCTCTTGAGTTTAGCATTTGTTTTTAGACTGTATTACAGACTTGCACTTTTTACGTAATTTCTCTTTGAACATTACGTAAGTGTCAGAGTATTTGCTCTTCTGAGAGCCGGCTTTCATGGGGAATTTGGAGGGACGTTGTGAGTTTCCACAGGCTTTGACCTTTGGCAACTTTGGGAATGACCACTGATGACCTTCTCTTCGTTCACGTCTCTCTCTCAGTTTTGTCCCTTTAGTGAACTGGTTGAAATGGTCCGTCTTTTATTTATTCACCAGTGCAGACTGATATTCTGGCGCTACTTCATAAGAAGCCATGCCGCTTTTTTTAGAAAGAGTAGAAAGAGGTGGGCTAGCTTTGTGTAAGCAGGTGTTGTTATTTGGCAACCAGGCTGGGGACTCCACTGAATGCATCGTTCAGCAGTGCCCCCCAACTTCAGAATCTCACGCCCCCCAAACCAGTTCACCCTCAGAGTCCCCCCATTACCTCCTAGTGCCCTCGCATGTCTCACCATGGGCCCAGTGCCAGCCTCCCCCCTCCCCTTGCCTCCGCCTGACTCTTTCTTTTTGATCGTCGCTCTTCTCCCTCATCCTCCCTCCCTCCTCTTTGATCTTTTGCTGTCTTTCGCCGACTGTCCCGTGTTTCTTTTTCGCCCGCACTGTCGCTCTCCATCAAATCTCCCAACAATCACAATCTGGGTCACAAGCAGAAGCCTGATTTTCTGTCTCTTGTTCTGTCGCTTTCTGTCTTCAATCATTTTGCTATTCATCTCTTTCTCAGTCCATTTCTGCTCTGGCTTTTCTGATTCAAAATATGTCATGGGGTTCACCTCAGTGACTACACCACATTCCAAATTATTATGCAAATAATGCAGATTTAAGTTTCATAAAAAATATATTTTTTGTGTCTAAATTAAACTCATGGATGGCATAGTGTCTCAGAGCTCTTTGGATTCCTAAAATCAATCTCAGACACCTGTGATAATTAGTTTATTAGCCAGGTGAGCCCAATTGAAGGAAAACTACTTAAGAAGGATGTTACTCATTATTGAAGCAGGCCACAGGTTTCAAGCAACATGGGAAAGAAAAAGGAAAAACTCTCTGCTGTCGAAAGGCGTCAAATAGTGCGATGCCAAAGTATTAAACCATTAGATATTTCAGGAACACTAAAGTGTGTATTTCATCGTATTGTAAAAAAAGATTTGTGGCTGATTCAGAGCACAGACCAGCTTGTGCAGATAAAGGCAAAATGAGGAAAGCAAGTTTCTGCCAGGCAAGTTCATCAGATTCAGAGAGCAGCTGCTAAAATGCCATTAAAGACCAGTAAACAGGCATTGGAAGCTGCTGGTGCAGGATCATTATAACTGCTTTTCTTCCACACATAAGAACTTTCTCCGAACCGTGGCTTGATTCCATGTGTCACCTCACTCCATAAAGATCACTCCACAGAGCTTATTAAAGTCCCCTCACTCCAGTCCTGTGGCACAGTGTGGCTTGATTAGAATTTATTACTGTAGGAAAGGAAAGTAATGTGATAAGTTGAAGCAATCTCTTAAACCATCACATGACCCCACACATGGCACTGGGAGCAGATAGCTGCCACACCTGCAGAAGAACGACAGCACCAGAGTCTGCATGAAGATTTTTGCACTTCACCAATTGTACTGAACTTGCAAGTGCTCCCAGTCCTTGAAAAAAATATGGTTAACGTGTAAACACCTTTAAGGTAGCCAACAGTGGTTCTTCAATTGCATGTTTAGTAAATTTAGTCACAGCTCCAGTTAAGAAAACTGTTTTCACATCTTTGGTGAAAACAGTGGTCCAAAGTACTGATCCATGGTCCGACTGAAATTTGTGGTCTACGGCTTGCATCTAGTGAACTCTAGTGGTCCACTGAAGATGTAAAAGCTATTCGCTCTGGGTGCTACCTGTGGGCTTGTGTTTATTGGGTAATGTGAATGTTCCAACTCATCACATTACTTTACTATTCCTTCAGTTTAGGACTGCTGAAACCACACTGGAGCAATGCATGCCAAAGAACGGTTGCAACAGGGAAACTCTTGTTGTGTATGGGTGAGCATTATCCTGCTGAAAAATGCCAATACACTAGTGCTGATGGTAAATTACCCAGCTATGGTTAGCAACCTTACTGAAGCTCAGGGATTACCTGTTTAGCCAGTTTCCATGACTGCAGCAAACTGGTTGTGTGCTGCAGTCTAGACATGGCAAACCTGAGTGTGGAAATGGGACTGGGGAATAGTGGTGAAGAGATGTAGAGGATAAAACCAACACAAATTTTAATAGATTTTAACATACTACACAGTTCAAATAGTAAAATACTGGCTCAAGCTTTTCTATCAGAAGCAAGTTCCCTAATATCTGATGATACATCCTGATCGTGTTTTGAGTTCCAACAGAAAGTATCATCCTTAATATTGCTTTAAACCTACCTGCAGAAAAGTGATACACGGAATTTGGCAATCGATCCCTGGTTTTGATGGAGTTCTCAACTTTTCAAGCAAACCAGCGATGATAAGCCCCTCCCCTTAACAAGCTGAGAACTGGACCTGGGTGCAGACTCATGTATTTAGAAACCAGAAAGTGTGAAAACTCCATAAGAGTGTAGCTCCAGTTCTGCATCCGTTCTTTGGAACGCCCGACACCTTGAAACAGGCCGTGCTGCATGTATTAACCAGCAACAGATGTATATTTGTCTATGACTAATTGCACAGGCAGTAAGATAAAATATGACACTGGGTTGATGGAGCTGGCCTGCAATGCATTACCCGGTTCTTATGAATGAGACGCTGAGACCACAAAGCGCTCCTTGTTCAGATGAAATGTGGTGCATCAGCTCTTTTACAGCAGCCTTAGATTCCTCCAGGAGGCCTCTGCACTTTACTGTGTGATGTGTGTCCTGTCAAAAGAGAAACACCCCCATACTGAATCAGACATCCCTTTCAGAGCTTTCCACAGTGATGTTTTTGCATTTTTTTGGTCATAATTATTTTTTTCAGATTAAAAACATTTTAATATCAGACTAATAAAACCTACACAAACACAAAAATTGTATTTATTAAGGAAAAAATATACATTTCAACGTCCAAAATGCCCATTTCTACTACACTGGTGTTGGTGATAAATTACCCAGCTATGGTAAGCAACCTTACTGAAGCTTAGTGATTAACTGTTTAGCCAGTTTGCATGACTGCACCATACTGTTTGCGTGCTACTGTTTATACATGGCAACCCTAATGTGGAAATGAGACTGAGAGAATAGCAGTGAAGAGATTCAGAGGATAAAACCTTCAAAATCTATTTAAACCACTCTAGCCATGTGTGGAAAAAGCATTTGCCACTAAATCTAATAAGTTGATTTGGTCAACCTGGGCAGCAACAACTGCAAGCAAACATTGTCGAAAACTGGCAACATCTCTGTGTGTAGGAATTTTGTTCCACTCTTCTTTACAGAATAGTTTTAATTCAGCCATTCTAAAGAGGATTTATTTGTGGATTTTTGGTCATTGTCCTGCTGCAGAACCCAAGTACACCTGAGCTTGAGGTCCCGATTAGATGGCCGGATATTGTCCTTCAGGATTGTCTGGTAAACAGCAGAATTCTTGGTTCCATCAATTACAGCAAATTGTCCAGCAGCCCCAGATCATCACACACACACTACCACCACCATGTATTACGTTCAGTATGATGTACGATAGTATGATATTAGTTTAAATTGCTTTTTTCCTTAATAAAAGAAATCCTCATTTAAAAACAGCCCAATTGTTAACACAGTTATGGATGATAAAAAGTTTATTGTGGGAACTGATCTTAGACAGACAGACAGACAGACAGACAGACAGACAGATAGATAGATAGATAGATAGACAAACAGATAATTAAATGCCCTAAAAAGGTTGCTTTGGCGTTATTAAGTGGTTGTTATGCTGTCATTAGGTGGTTGCCATTGTGTTGGTATATTGTCACTAGGAGGTTGCTATGGTGTTGGTATGTGATTTCATGGCTACTCCAGGTGGTTGCCATGGTGTTGGTAAGTGGTCCTTATGCTGTCGCTAGGCGGTTAATATGGTGTTGGGTAGTGGTTCTTATGCTGTCACTAGATGGTTGCTTTAGTGTTGCTGAGTGGCTGCTGTGCTTTTGCTAGAGGGTTCCTTGGTGTTGCTATGTGGTTATTATGCTATTGTTAGATGGTTGCTTTGGTGTTGCTAAGTGGTTGTAATGTTGTCACTAGAAGGTTGCTTAAGTGTTGTTAAGGGGTTGTTATGCTGTCATTAGGTGGTTGCCATGGTGTTGGTAAGTGGTTGCTATATTGTCACTAGGAGGTTGCTATGGTGTTGGTATGTGATTTCATGGCTACTCCAGGTGGTTGCCATGGTGTTGGTAAGTGGTCCTTATGCTGTCGCTAGGCGGTTAATATGGTGTTGGGAAGTGGTTCTTATGCTGTCACTAGATGGTTGCTTTAGTGTTGCTGAGTGGCTGCTGTGCTTTTGCTACAGGGTTCCTTGGTGTTGCTATGTGGTTATTATGCTATTGTTAGATGGTTGCTTTGGTGTCGCTAAGTGGTTGTAATGTTGTCACTAGAAGGTTGCTTTAGTGTTCTTAAGGGGTTGTTATGCTGTCATTAGGTGGTTGCCATGGTTTTGGCAAGTGGTTGCTATATTGTCACTAGGAGGTTGCTATGGTGTTGGTATGTGATTTCATGGCTACTCCAGGTGGTTGCCATGGTGTTGGCAAGTGGTTCCTATGCTGTCGCTAGGCAGTTAATATGGTGTTGGGAAGTGGTTCTTATGCTGTCACTAGATGGTTGCTTTAGTGTTGCTAAATGGTTGCTGTGCTTTTGCTAGAGGGTTCCTTGGTGTTTCGATCTTTGGTTATTATGCTCTCGTTAGATGGTTGCTTTGGCGTTGCTAAGTGGTTGTAATGTTGTCACTAGAAGGTTGCTTTAGTGTTGTTAAGGGGTTGTTATGCTGTCATTAGGTGGTTGCCATAGACTTATATAGAACTATATGAATTATCACAATAAAGTATTATAGACACATACAGTAAATTACCTATCTTACAGGGACTAAACAAAGTGGTTGCTTTGGTGTTGGTAAGTGGTTGCTATGCTTTTGTTAGAAGGTGTGTTTGGTGTTGCTAAGTGGTTTCTGTGCTCTTCCAGGTGGTTGACATGGTGATGGTATGTGGTTGCTATGCTATTGCTAGAAGGTTGCTTTGGTGTTGCTAAGTGTTTTTTATGCTGTCGTTAGGTCATTGCCATGCTAAGTGGTTGCTATGCTGTCCCAAGTGGCTGCTATAGTGTTTCTAAGCATTTGCTGTAGTCCTGATAGGCGGTTGCTATAGCGCTGCAGGATGATTGACAGGTGCTTTGTCAGACATGGATGTAAATTGCTTGTAGTTCTTGATTTTGGAAACGGGGTGAAATTGTTTCCAAATGGAATCTCTGATCACTGATCTAAACTGACTCAGAGAGTTGGCAGGAGATTCTGCGCACTCAGCAGAGCCATCAGATTACTACAAATGAGACACAGCCATTACTTTCTCCAGATCTGAACATGAGTCATTTTCACAACATTACTCTCATCATAACAATCTCCCAGTGATCACTGTTAACCCAATAATCTGATATTACAGAGCCGTGAGCCAGCGATAGCATGAATATAAGAAGTGTAGAAAATCGACAGGAAAACTAAAGTTTAGAAGAAAAGCAGTTTTGAAGCACAAATAATCCTTTAAAAATGTTAAATATGCATGGAAAGCATTCTATTGTTGCATTAAGTTAAATGTGGCTATTTATCATCTTTCAAGCATATCTTCCTATTGACTTAAAATCTAAGACCTCAGCTTAAAATCTAACCCTAAACCCAATCCTAAAATATTAAGATTATAGTTTAGGATAGAGTTGCATGTAGGGTTACATTCAATAGAGAATCTTTTACTTTCACCTTTTAGTTCATTTGCATTTAATAGAGATGTAGTTGAATGTTAGTTGAATGTCAGTTGAGCATCAAAGAGGCCATCAAATGGACCATCCAAGTAAAGTGTTACCTGACTTTTAACAGACTCTTCCAAAAACACTTGGTTATATGTGCCTCATGTGGTCAAATGAAAGAAGATAGAAAACTGTTTCTTAACAGGTTCATGTAATCTAGTCAGCTGTACTGATTTATTAATATACAGCGATCTAAGTTTGTGCAATATCTTACTTTGTTCCTATTGGTTCCTAGCAAAACTTATTTTAATATTGGGCATGCCCCCGCCACAATTATTTACCGCCAGGTACTTATTTATTATTTATGTACTGTATTTTTCACACTTTAAGGCACACTAAAATTCCTTTAAAGATCTCCTTCTGCTAAAATTCACTTTTTCTCGTTCTTTGTGAAATACTAGAGATCTCCCCAAGTTGTATATGGTGCTGCACATGAAACTGTTCCTCATCCTCCCTTGTCTGCAGTAGCTAGGTAAAGAAAATCCACAGAAATACAAGTTGCTCAGACAGACATTAGGGTGTGGACGTCAACCAGTGAGTTCATGGCCTCGCCCACCTCGGCTCAGGACCGCCCACAGGCAGGGCTGAACCCGGGCTACTGCATTAGGAGCTACAGCTTCTGTTCACAACAGCTAGTTAGTGTTAGTTATCTTGTGTAAGTAACTGTAGGTTTAAATCGGATCTCCGGTTGATTCTGCGTTTTACCGAGACCTTAAATGTACACTAAGGAAACACGGTTTGACAACGGAGCACAAATGAATATTCATGAACAAGAGCCCAAACCAGAACATCAGACCTTTTTTTTTTTTTTACAATAAATGGCAAACATGGCATTCATTCATACTAGAGACCACAACTAGTGAATTATACCAGTCAGGTTGTACGGAGCAGTAAAGTCACTCTGCTGAAGTGCCTAGAAGTAATATGGATCGTAATATATAAAGTAAGTAGCCAGTGTGGAAAGACTACACACTGACAGTGAGTGTCAGAAACTGGGGGAACACACCCAGTATGCAAATGTATGATGCAATATAGTTATAATAAGTTGATTTAACTCAAATTTCATATTTAATAGGTGGGTACAACTGTTCGCTTAGTACTTGAGTAATGTTTGGAAATGTCCAGTTTTACACAAAAAAAAGACTTTTATATTGTATTTGAGTTAAAAGAAATGGATTTACAGTGAAAAGGTTTTAGTTTATTCACCTTTAAAATATTCATACTTTAAAAAATGTGCTTAAATTTTGTTAATATTACATTTTTAATGTACTGTAAGTAGATTAATTAGATATAAAATCCAGACTAACAGTGTGAATGGAGGCTTCAGCAGGTCTGAGACGTTGTGCTGGTCAGCATCTGCCTCTGGTTCCTGGTGATGTGTTGGAGGGAGCGTGCACGTGGGGGGTCCGGGGTGTCCGGAGGACTCGTTTTCCTCCGTCAGGTGACGGTAATTGAGGCCTGTGTTTTCTTAAGCACTGTCTAAACTCTGCACTGGTGATCTGGTCTTAATTACACAGTTGTTTTTAACAAGCCCTTCATTTGAGAGTTAATGGAGCCATATTTGGACTCTGCACGTGAAATGCACTGTGTGAATGAGTTCTCTCTCTCTCTCTTTCTCTCTCTCTCCCTCTCTCTCTCTCTCTTTTCCTATGTAGCCCCCATATGCATCTAGTTATCACAATCCTTGGATAGTTAGAGGAGGGTCTTGTTTCACATTCTTGAACATGATGGCTTTATTTCAGCCGGTGTTAAAAGTAAATAGACATGGAGGAATGAATCCTGCAGTAGGTGTATGTGATTCTACCAGAAGAACAGTCTTCAGATTCCTGTTGCGTGTCTGTGGACGCTTATAAGGTTATCCATGCATGTATCAACCTCTCCCTCTATATCTTATGTTTATTTTATGTTTATTTTTAGACATGTTGCTTGAAAAAAAACATATCCCATGAAAGCATTTGATTATTTATTTCAACTCAAAACAGCAATATGGCAATCAACCATCAAATACAATGTTGAGCAGAAAGTATGTATATCAAACAAAAGAACCATAGCACTCCTAACTGCTAACTACAGTTTTACAGATTTATTTAAATCTTTGTTTGGCTTGATTTCATGTAGCAGTTGTGCACCAGTTCCACAACATAATTATCACCACATGCAGTTTTATTTAGAATATAGATTTTTTTAGTACAGGAATGTTGGATGCTCATTGGGATACAGCATCTAACAAAAGTGATTACCGTTTTTTTTTTTTTGCACTATAAGGTGCACTGTCAGGCTGGGGTGCAGGGTAGACGAGGAGGCGGACGCAAATTGCAAACAACAGGGGATTTATTAACAAAAATACAAAATAAACATGGAATAGACTGAAAACAGGACTGGGGAAACTCGGGAAAACATGGAAAACTGACAGACGAAAAACGTACAAGGATCGACACCGGGGAAATGAAACACGGACCTTAAATAGAGGTGCACACACACAGGAAACATGAAACACCTGGGACGAAGGGGCGGAGTTACAGAAGAACACAGGTGAGTGGAAAAATACAGGTAGAACACAGGGGCACGGGTCACGTGGGACAACACAGGCACGAGGACAGACAGGAAACAGGGCCAGGACCTTACATAACCCCCCCCTTAACGCGCAACTCCCGGGGCGCGAAAAACGAAACCCCAGGAGCAGGTCAGGAGAGGGCGGAAAACAAAGAACAAGACAAGACAGAACTAGGACGGAGACCGGACAGGGAACAGGACAGGAGACCGGACATGAAACGGGGGCAGGACCGGGAACGGACACTGGACGTGGGGCTGGGCAGGGAACGGAGACTGGACAGAAGACTGGACAGGAGACAGGGACGGACACTGGAACAGGGACTGGACAGGGGACACAAAGGGAGACGGAGACTGGACAGGTGACAGAGACTGGACATGAGACGGAGACTGGACGGGGAACCGGACAGGAGACTGAGACTGGACGGGGAACCGGACAGGTGACGGAGACTGGACATGAGACGGAGACTGGACGGGGAACTGGACATGAGATGGAGACTGGATGAGGAAATGGACAGGTGACGGAGACTGGACATGAGACGGAGACTGGACGGGGAACTGGACATGAGACTGGACATAGGGCTGTACTGGGGACTGGACACTGGACAGGACAGGACTGGACAGGGGAACAGGGACCATAACAGTGGCGGGGACAGAAACAAATACAGTGACTGGGACGGGAACAGAAAAACCACCGGGGACAGGAACTGGAACTGACACAGATACGGGGACCAGGATAGGGAGAGACAGGGGTACAAACATTGGTGGGTGCCCAGGACTGGCAAAAGTCTGTAGGGAAGTCCAAGGAGCCAGCCTGGGCACAGTTCTGGGGGCAAAGACAGGGGGCCTTGGGGCAGACCTGGGGGTATACAAAGTTCGAGGAGCAGATACAGGAGCAGCGGGAGCTGGAGCTGAGGCTGAGGCCGGAGCAGCGGGAGCTGCAGGAGCTGAGGCTGAGGCCGGAGCAGCGGGAGCTGCAGGAGCTGAGGCTGAGGCCGGAGCAGCGGGAGCTGCAGGAGCTGAGGCTGAGGCCGGAGCAGCGGGAGCTGCAGGAGCTGAGGCTGTAGCAGCGGGAGCTGCTGGTGCTGGAGCTGAGGCTGTAGCAGCGGGAGCTGCTGGTGCTTGAGCTGGGGCAGCGGGTGCTGCCGGTGCTTGAGCTGGGGCAGCGGGTGCTGCTGGTGCTTGAGCTGGGGCACCGGGTGCTGCTTGAACAGGCGCGGCGATCCTAGGAGCTCGTGACCTGGGAGTAGGCACAGGAGCAGAGGCGGGTAGCCCAGGCACGTGAACTGGGGAGGCAGCGGGCACAGAGTCAGAGGCGGCCGGAGCCGCGGGCACAGAGTCAGAGGCGGCCAGAGCCACGGGCACAGAGTCAGAGGCGGCCGGAGCCGCGGGCACAGAGTCAGAGGCGGCCGGAGCCGCAGGCAGCGCTGAAACAGAGGCGGCCGCAGCCGCGGGCAGCGCTGAAACAGAGGCGGTGGGTCCTGCTGGCGTGAGCGCGGCAGGCACCGCGGGTACAGAGTCAGAGGCGGCCGGAGCCGCGGGCACAGAGTCAGAGGCAGCCGGAGCCGCGGGCAGCGCTGAAACAGAGGCGGCCGGAGCCGCGGGCAGCGCCGAAACAGAGGCGGTGGGTCCTGCTGGCGTGAGCGCGGCAGGCACCGCGGGTACAGAGTCAGAGGCGGCCGGAGTCGAGCATCTGGAAGCCGGCCGGGCTGGTGAGCTGGAAGCCTGCCAAGCTGGAGTGTTGGAAGTCGGCCGGGCTGGAGAGCTGGAAGCCGGCCGCGCTGGAGTGCTGGAAGTCGGCCGGGCTGGAGAGCTGGAAGCCGGTCGAGCTGGAGTGCTGGAAGTCGGCCGGGCTGGAGAGCTGGAAGCCGGCCGGGCTGGAGAGCTGGAAGCCGGCCGGGCTGGAGAGTGCGGTGGAGCTAGCAAGCTAGCTAGCTTAGCTGGAGCTTCAGAGAGCGGCGCTGCCGCTGCCGCTGTAGTCTCGGGGAGCGGCGCGGCCGCCGCTGAAGTCTCGGGGAGCGGCTGAGCCACGGGAGTCACGGGGCGTGGAGCCTCAGCCGCGTGCTTCTTGGAGCGCGGATGAGTCGCGGGGGTCTCGGAGCGCGAATGAGTTGCGGGGGTCTCATGGCGTGGAACCTCAGCCGCGGGCAACAAGGGAGTCTGGGCGGCCTCTCGAGCTGTGCGTCCGAGAGCCGTGTAGAGCACCGCCCTTGTGGGGTACGGTAAGGGGGTTCTGGCCGGTGCGGTGTAGAACTCCTCTTCCTCCTCGGAGCTGCTGGGAGCGCAACCGAGGAAGTCCCACGGCTTACGCTCCACGAGCCTCGGGTACTCGTAGGTTTCACCCAACCTGATACGAGTCCCGAGGCTCCCCGCACACACCCGCAGCGCCCCCCCAAGCAAATCCTCCCCGGAAAAGGGATCCTCCTTCGGCTGGCGGGACCCCTTAGAACGTCTACCCCGAGGCCTGTGGCGTCCTTTAGGCCTTGGGGATTCCAACGCCGGGGTCCCGCATGAAGCGTGGCGAATCGCCAACCTGGAGCCGGTCCACGGGTTCGCTGCGTCCATTTTTCGGTCGATCCTTCTGTCAGGCTGGGGTGCAGGGTAGACGAGGAGGCGGACGCAAATTGCAAACAACAGGGGATTTATTAACAAAAATACAAAATAAACATGGAATAGACTGAAAACAGGACTGGGGAAACTCGGGAAAACATGGAACACTGACAGACGAAAAACGTACAAGGATCGACACCGGGGAAATGAAACACGGACCTTAAATAGAGGTGCACACACACAGGAAACATGAAACACCTGGGACGAAGGGGCGGAGTTACAGAAGAACACAGGTGAGTGGAAAAACACAGGTAGAACACAGGGGCACGGGTCACGTGGGACAACACAGGCACGAGGACAGACAGGAAACAGGGCCAGGACCTTACATGCACCACCAAGATGGACTACCAATAAATTTCTAGTTCAGCAGATCTTGCTACTAGGTGGTGCGGCCTGTAAAGCTAAGTTACGTAAACAAAACTATAATTCTTAAAAAAAAAAACATTTTTTTAAAGTCAAACAAGCGCTGGATATTAATCTACACAGATTTCTCTGCTGAAAACTGTTCATTTGGGTGAGTAAAGCGCTTCCATTTATTTACAGTAAGCTTAGATTTACAGATTTCCACTAAGGCTAGATGCAGCAACATTAGCATTAGCAGCTAACCCCTAGCGCTAGCCGCCCGACAGTGCTACACTGAGAAACCCTGAGTGTTCTGGTAAGCCAGGGTGATATTAGCTAACAGGCTGTCCCATGTAAATTGTTTTAATGGGGTAAAACAAGTTACAGCCTAGTTACAGCCTACAGTTCGATACACTTATCTATGAACAGTGAAAGAGTTAGCGGTTAGTGGCTAATGCTAATACTGCTCCAGCAGCAGACTACAGGAGAACTAAACTATAACTCCTGTATAACTCTGTACTTCAGCAGAGTGGCTTTACTGCTCCTTAATACCTGACTGGAAAAAAAACAATAAATAAGGAGCACCAGATTAAAAGGCACACTGACGATTTTTGGGAAAATTAAAGGATTTTAAGTGCATTTTATAGTGTGAAAAATACGGTACACCTCTCACATCTCACACCCTCAGAGAGTTCTTTGCTATGAAGTGCCACGTTGAATATTCAGAGAAGTGTACCCAAAACACAGAATTTAACAGACCTGCTTCCCATTTTCTTGGAAACATGGAGCTAGGGACAATGATACATTTGGGCACAATTTGAACATGTGCATTGTTAATAGCTGTGTGTTGAGTTATTTTCAGAGAACTATATACTGTCATATACTGCATGGGTTTTATAATAGTTAACTATATACTATACTACTATGAGAGCAAGTTACTTTTGTTGTGTTGCTTAGGGTATATAGAATATATGCTGACTAGGTCCAGCTGCTTTTTTGTATTTGTATTACTGCAAGCTTATACGACTGACAATAAATACAGATGTACGTATAATAGTCATACGTTTTTACTAACTCAGCTCTTCCCTGTGTAACTGGGCAGCGGTTGGATGCATCACGAACACAGATGAGTCCAGCTACAGGCAGGAGGTGGAACACCTGGAGGATTGGTGCAGAGAAAACAACCTCTGCATCAATGTAAAGAAGATGAAGGAGATGATTGTGCCCACCTCCCCCTGCACATTGGAGGATCTGCGGTGGAAGTGGTCGACAGCTACAGGTACTTGGGTGTGCACCTGAGCAGCAACCTCACCTGGAGCAACAACACTTCCACTCTGGTCAGGAAGGCACATCAGCGGCTCTACTTCCTCAGGAGGCTGAGACGAGCTGGACTCGGGAGCGCAGTCCTCACCTCCTTCTACAGATGTGTGGTGGAGAGCGTCGTGTGCTCCAGCATCAACGTGTGGCATGGAAGCTGCTCTGCTGCAGACAGGAAAGCTCTGCAGAGGGTGGTGAAGGCTGCACAGAGGATTGTTGGAGTCAGCCAAACAACCAGACTGAGAAACAGCTTCATTCCGGAAGCTGTAAGACTCTTAAACTCCACCTAACAACACACTGCACTGACACAAAAGGACAAATTACTGTTTACAAACACTGTCACTTTACTTTGTGTATTTATCTTTATCTATTTTGTATATTCTATTTTTACTGTATTCTTTTATTTCGTTATCTTTTTTATCTATATATCTATTTTAATAACAGCTCTTTGGGTGTAAAACTGGACCGTGAGGTCACAATTTCGTTCCACCTCATGTACCACATGTGATGCGAATGACAATAAAATCTCCTTGAATCCTAACTTAAATTAACAAAAAAATATAGTGTTGGGCCACTACATGAATTTGATTATTGTAAAATGGTCACTGACACAACTTAACTCAGCAGAACTTATAATATACCTTCCATAGATCTTAAACTAAGTTGGTAAGACTTAATATTTGAAGTTTTTATAATAAACTTTCTAGTTGGCACAACTGATGGTGGTTTTCTTCAAAACTTGAGTTGGCCTCAAAACTCAAAAATCTAGTTACCTTTTGATTTATCTCAACTTTTCCCATTTTTACAGTGTAGACCGTAATCCCTTGGTACAGATGGGATTAGACATACAGTATCAGCAACAGTCTTTCAAGAGGACTCATCTGGTTGGCGCCACCACTTCCAATTATATTCTAGTCTATCCTGTTAATATAAACATGTACATCCTCTTTGACATCCTTTTAGCTTAGATATCTAAAGCTATCTAAGAATTGAACAAACTGTTTCTTTATATATATATCCCTTTAAATAAGTGATATTTCCTAACTCGTCCAAAATTAAACACAGTTCGAGCCTCCAGTGACCTTTAACAGGAAGCTGTGGAACAATGTGTGGAAGCCCAAGCCCACCACTTTCCTAGCACTCACTTAATCATGCACTCGGAGTTTATGATCAGTGAAACTGTGTGTGTGAGTGTTTGAGTTTCTGTGAGTGTGTTTAACCCTTTGAACTCTAGGCTGTTTTGGTGTGTTTTTTCTTCGTTTTTGTTTTCAGGTCCTCTTTCAGGTCTTATAACACAGTAATTATATCAGACAGACACATGCCCTGATCTCTTTTACTCCAGAAGACATACGGCTGCTCAAAAATATAATCATTTAAAATGTAAAAGGAAGCAGAATTGTTATATTTTCCTGGAACTGATCATGTTTTGGTCACAATTTTTTTTTCAATTTTTTTTTCAATTTTTTTTTTTACTTATTTTTAATTGTATAGACTTTAAATATATTCACACCTAAAATATATTTTCTAAAATAGTTAGACTAGAGTTTTTTATGAGTTATAAGAAAGCATAAGGATATTGATGATTTGAGTTCATTACATGGTTTATTAATTATTACTTTGATAAAATACATGGAGAAACAGCATCAGGTGGATTTATTTATCTTGATAATCAATAATCACACCTCTAGGATACATGTAGATACTAAAAACCTGACACTCAGAGCAGCCTATGCCTTTCAGTATTTTAATCAGGACACACAAAGAAAACATATATATTCAAAAATGTGAACTTTTTAGTTTAAATAAATAAATAAAAATGTTTAGTGCAAAATAAATACTTAGTAAAAATGTGCAAGTAAAATAAAAACTATATAAAGTAGTGCGCACACCATACCTCGCTTTAGTTTGAGTAAAGCAGGTAGTTTCACACTTTTGAGTCTTTATTTACTGATATTATTTGGTTTGAAACATCATATAAATATGTTTGAAGCACTAAAGGTAAATAATATTGGTTGGGGAAGGAGATCTTTCACTTTTTAGGTGTTTTTCTCAATGGGTTTCTTGTAGATTTAGCTTTACTGCACTGGGATGTGATCACTATTTTTAGAAAGAGTAAGCTCCGCCCTTTCTAACCATATATGGATTATGTTTATGTATGAAGTGATTCCTGAGTGATTAAGCTGAGAACACAAGGTGAGATTTTGGATGGAAAATCCATCCGCAGGGATCTAAGGGTTAACGACCTGAAGGTTAATCTTCCACTGTAGGTGGACTGTAGGCGTGGATGGTTCAGGTGTGCAGTAGTAGTGTGAGGTCATCGATGATGTCATTTTAAACGTAAGTCCAGTGAGTGGTGGAGTTAAAATGCGTAGTTTTGGATTTTCGGCTGCTGTCGTCTCAATAGGTGAAATATTTTACGAGGCCTGTTGGTAATTGCCTGGTGCCAAAGACAATTACGTGTCTCAGACATCACACACACACACACACACACACACACACACACACAGTGTGGTCTGTCTGTAATGTTTAACCTTTGTTAAACTACAGTGAGTGTAAACGGTAGTGGCAGATGACGTAAAGTCAGTTTTATGCTGCTTAAAGGGGTTTATTCATTGTTTCTGTGCTGAATCATAAAGGAAGAGCAGTTTAAACCTGTATAGTTTTAACTGGGGTCGGACTAAAGGCCTCAGCAGAGCTGGAAACTGATTAAACTGAGTCACTAAATCATTCATTTCCTCCCTAATTTACCTTATGTCTCATTCAATATCATTAAATACCTATTCTCTTATTAAAACAGCTAAAATGCTAAAGAAAATGACTTAATTATATGAATTAAAACAATTCATTTATTTTTATTCATCATTTTACTAATTTATGCTGTTGTAAATATTGTATATACAAGATGAGAGCACATGAATGCCACCACAAACTTGTATTTAACACTGGGAAATCTGCTATATGATACAGTTCTGGAAAAAAATAAAATAAAAAAATAAGAGACCACTTCAGTTTCTGAATCAGTTTCTCTGATTTTGATATTTATAGGTTTAAGTTTGAGTAAAATAAACATTGTTGTTTTATTCTATAAACTACAGACAACATTTCTCCCAAATTCCAAATTAAAATATTGTCATGTAGAGCATTTATTTGTTTATTTGGCTGAAATGACAAAAAATCAAATAATTTCAAATTAAAAAAAAAAAGTTTTCATGCATCTTGGCATGTTCTCCTCCACCAGTCTTACACACTGCTTTTGGATAGGTTTATGCCTTTACTCCTGGTACAACTGCGCACCCTCTCCGCTTTTAGACTCTTTGGCCCGATTTTCTGTGCTACAACTGAGCACTCTCTCCGCTTTTAGACTCTTTGGCCCGATTTTCTGCGCTACAACTGAGCACTCTCTCCGCTTTTAGACTCTTTGGCCCGTTTTTTGCGCTACAACTGTGCACTTTTGCCGCTTTTAAACTCTTTGGCCCGTTTTTCTGCGCTACAACTGCACACCCTCTCCGCTTTTAGACTCTTTGGCCCGTTTTTCTGTGCTACAACTGCGCACCCTCTCCGCTTTTAGACTCTTTGGCCCGTTTTTTGCGCTACAACTGCGCACCCTCTCCGCTTTTAGACTCTTTTGCCCGTTTTCTGCGCTACAACTGCGCACCCTCTCTGCTTTTAGATTCTTGGGCCCGTTTTTCTGCTCTACAACTGCACACCCTCTCCGCTTTTAGACTCTCTGGCCTGTTTTTCTGTGCTACAACTGCACACCCTCTCCGCTTTTAGACTCTTTGGCCCGTTTTTCTGCGCTACAACTGCACACCCTCTCCGCTTTTAGACTCTTTGGCCCGTTTTTCTGCTCTACAACTGCACACCCTCTCCGCTTTTAGACTCTTTGGCCCGTTTTTCTGCGCTACAACTGAGCACTCTCTCCGCTTTTAGACTCCTTGGCCCGTTTTTCTGCGGTACAACTGCGCACCCTCTCTGCTTTTAGACTCTTTGGCCCGTTTTTCTGCACTACAACTGAGCACTCTCTCCGCTTTTAGACTCTTTGGCCCGTTTCTGACACCTAGCTGTCAAACTATTATAAAATAATGCTTAACAGGGGGCCAACTTTCATTCTATTTCTAAAATACCTTGTGGGCCGCCCCAAAAAACGAAACGGGCTGCAAATGGCCGGCGGGCCGTAGTTTGGACACCCCTGGTGTAAGGGGTGAAGATCTTCAAATCCCATCTCTTCATCTCCACCCCATCCTCAGCATGTCTCTGTGGGAAGAGGCTCTGGGAACCCAGTCTCAGTAATGTCTCGTAAACTGCTCAGGACGTTCACTGTGGACCAGAACACTCAAAATGCCACCCTCTCTCTCGAGACCCTCACGGCTTCACCGAGCCAGATGCCCTTATTACTATAGAGAGTCACGCTTGGCGTGTGTGTGGTTTTTTATTAGAGTATGAATGGGTTTGAGAGTGGTGCTCCGCGGGTGGCTGTATCCTGCAGCCCTGCGTACAGGATGACGTACGCCCTGCGTCCGAGGAGAAGCGAGTGGCTGTGAATCATCGAGAAAACAACAACATTCTCCAAAAACAACTCGGACTTCCTCTTAATGCCCCGACTTATAAACAGAATTACACTCTGCTGAATGTGTTCCGGGGTCTCAGACGAGGTCCGTGACTAACAGACTCGACCGCTATTAACTCATTTGTTCACAGTGGGCAGAACTTTCTCTGTTTCCTGTGGTTTACATGTTAAAGCTGTGATTAATGGGATGCACATGAAACCAGGACATTTATAAAAAAACATCCACATCCAACCGTCTTCTTCTTATTCGTCTTCTTATTCGCCTCTTTCCAGTCAGGGTCGTGGTGTGACCAGATCCTAACCGGAATCCTTGAATCCTTGGGTGCATAATAAACAAGTATTTGCATCAAAAATAAGCCAAAAGAACAAGTAAAACAGCTCTTTTTTTATAAAAGGGAAAAATAAATGCAATAATAAAATGTAAAAAGTAAGGCATGTACCAGTTAAACTTAGGTACACCTTAAATTCATTTTTTTGTCAATATTTTACATTTTAAAAGTTCTGCATTGTAGATTCATACTAAAACAGTTAACAGCTGTGCTGAACTCATCAAGAGTTAATTACTTGAAATTATTTACTTAAACTTAATTCTTTACTTAATTCTTTACTTAATTCTTTACTTAAACATCTTTACTTAATGTGTTTGAGAGCATCAGCTCTACAGTTGCGAAGAGGTACAGGGTATACAGTGAATAGTGAATATTTGAGTAATGTTCTAATACATATTATAAGAAGCAAGAACTACTCAACTAAATAAAGAAAAAAAATACTGTAGGAAAAAAATCATCAGTCAATCCAAAAAGAAAACATTTAAGAACTTTAAAAGTAAATGTGCAGTCGCAAAGACCGTCAAAAACGTTATGATGAAACTGGCCCTTATCAGGACAGCAGAGTTATTCAGTAATCTGAACAAACAGTTCATGTAAAGTTGGGTGATTAAATAATGGGAAAAGTCAGTTTATTACATAAATCAGACTATAATTAGATTTTTGCTTTGCAGTCAGCCAATAATTTTATAATATAATATATACTCACATAAAGTATGTAATTAACTTAAGGTGGAGTTTCTAGTTATTTCTATTTTTTCTCATTTTCTCCCCAATTTTCACAGCCAATTACCCAACCCACTCATTAGGACTCCCCCTATCACTACTGATGCCTTAACATCAGGAGGGTGAAGACTAGCACATGCCTCCTCCAATACATGTGAAGTCAGACTCCGTCTCTTTTTAAACTGCTGCTGATACAGCATTGCCAAGTAGCATCACAGCGCTAACGCTCAAAGAAAAGCGCAGCAACTCGGTTCTGATACATCAGCTCACAGACGCAGCCTTGTGCTGATCCACATCACCCTAGGAGTGATGTGAGGAAAGAACAACATCTACAAACCCAGAGAGAGCAAGGCCAATTGTGCTCTCTCAGGGCTCCGGCAGCTGATGGCAAGCTACATGAACAGGATTCGAATCGGCAATCTTCCGATCATTAAGCCAGGTTTTAACCTTGATTTCCAGTTTTGGTGATTGTGTCATAATTGTCTATAGTCTGCATTGGAGTTAAAGTTGTGTAAGATGGGCTTTAGCCTCAATTTCTATCCTAAAAAATGTATTCATCTTTAGTCACAGAAAATCAGATGTTTGATTTTTTCAAAGCCCAAATTTTGGGGCGAATTCTGGTGGTGTAAACTCTACACCAACTCAATCTGCACTAAAAAGATTGATATGTAACAATTATGTTAACGTTTTGCAGTTTATCAGTCCACCAGTTCATTTGATGGAATTTAATAGATTTTGGAAATCTTTAAAGCATCTTACAAACTAATAATCTATAAATTCCAATCTCTACCTTCTGTGTCCCATGACATTTTCTTCACCCTTTAACTCAGACATATCTTCCAGCCCTACATCCACATATCAGAGGTGTGCTGCCCTTCTCTTTAGAAGAAGAAGAAGAAGAAGCAGAAGCTGCCTGAACTCTGGGAAACTGCAGGAATCTCTGTGAATCTCTGGGAAACCAGCCTCAGCAATGGCTCGTAAACTTCTCAGGATGTTTGACTGTGGATGAGAACACTCCAAATGCCATCTTCTCTAGAGACCTTCCCAGTTTCACTGAGCCAGATGCCCTTTTTACTGGAGAACATCATGCTCGTTCAGTGTTTTATATTAGAGTATGAATAGATGCAATGAATGGACGCAAGGTCCTATAAATTCCAGTGTCTAACTTCAAAATCCCATGACATTTTCTTTACCCCAACACCAACCTATCTCTACATCCCCACTCTACACCCCCACTCTACCCATCACTCCACTCTACACCAACCCAAAGTCCCTTTACTTTTAGTCCATATTTTTTTACATTTTAACCTTAAACTCTAAACCTTTATACTGTTATTTTTTTTCAAAATCCTGAAGACACTTACTGCTGCTTGTTTAACAATTAATAATAATACGGGAAAGTTTCAGAATATTAGGCGCACTATCAATAAACGTCTTTTTTCTGGTCTATTTTCATACATGAGGTGCACCGTATTATAAGCGACAATAGTAAGAAAACTGTAATTCTTAAAAAAACATTTTCTTTTAAAGTCAAACGAGCGCTGGATGTTAATCTGCACAGATTTCTCTCCTAAAAACAGTTTATTTAGGTAAGTAAAATGCTTCTGTTTATTTACAGTAAGCTTAGAATTCTAATATTTTCTCTAAGGGTGAGTTTTCAGTGAAGTTTCTCCAGCAGTAAGGCTAGGTGCAGCAGCATTAGCATTAACCACTAACTCAGATACCCATCTTTATATGCACATCAACTGGTGTTCATTGTTTACTGTGTTCAACAGCCATTACATCATCTCCATTACACACTACTGACTGTACTTTTGTACTTTTATTCTTTATATATTTTATTGTATTTGTGTTTTTTGTATTTGTTTACAAATGCAAATTGTTGTACACTTTTTCGGTATTTGTATTTTTATAAGTATTGTTTTATCTTATCCTTCCTAGTTAATTTTGTGTACTGTGTATACCCGCTGCCCGCTATATCTATCTATCTATCTATCTATCTATCTATCTATCTATCTATCTATCTATCTATCTATCTATCTATCTATCTATCTATCTATCTATCTATCTATCTATCTATCCATCCATCCATCCATCCATCCATCCATCCATCCATCCATCCATCCATCCATCCATCCATCTATCTATCCACATCGCTAATGGGAGTAAATGCACCCCGATAGTACTACACTGAGGAACCCTGAGTTAGCGTTTCAGCTAGCGGTTCGTCCCAAGTTTCTTGTTTTAACACATCATACCACAGACTACAGTCCAATATACTCACCTCTGAATGGTGAAAGAGCTAGTGCTTAGTGTGGTTAGTGGCTAACGCTAGTACTGCTGTTCCAGCCTTAGTGCTGGAGAAACTTAACTGAAAACTCACCTGTATAACGCTGTACTTCAGCAGAGTGGCTTTACTTACTGCATAAGAAGCACTGGATTATAGGACACACTGTCGATTATACACTCTATTACCCCTCTAAACTGTGCTAATGCTAACTTTAGTTTTAACCATTTTTTTAGATCATTTGTTGAGCATAATTACATTTTATAAAATATGTAAAGCACAGGAATTGCTATTTTTGCTAGAAGTTCTTTTTCCACATTGCATTTCACAGCAGTTATCCTTATCTGTTTAAGAGTCAGTGTAGCGTTTTGTAGCTGGACTCCTGAAGGAGCTGTATATCTTACTCACATATTTACTTAAGCCAAGGTTACTACTCGGCTCCCGTGGGGCTCAGTGAGTGCATGGCTCAGCTATAAAATAACCACCTGTTTCTGGAGTGTGGAGTATGGATTCAGAGTAGAAGTATTCCACGCTTAAAGTTTCGTAGAATTTCTCTCTGTCTGATTTTCTCTCTTAACCCTTTATCGTTCTGATTTACTTTTTGGTAGAGTCACAGTTTGTGTTACAATACCTCATAAAAAAGGCGTTGACCCTGGTGAAAAAAAAAATATATATACTTAAAATAAATTAAAAGTACATCAATATTATGCTTTCATCAAATGTTTGAAAGTAAACTTTGATTATACTTTTTAAATTAGTATTTTTTTAGTATATTAAACTATATATTTTTATACCCAACAAGTATCAAGTATACTAGAAGTTCGCTACTTACAAAAGATAGGAACAAGAAGCATATTTGTACTGTAATACTAATATATTTAACATCAGTTCTTAGTACATTTCTAATATACCTGGTGTTTAATAAATAGTGATACAGTTGTAATACTCATTAAATGTATTATAATTTTACTGTAAGCATATTTAAAATATGGGGTTTAAATGCTTAAATGTTAATTAAGTACATTTAAAATAGTTCCATTTTAGCACAGTTAAGTACACTTAACGCAATTTAAGTAATAATTTTGTACTTTAATCTACTTTGTTTTACTAGGGGAACCATAATCCTGTTCAGCAACTTTATTTAGAATAGGAAGAGAGTATTAAGTGGCCACCTATAGGCAGTAGATCTCTTTTACATTTATAGTTAAATAACTTAAAATATGTTATCAGAGATCCAGTGTAATTAAACAATGCGTTTGCAGAGTGAGACTTGATTTGGACTTGTGACCAAAAACTTGAGACTTGACTTGGATTCCTGACCAAAAACGTGAGAATTGACTTGTTTTCACGACCAACAACTTGAGACTTGACTTGTTTTCATGACCAAAAACGTGAGAATTGACTTGTTTTCACGACCAACAACTTGAGACTTGACTTGTTTTCATGACCAAAAACGTGAGAATTGACTTGTTTTCACGACCAACAACTTGAGACTTGACTTGTTTTCATGACCAAAAACTTGAGACTTGACTTGTTTTTACGACCAAAAACTTGAGACTTGACTTGGATTTATGACCAAAAACTTGAGACTTGACTTGGATTTATGACCAAGTCCATTCATGACTTGAAACTTAACTTGTATTCATGACCAAAAACTTGAGACTTGACTTGTTTTTACGACCAAAAACTTGAGACTTGACTTGGATTTATGACCAAAAACTTGAGACTTGACTTGGATTTATGACCAAGTCCATTCATGACTTGAAACTTAACTTGTATTCATGACCAAAAACTTGAGAATTTACTTGTTTTCACGACCAACAACTTGAGACTTGACTTGGATTTATGACCAAGTCCATTCATGACTTGAAACTTAACTTGTATTCATGACCAAAAACTTGAGAATTTACTTGTTTTCATGACCAAAAACTTGAGACTTGACTTGGATTTATGACCAAGTCCATTCATGACTTGAAACTTAACTTGTATTCATGACCAAAAACTTGAGAATTTACTTGTTTTCATGACCAAAAACTTGAGACTTGACTTGGATTTATGACCAAGTCCATTCATGACTTGAAACTTAACTTGTATTCATGACCAAAAACTTGAGAATTTACTTGTTTTCATGACCAAAAACTTGAGACTTGACATGGATTTATGACCAAGTCCATTCATGACTTGAAACTTAACTTGTATTCATGACCAAAAACTTGAGAATTTACTTGTTTTCATGACCAAAAACTTGAGACTTGACTTGGATTTATGACCAAGTCCATTCATGACTTGAAACTTAACTTGTATTCGTGACCAAAAACTTAAAACTTGCCTTGGAATTTAGAACAGAATCTTGAGACTTGACTTGGAAAAAAAAAAAAACATGTGACTTGTGAACATCTCTGCCTGACTCCACTTATGGGACTTGACTCCTATGATAAGCAGAAGCTGATCAAACGCCATTTGAGACTTAACTTGGACTCATGACCAAAAACTTGAGACTTGTGAAAAAAAAAACTCTTAAGACTTGACTAAGATGGACGCCAAGTGGTCCAGTGGTCTAAAGCGCTGCCACTATGAGCAGGAGCTTGCAGGTTCAAACACCTGCTCATACAGCTTTGCCAGGAGGGAGCAAAATTGGCCTCGCTCCCTCCGAGTGGGCCACATCCCTCCTAGGGTGATGTCGATCAGCACAAGGCATCTGTGAGCTGATGTATCAGAACCGAGTCGCTGTGCTTTTTCCTCAGAGCGTTAGCGCTGTAATACTACTCAGCAATGCTGCACCAGCAGTAACTGAAAAAGAGGCGGATTCTGACTTCACATGTATCAGAGGAGGCATGTGTTAGTCTTCACCCTCCTGGTGTGTTGGGGCATCACTAGTGATAGGGGCAGTCCTGATGAGTGGGTTGGGTAATTGGACATGTAAATTGGGGAGAAAATAGGACAAATCTGAAAGAAATAAACACAAAAAAAAAACCTTAGACTTGTGACTGTTTAATTTAAATGAACGTCCTGAATAAACACGAGCTGATGGAATGTTCAGAACTTGGTCTCAAAAAGTCTCAAAAACTTGAGATCTGACTTGGACTTGCAAATAAGATTTGGCTGGCTCTACTCATTAGTGAGGTGGGACTTGATTCCTATGATAAGCAGAAGCCGATCGAACTCCATCCCCACGAAAAAAAAAAAAATAAAATAAATAAATTCTCAGAGTTCTTCTCTGTCTCCCTGTTCAATCTCGTTCTGAATAATCACGAGCTGAAGGAATGTTCAGAACTAGGAAAATTTAATTCGTGCCAAAGATCAGGACAGTGTTGTAACTCTGAACTACACTATCACACAATGGAATATCCAGGCCAGGACCCGGAGTGTTTATGAGGTTTGTCAGCATGGCGTTCTGATTGAAGGAGCGTGCAGTTAGAGGACGACAGTAGGAGCGCTCTACTCTTTCATCGTATCCTCTCTGTGTTGTGGTAATCTGAGGGCCGTGACATAAGCCTGCAGTTTCTCTGTGTAAATAATATTATGTAAGCGTACTTGTGCGGATGATGAATGGCCCAGCTGAGGAGAACGAGCCTCTCTCGCACATCCAGAGCTTTGGACGTCAGCAGGCCGCGAGAAAAGCCAGCGGTGGGCCGGCTGGAGAAATCAGAGATCTGGAGGTTCGGAGGTCTGGAGGTGACGGCTAATGATGAAAGATGCTCCCGTGGAAACCCTGGGCGAACGTGCCTTATCCTCCGCTGGAACTCGTAGGCTTGAAGGGCCTGACGTCATTTGGCAGCCAGCGCCGGGTTATGGAGATGTACAGTGTGTGCGGTTGAGCCTCGCTTGGCCTGCTCTCAACCAGACTTCGAGAAATGCAGAAAGATAAGCACAAAGTGAGATGTTCATAATAATTCTCCCGGGGGAAGACTTCCAAATCTGGAGACGTACCAGTTCAGCTGGGAATGTTCAAAAATGGCATGCCTTCTTCATCTCCAACGAGAAAAAATGAAGCCACTTAACTTAACTTGAAGTTTTTTTCAAATTTAATTGAGGTTAAGCACTGTTAGATTTCATTCTCGACATTTGTTGGAGAGGAACATGCCTCCCAGAGCTCAGAATGACACTCGTGTTGCATAGTTTCAACGTCAAACATGACTCCGCCTCCCTCAGTGGAGGAGGGAAGTGTACTTTATAAAAATTCTCTATAAGAAATCATGTAGTAACTTAAAAGTGTTAAAACAATCCAAAATATTCTGTGAAGCGTTTAGGTGCTCTTATCGGAGGAGCTGATAACTTTCTGGTTGGTTTCTGAAGGAGGCTGGTAAGTTCTGATGAACTTATCCAGTGCAACAGTGGTAACTGGGACAATCCTGATTAGAGCCAGTTTCATCACATTCATAACATTTTAGATGGTCTTTGAGACTGCACTTGAGAATGCTTTTTTAAAGCTCTTTCTTCAGAGTTGTTGCACTCAACAACTCTAGTCTAGTCTTCAAAGTATCCAATTCCAACTGCAGTAAGGTGTTTAAGCAAGTTTAACATTTTAATTTTTTATCTTGTTTACTATCAGATCAAATAAGGACTTGTATAATGTAACTTAGAGAAATGTAACTTAAATTACAACATTTTTTGGAAATATACCAACAACTATCCTTTTTGTGATTTCCCCATTGACAAGATTATTCAACCCCTTAAAGCTCCACTAGGTAGGATTGAGATTTTGAGCTTGTGGGCTCCCCCTACAGTTGTAGAGTGTAATAAATGTTTCAGGCGGATTAGTTTCTCCTTCTAGTTTTCTGGCTTTCACAGACATATTTGGTCTCTTTCCAGCTTCTGCCAGAGTGTCTGTATGTTACTTTGTAAAGAATGAACCAGTAGTCCTTGTAGAACTGTTAGAACTAAAGGTCGGAAAGCAGGTCGCGGTTCTCGCGAGCGTTGGTCGTGACCGCCTCGGAAAACTTACAGAGTCTGGTTTGAGCTCAGAGGAGCTCCGGCACAGACACGAGAACGCCGCTATTCCTCCTATTACCCCTCAATGCAGCGCTGCAGTGAGTTTCAAGCTGTAATTTTACTTAAAAAAAAAAAAAAAAAAAAATCTAGGAAATCCTACCTAGTGCTGCTTTAAAGACACATCCATATGCGAACAGAACCACAATGAGTAGCAATTAAGCTTTAGATTTAAAAGGACTTAGATACTTAGCTCCTTCTAGACACTTAATGGTGTCTTTGAAACATGGTGAAGTCCAGGGAATGGTCAAAGAAGTCTAGAAAGAGGGAATTGCTTTTCATAAGCAAGGTTATGAATATAAAAATTTCAAGATACACAATTAGAAGCATAATTTGCAAGTTTAAAGCTAAAAGCACATTTTAAACTCTATCTGGGCGTGGCAGAAAGGGGATGCTGTGTGCGACCACTGTCCAGTACCTGTAATGAAAGGTGCAGTAAAAAATCCAAAAGGGGGTACTCAGGTTTCTGAGCACACTGTAAGATGAAGGCCTTCATGGACAAACCACAAAGGTTTTAGGATACTGTTCCCTTGAGCAAACAGACAAAATTGGAACTCTTTGGGCCTATAGATCAGGGAGATGCCTTGAGGAGGAAGAATGAGGCTAATACAGAAAAGAACATCTTGCCTACTGTGAAGCATGGTGGTGGGTCAGTCATGCTCGGGGGCTGTTTTGCTTCTTCAGGTACAGGGAATCTCCACCGTGTATAAGATACCATGAATTTAGTTAACTACCAGGAGATCTGGGGTGGAAATATGCATATATACATGCAGTCTGTGACAGAGCTGAAGCTTGGGAGACGTTGGACCTTTCAACAGGACAACGATCACAAACATACCCACAACTCAACCATGGCTTGGTTGCAGAAGAAGCGCTGGAAGATTCTGGAGTGGCCATGGCAATCGCCTGACTTAAATCCCATAAAAAATCTCTGGGGAGGCAATTGCAACAGGCAAACCCAAGAATGCCAAATAACTGGAGGCCTTTGCCCACGAGGAATTGACTAAGATACCTGTTGATCACTGCAAGAAAGCTATGTCAACCTATTTTTTTTTACATCTGAAAGACGTTATTGCTGCCAAATGGAGTTGCACTAAGTACTGCGAATGAATGACTACAGACAATCTGAGATGAACCTCTATGCAGAGCTAGCCAACTCCAACCCACCATCACCACTTATAAGTGTCAGTAATCACATCCCATAGCAAACCATTTATCCACAATTTACTGTTTCCTCAAAGCCACAAAACAACCTCCAAAATGAGGATTTTGCAAAGCACTGCAAAACATGCAGAAATCATGTCGCCGGAGTACAAACTCATGAATCAAACTACAATAGATGGAAAAAAGTGGGCTAGGAGAAATTCCCATCATGCCGCAGGCTCATCCTTAGACACTTACAGAGAGAGAGAGAAGCTGCCCCAGTACTTCCTGTGTTCTGAAAGACGGGAGACAACTCTACTAAACTTATTCTTTGTAACAGAGTTAACTCTTGGTCTTCCTTTCCTGTGGCGGTCCTGATGACCTGATGTGTTTTTTTTTTTTTGTTGTTGTCTTGGAATTCTCCCATGTAGACCATTTTCACCCAGTCTCTTTTCTTATTATTGAATCATTAACACTGATCTTAACTGAGGTAAGTGAGACCCTGCAGTTCTTTAAATGATGTTCTGGGTTCTTTTGTGACCTCCTGGATGAGATGACCATGCCCTTTTGGTCACTGTTGATAGTCCGGTCACTCCTGACAAGGTCCTCCAGTGTTCCATGTTTTCTGTGGTTCACTGAAATCCCAAAGCCTGACATTTTATTTTGAGGTGAGTATTATCAACCTGTAGTCTGCTTCTGACCCAGGCTAGCACTGCTGGAGCAGTATTAGCATTACCAAATAAGAACTAGTAATTTGGCCATTCAGAGGTCAGTATTATTGGCCTGTAACCTCCTTCTAACCCCGGCTAGCACTGCTGGAGCAGCATTAGCATTACCCACTAAGCACTAGTAATTTGGCCATTCAGAGGTGAGTATTACTGGCCTGTAATCTGCTGCGAACCCCGGCTAGCGCTGCTGGAGCAGTATTAGCATTACCCGCTAAGCACTAGTTTTTTAGTTGTTTAGAGGTAAGTAATACTGGCCTGTAGTCTGTTGTTAATCAGAAGGGAAACATGGCGACAAGTGCTGCTTAAAATTCCCTTTAAATCCACCTTATGTTTGAAAATAAACCAGAAAATAGATGTTTATTGACAATTTGTCTTATAATACGGTGTGCCTGATAGTGGGAAAAATTATGGTAAGCTGGAAAACAGGATTTCAGTGTAGTTTAAATTCTTATAAATATGATAAATAGTCTTTTTTTTTTTAATTAAATGTTAAAGTATTAAAAGTATTTTAGTGCATGCAGCAGATTTTCCGGAGTAATCTGATGAATCACCTTGGGATGCTTAACGTAGCGCAGTTAGAGAAGCACCTGTGTAAGCTTTATTATATCTCTCCCACTCTGTACAGTAGCACAGAGAAAATATGAAAATATGGTGGTGTTGCATAACAATGTGTAAAATATGAAATAAAATAGTGCAGTTTTGGGCATTCCTGTCCATTTCACAGTTAATTATATTAGGTGGGAGTTTGGGGGTAAGTGAATTCACATGTTAAAGCGAGGTTTATTTTCTGAATGTGAATGTGTTCGCTATGATACTGTCTAATTCCCAGTCCTCGGGTTACTGGGAGGGAAAGCTCTGGTTCCAGGAAAGCTGCACAGGTTCGTTCTCCCGCAGCAGGAATGCGAGATGCAAGAGCAGCAGTTTCACACTGCAGACCCCACAACACACCACACACAGAGCCCCTCTGTCCATGCACTATGTGTGTGTGTGTGTGTGTGTGTGTGTGTGTGTGTGTGTGTGTGTGTGGGGTTGAAGCATCAGTAAAGAGGAAGTGATGATATTAACAATTAAAGCTCCATAACTCTCATTATTAGAGTTAGCAGCAGTTTATACAGAAAGTGAAATTGGCCGTTGCTTCATAACTTCCCAATAATGCTCCTCTTTATTAAGTAATTTATGGGAATTCAGTTTTGTTTTGACATTATAAATTACATTCAAGTTCAAGGGTGAGCATTATCCTTCTGAAAAATGCCAGTCGTATCACTGTGAGGGGTGACCGACTCTCATCCAGATTTATTTTGTTTTTGATTTTTTTATTTAACTTTTTTATTAAATCTTTCAGATTACACTCTAAAAAACAGAGGTACGATATGAGTACTTTTTTGTACTCAAAGGTACACTCTTTATAATTGTACCCTCAAAGGAACAATATTGGTCTTTACAGGGTCAGATTTGTTCCCTCTGAAGTACAAAGTCATTTCTAACAGCAATAAGTACAAATTTGTACCATTTAACCAGCCAAAGGTACATTCAGTATTCTGTATCACTGTACTAATGAACAATATATATTTAAATTGCACATTTTTTATTTGAAAGCCAGACAATTTTGGATCATCAAGTTTTTGAGCCATATTCAGTTGATGATAATGTTTATAATCTTTATAATCTTTACTGCCACAAAAACCATGGGTACAAAAAAGGACTTTCACTGAAAGGCACTTTTTTGTACCTCAATATAAGATACAGCCCCAGCGACAAGCTTTGTACTCTTTTAAGTACAAATCTGTACTTACATTTCTTAGTGTGTATCAAACACATTTATATATCAGATAAAGATAACATGAGTAAATGTAAAACGTTTGTAAATGATAATTTCATTTGTTAAGTTAAAAAAAAAAAAATCAATCCACAACTGCAATCAAGTGACTTTCGCATCTCTGTGGAGGAATTTTCCTCTGTTATTGTTTTAATTCAGACACATTGGAGGATTTTTTCCAGCATAAACTTCCTGTTTAAGATCATCCACAACATCTCAATCAGAGAGGTGGACTTGCTGGTGTGTTTTGGGTCATTGTCCTGCTGCGGAACCAAAGTATAACTTAGCTTAAGGTCACAAACAGATGGCCGGATATTCTCCTTCAGGATTGTCTGGTAAACAGCAGAACTCCTGGTTTAATCTTTTACAGCAAGTTATCCAGATCCTGAAGCAGCAAAACAGCTCCAGACCATCATAACGCACACTACCACCACCATGTTTAACATTCATTATGATGTTCTTTTTCTGAAATTATTTGTTATTTTAATGTGAGATGTAATAGGAAGCACACTGTCTATAAATTCCACTTTTGTCTTATCAATCCTGATGATATTTAGCCAAGATGTTAGTTGGTAAATGTGAGACGGGTCGTTTTGCGTTCTTTTTGGTCAGCAGTGTTTTTTTTTTTTATTTTGGAACTCCTATAGAGACCATTTTCACCCAGTCTCTTTCTTATTATTGAATCATTAAAACCGATCCTAACTGAGGCCGTTAGTGAGATCCTGCAGTTCTTTAAATGTTGTTCTGGGTTCTTTTGGGATCTCCTGGATGAGTTGTTCATGAATTTCGGTCGGCCGGTCACTCCTGGTAAGGTTCACCAGTGTTTCATGTTTTTTCTCCATTAGTGAATCACTGTGGTTCTCTGGAGTCCCAAAGCTTTTTTCAGACTGATGGATGACTATGGCTTGACATTTGGATCCACAATTTGCTGATACTTTGTTTAATCCAATTGTTCCTCTCACCTGTGCAATATTGCCAATACCACTAATGGAAACACAGTCAGTCTCAAAGCATGATTCATCCACCCCCATGCTTCACGGTTGGTTAGGTGCTGTTTTCGGGAAATGCGGCTCCTTCAGCTTTCATCTTCTACTCATCGGGATTGTTTGGGTTTTATTATGAGGTCGCAGAGATCACAGGTTTCCTTTTTATGATTCTTTAACAAAGAGAGGGTTTGTACAGGTAGAGTGTATGACCTCTCTTGCCCTCCTGACTCAGCTGAACCTCCATGTTGGTTCTTGGCAGTCGTATGGGGGTTTTATTTGTCTGTATTGCCAGTATACTGTATGAGCAGATCCCTCAGGGAAATATTTAGAGTTTCTCGAGTTTGATGTGGAATGACACACTGCCTCACCTGCTGGTATATATATATATATATATATATATATATATATATATATATATATATAACAGTCAGTCACCCCTAGTAGTGATATGAGAGCTCAGTGAAATATGTAGGACATCCTGCAGCCACAAGTGTTGGCTATAATGGCGGTGCTTTCAACTGGCAGACTGCAACACACCCTTGGATCTGTGCGTAAATGTGCCACAGGATGCTATATCTTATCTTGTATCTAGGCTAGAGGCACCCAACAGGACGCTAGAGCTTCCTGGTCAATGGTTTTCCCCAATAGTCTTATCCATGTAGAGCTTGTTCAGATGAATGAACACAGGTTTTCAACAATCTACAAATACTGTAAAAGGAACAATCAGTAATAACTGCAATGCGAGTGAGTGTGTGAAACGGCTAAAGGAGTCACTCGGGTTGCCAGATTGACACACAGTGGCAAGTGACAACGACCCTTACTTTGCAGCTGATCAGTGAGTATATATACGTTTCATCTATGGTTAGCAAACCTCACTGAAGCTCAGTGATAGCACAAATAGCCAGCTCGCTCATTTCCATGGCAGCAGCAGCACACTGAGTCTATACACCGTTGTCTATACCTGGCAACCCAGGTATGGAAATAGGACAGGAGGAATAGTGGTGAACTGGTTTGGAGGCTACAACCCACTCATATATCTGTGATGTACCACAAAGTTCAAATAAGAAACTACTGGGGCTCAGAGTGGCCACTGTGCCGGAGCCCCAAGTGAGCACAATTGTCCTTGTGCTCTCTCTAAGTGGGTAGATGGCGCTCTTTCCTCTCATCACTCCAAAGGGTGATGTCGATCAGCACAAGGCTGCGTCTGTGAGCTGATGTATCAGAACCGAGTCGCTGCGCTTTCCTCCGAGCGTTAGCGCTGTGATGCTACTCGGCACTGCTACAGCGTCAGCAGCAGTTCAAAAAGAGGCGGAGTCTGACTTCACATGTATCGGAGGAGGCGTGTGCTAGTCTTCACCTTCCTTGTGTTGAGGCATCATTAGTTGCCTCGCTAAACGGGGAGAAAAATGACAAGGTCAAGTCAGCGCTTAAACTTATATATTTTATATTTCTTTAAAGTCTGATGATACATTCTGATCACATTCTTAATCAGCCAAATCATTTTTGTCCTAGTAATACTTTTTTTTACTTATCGCCCACCTTAAATAGCTGGTAAATTTTACAGGCTTTCCAGTTAATCAGATATCACTCAGAGGCAGAAAATGATGAAAAATATATACTGTGATTTTTGGACCGCTTCCTTTTTACTTTTTTTTTTTCTTTTCTTTTCTGGCATCTTTCCTATAGCCACAAGCGCAACCTTGTCAAATCCAGAATATTTACATTCCTGGACTGGAGGAGCTGCAAAGACCTGCTGATAAAAGTGCTGAGACATCAAACAGCCTATCAGACAGGGTCTGCACATCACTCTGCTGTTCAGCAACTGTGTGTGTGTGTGTGTGTGTGTGTGTGTGTCAGCCGGGCCCTTTCGACACAGTCCCATATTGTTTTTTAGCCCAGCTGGCGAGAACGAAGGTGATGGGGGTTCCGTTACAAAGATAACAACCAAAACACAGTTAACCCCAGCGACACAGCAGAATTGCTTCCTGCGGCTGGATCTCTGCGCTCCGACACTCCTGCATGAGGAGGCCCATTGTAAAACACTGTGTTTGCTTTGGACCCAGCTCACCTTTCTGACTAACCTGCTGAACACATGTGAACACCCCCCCAACCCCCCCCCCCCCCCCAACACACACACACACACACACACACCGATCCTTCAGCTGACACCCCCAAACTGGTGGAGCTGATCTTATAACACTGACTTTGTCTTTTTTTTTGCACTAGATAACATATGCTGACTTGCCACAAACAGTCGGTATAGATCCCTCCCTCAGACGAAGTCTGCTGACTAATCTTGCTGTGTATTGTCTGACGTTCTTAGCCAGCAGATTGAAACAGCTTTTCTTCAGCTGATCTATCTCTAGTGGGGGTTGACGATTGAGGGGTGAAGCCTGGGTGGTAAGTGTATTGCAGTAATACACTGCCTGGTCAAAAAAAAAGGTCGCCACCAAAACAAAGGTCATACACCCTAATATTTGGTTGGACGGTAGAGTTTATCCTCTGCACAAAGCAGCACTTCTCCAGCATATCGATCCATTATCCGTAAATGAAAGGAGTATGGCACAACTGTAAACCTACCAACACAAAGGCCGTTCGTCCACCTAAACTTACAGCCCAAGGACAATAACAAGAGAACACTGATCAGAGATGCAGCCAAGAGGCCCATGGTGACTCTGGACGAAATGCAGAGATCCACAGCTCAGGTGGGGGAATCTGTCCACAGGACAACTATTAGTGGACTTTATGAAAGAGTGGCAAGAAGAAAGCCATTGTTAAAAAAAAACATTAAAAAATTGCCAAAAGCCATGTTGGGGACTGTGAAACATGGTGGTGGCACGGCATGCTGTGGGGATGCTTTTCTTCAGTAGGGACAAAGTTGGGAAGCTGGTCAGAGTTGATGGGAAGATGGATGTAGATAAATACAGGGCAATTCTGGAAGAAAACCTGTTGGAAGCTGCAAAAGACTTGAGACTGGGAAGAAGATTCACCTTCCAGCAAGACGATGACCCTAAACATACAGCCAGAGCTACAGTGGAATGATTTAAAACAAAACATATTTGTGTGTTTTAATGGCCCAGTCAAAGTCCTGACCTAAACTCAACCAAGAACTTGTGGATAGATCTGAAAACTGCTGTTCACAGACTCTCTCCATCTAATCTGACTGAGCTTGAGCTGTTTTGCAAAGAAGAATGGGTTGGACAATGAAATTGAAACACCTGGTTTTAGAGCACAATAATGTATTGTGGTGACGGACAGTTCTGGTGGAAACAGGAGAGTTGAGGTGCACATTGAATTCTGCGTGATTTGATCAGCCGTGGTTTTATGTTTTTTGGATACAATCCGGGTTAGCACCCGAACATCCCATTCAGACAGCTTCCTCTTACAGCGTCCACAGTTAATCCTGTTGGATGTGGTTGGTCCTTCTTGGTGGTATGCTGACATTACCCTGGATACCGTGGCTCTTGATAATCACAAAGACTTGCTGTCTTGGTCACAGATGATCCAGCAAGACGTGCACCAACAATTTGTCCTCTTTTGAACTCTGTTATGTCACACATAATGTTGTGTGCATTGCAATATTTTGAGCAGAACTGTGCTCTTACCCTGCTAATTGAACCTTCACACTCTTACAGCTCTTACTGGTGCAATGTGCAATTAATGAAGATTGGACACCAAGATTGGACTCCAATTTAGCCTTGAAACCTCCCACACTAAAATGACAGGTGTTTCAGTTTCATTGTCAAACCCCTGTATATTTATGTTTGTGGTTGTAATGTGACAAAATATGGAAAAGTTCAAGGGGTATAAATGCTTTTGCAAGCCACTGTAGCAACTCTGAATACGACATAAAGCATGCACGGTCAAAGTGACATAATTCTGTATAAAAACAGCTAAAATCACACTACTCAAAAACTGAAACAATGCAGTCTGTCTGCTTGGAGAATCACAGAATTATAATAATTTCAAAAGGCAACATTTGTGAACTTTGCATTTTTTCCACTACTTATCCGTTTTTCCACACACTTCCCTTCTTTCAGATGTTCCTCTACAAACCAATGCACATAAACATAAACCATATAATTACACACACATTCACACATGTGCAGAGAGTAAAGTGGTCTGTCATATAATCATATCCGCTAAAGCCTCTAATCACAGTCTTTAACGCTCTTTAACATCTCATCTATGTACAGTCTCGGCCAGAAACCTAAAAATGCACCACTTATCCCGGAAATTTGTTGAAGCTACAAACACATTGGTATTTCTTTTGTTCGCACTGAAACAACACAAAGAATTAAAGAAAAAAAAGTATAACTTCATGTCATTCAAAAGAGATCAGATCAGATTCAGTCTAGATTTTAAATCATGTGCTGCTTGTGCTGGAGAAATAGAAATTACACCCTTAAAGGGACACATTTTACATTACATTACATTACATTTGGCAGACGCTTTTGTCCAAAGCGACTTATCAATAATCAAGTACAAAAGTAATAGAAGTTTAAAGGTAAAAACATTTTTAGACAGGGCTTAAAGGAGGTCAAAGGGAAATAAAGGGATAGAGGAGTGAAGGAGGGGAAGAAGGAAATGAGGTTAGAAGTAGTTAGTGTGTTAGAGGTGTTAGGAGAGTAAGTGCTCTTTGAAGAGCTCTGTCTTCAGGAGTTTATTAAAGATAGTGAGAGATTCTCCTGATCTGGTAGTAGAAGGTAGTTAGTTAGAGGTGTTAGGAGAGTAAGTGCTCTTTGAAGAGCTCTGTCTTCAGGAGTTTATTAAAGATAGTGAGAGATTCTCCTGATCTGGTAGTAGAAGGTAGTTAGTTAGAGGTGTTAGGAGAGTAAGTGCTCTTTGAAGAGCTCTGTCTTCAGGAGTTTATTAAAGATAGTGAGAGATTCTCCTGATCTGGTAGTAGAAGGTAGTTAGTTAGAGGTGTTAGGAGAGTAAGTGCTCTTTGAAAAGCTCAGTCTTCAGGAGTTTATTAAAGATAGTGAGAGATTCAAAGTGAGGCGAAGTTCATTTTACCTTTTTTTTACGCAAATTAGAATACTGTAGATCTATGGGCTATAGTACAAAACATGTTCATGAAGTTTTTTTTATACAATATCACTTTCATATAAAGATAAAAAGATCTAATCAGCTTTATTCTTACCAGTTTTAGTCCCAGTTTCAGTATGAGCCGTTTAAGGGCTCTGTCACTTTTATGCAAAAGAGCTGTTGCTGGTCACGCCATGCTGTATACGCTTCTAACACATGTTAGTGTTAGCTTGTGCCAAATGGCAAAACATGTCCTGCATATCTGTGATAGAACGAAACTCATTACTTGAAAGGACTTATTATATTAGTTATAGATCCCTCCCTCAGACAAAGTATGCTAGCTAATCCTACTGAGGTTCAAATACTTTTTCACACAGGGCCAGGTTGGTTTGGATAGGTTTTTTTTTGTTTTCGTTAATAAATAAAATTAGAATTTAAAAGCTGTTTTTTATATTTACTCATGTTTTATCTGTCTGATGTTAAAATATGTTAAGTTTGTTAATCTTAAAATGCAAAAACAAGGTAAATGTGTATGGGGCAAATACTTTTTCACAGCAGAATAAGCCTTCGCATTTCTTTCCTGTACATGTGTGTCTGTCTGCAGATGTGTGTGTGTGTGTGTGGTCTTATTGGAGGCATAGAATAAGTCAAGTTAAGTTCAGCTTTTTTATCCACACAGGAATGTCAGCTGGTCAGTAACCTTATTTCTTCAGACCGTTACTCAACTCAACTCAACTCAGAGAAAAAACAGACCTGCTCCACTTATTTCTGCGTGTGGGAGTTACGAGCATGTCGCAGATTTTTCTGGAATATGATTTTCGAGGTTTGAATAAGTCTTACACTCGTACGGAAACTCAGTCCCACGCTGATCTGCAGGTCAGCGCAGCAGAAAGTGGAAAACCAACTGTGGCTCCGACGGTCATGTGTGTTCGTTTTTACAGTAGATAGGGTTCAGATCAGCACTGCAGTACTGGAGTAAAGGAAGTTCCAGGAAGTAAAGAAGTAAAATTACAGCTTGAAACTCACTGCAGCGCTGCATTGAGGTGTAATAGGAGGAATAGCGGTGCTCTCATGTCTGTGCCGGAGCTCCTCTGAGCTCAAACCAGACTCTGTAAGTTTTCCAAGGCGGCCGCGACCAACGCTCGCGAGAACTGCGCCCTGCTTTCCGACCTTTAGTTCTAACAGTTCTACAAGGACTACTGGTTCATTCTTTACAAACTAACATACAGACACTCTAGCAGAAGCTGGAAAGAGACCGAATATGTCTGTGAAAGACAGAAAACGAGAAAGATAAACTAAAATCCGCCTGAAACATTTATTACACTCTACAACTGTAGGGGGAGCCCACGAGCACAAAATCTCAATCCTACCTAGTGGCGCTTTAAGAATATTTAGGTTGAAAGTTTGGACACAAACTACATTGTAGATTAATACTAAACTCATCCAAACTATGAAGAAAAACATATGGAATTATTTTAGAGCATTTGTTTTATAATATAAGATATAAGAATATGTTTTATAATTTAAATTCTTCAATGTAGCATATCTCTGCTGGATTTTCTCAGTCACCTTTATGAGGTAGAGTCACCTGGAATTCAGGCTTTCAGTTAACAGCTGTGCTGAACTCATCAAGAGTTAATTACTTGAATTTCTTGTCTCTTAATAAAGTGTTTGAGAGCATCAGTTAAAGTAAAGTAGTGAAGAGGTATACTGAATATTTGAGTAATGTTCTAATCCATATTTTGAGAAGCAAGATATACTCAACTAAATAATGAAAAAAATACTTTAAGAAAAAATGTTCAAGAACTTTGAAAGTAACATGATGATAAAAATTGGCTCTCATCAGGACCACCCCAGGAAAGGAAGAGCAGGAGTTTCCTCTGTTGTACAGGATAAGATCATCAGCAAGTTAACATCACCTCAGATAAGAGTATCTAAAAGCTTCTTCACATATTTTGGTTTGTTTAACACTTTTAAGTTGCTACATGATTCCTTAGTCTGGATCACTTTGGTATTAATTTACAATGTAGGGAAAAAAAAAACTTTTGACTGATACTGTACATTAGATTTAGATTTAGTTTATGTTTAATCCATTATACTCCAAGGCAAAATAAATTCCCTCTTGTATTATAAAGTATGTCTGAAAACAGCACCTTCTGTCCTTTAAAAGCAAACACAGAGAGGATTTGGAGGAGATTCTTCCCACATGTCATTGAGGTTCTAAACCAGGAGAGTATCTAACCTTATGCACAATCAGTTACATGATAATTACATGTTTTAATTAACAATTTTTCTGATACACTTTGCTTCCTCAGAAAAACCTTAATGCAGTAAATGCAGTGATGCTAGATAAAAGATTAGGTACTGAATCTTACAGTCAAAAATTAACAACAAGAAACAAAGAACAAAAGAATACCAGTTGGGATGGAGTAACGGGCTCATTCTAACAAAAAAAATAGGGGTTTAGTTCATTAGCAACAAAAATAAAAGTGTGTGACAGATTTTAAATTGGTGCAGTCCACCTCTTTCCACTTTTCCTTCACTTCCCCTCGGTTCAGTTTCTCTACACCTGTAACCCAAACCCAGCAGCTGGTATCATAACAGTGCAGCCGAGCGCTGGAACCGCTTCCTGACGTCAGGAGGATTTCCCCCCGGGGTTACAGGGACCCTGCTCCACTCTCCCGACCACGTCAGCGTCTGGAGAGCACTTCCAGTCCAGACCCTGTCCCTCAGGTCACTGCAGAACCTGCACGTACTCCAGCAGGAGTTCCAGGAGATCAGGCAGCACGTGTCCTCCCACCAGCAGCCAGGGGCGCAGATGGAAATTTTGAACTGGGGGGGACCAAGCTGTAAAATCATATATATATATATATATATATATATATATATATATATATATATATATATATATATATATATATATATATATATATGCTGCAATAAACTTTAGAATATTGTTATTGTTATATGTTATTGTTTTTTTGTTTCTTCATTGCTACAGCCTAGGCAAGACCAGGAAGACAATGTTAACATTTTACATCTTATAATTTCAGTTAACAGCGACTGCTTACTAAAATAACCAGTGTTGGGCACGTTACTTTGAAAAGTAATTAGTTATAGTTACTAGTTACTTCTCCAAAAAAGTAACTGAGTTACTAATGGAGTTACTCCACTATAAAAGTAACTAGTTACCAGTAAAAGTAACTATTGCGTTACTTCGCCCTGTAAAAAAAAATAAAGAATAAATAAAGAAAATACATGATGTAATTACTATTATTATTAAAAAAATAACAAACAAAAATAAACCCAAAATGTTGACAAAAATATAGTCTAACGAATAAAAAAAAAATAAGAAACGAAAAACTCCACAGGACCAAAGAAAATTACTAAGACATGTAATACTGAAAAAAAACGGAAAAAACAAATACACGTCTGGGGATAAAAATTAAACAAACCAAACCACACTCAAATAAATAAATGTATATATAAACAAAACAAAAGAATGGACAAAAACAACAATCCGTTAAAAAAACTCATTTAAATCCAAAAAAAAACTCATTTAAAACAATCACAGGCTTTTTGCGCAGAATAATAAAAGTTTCGGTTAGTTTCAGTTTCAAATCATGAAAACAGCTCACCAAAACCTCAACCTATCCTTTATATTTGACAACATTTGATTAACTTACAGGTCCTTACTTATTTTTATTTAACTGAACTGAGTTGTAAATTATTTATAGCCTCGCGCTGAATTCAGCTCCGCGCTGCGAAAGAGAGAGAGAGAGAGAGAGGCGCAGCGCATTTTGCCTGATTTCTCTTTATTAATTAACAGTACATTTGTTGGCTTTAGTAAGTTTAATAACATTAATTTTAGGATACTTGTCAGATCTTATTTATAAAAACTTTTTTTAGAAGACAGAGGTTATTCTGCGCGCAATGCCGCGCCGCTGCGCCAAGCACCACTTTGCGTGCCTGACATTTCAGAGCGCTGGACGAGATTTTAATTCATGAATTAATATATTTAATATTTTAATAAATTTGCCCTGGTGATAAGAAACGAATGCTAACATATAGCGTTATATTTCTGTGTATTTCAAATGTTTTAAGTTTTATATAATTGACGGGCAGCACCACGCGCCAGATTGACAATGTGCTTTGTTTTTCAGATATAAAAGTGAAATTCAGTTAAATAATAGCAAAGTTAACTAAAATAAATTTATGTTCAGTCAAAGTTATTTTCTCTTTTAATTTTCCATTTCAAAACTCCAGCATTTGAGTGAGAATAAGCATCTGTTGAAATTTTTAAACAGCAGAATGCCTAGTTACAGTTATTTAGTCTGTGTACTAAACATAAATATAAATCCTTATAACTGACAGAAATAAATATAACTAATAATAATTTATAGTTACAGTGCAGATTTTTAAGTATATATATTTTTTCATAGTTGATTGCTGAAGGCTCTGGGTGTGGTTTATTTTTATGTGGTAAAGATGTGATGGTATGTATTTTGGAGCGCAGGGTGAGCAATCGCGCTAAGCTTTTTTCCGCCGCCAAGATAAAAACACGCCAGAAATTTACCTCAACACACATCATTTCCAGACCACCACGCCCATCGGTGTTAATATATTCCAAAGTCCAACGCTATTTTAAGGACGCGTGCAAGGCCTAAAAATAGACTGTTGACGGGTGGCAAAGCGCCACGCTACACGCCTTGTGCGGGGTGTATGATAGGGCTCTTTGTCTGTATGCGCAAAGTTAAAAAAAGTTAATTCAGCTGCTAAAGTAACGTGCAGTAACGGAGTGTCGAAAATGGTAAAGGCGTTATAGTTACAGTCATAGTAATTAGTTAGATTACTCCTTACTGAAAAAAGTAACGGCGTTAGTAACGCCGTTTATTTTAACGCCGTTACTCCCAACACTGAAAATAACATCATAATAACATCATACATAAAATCAATGGAGAGAGTCGCTGCATGCCTCGGTGCATGCCGAGAAGGTGCGTTAAATTTACATTGGAACTGGAACACGGAGCTCCGAACAATGTAACCTCTGAACTGAACGCTTCCTAGTTTAAAAACGAGGGCATTGTGGAACACAGAACTCCACAAACGTACAGTTAATTAAAACCCCAATGTTTATGCTTGTAGATGCTAGATTTCGGATGAGGTCACTATAAATCTGGGGGGGACATGTCCCCCCCGTCCCCAGTGCCATCTGCGCCCATGCCAGCAGCCCCTTAATGACTGTAATCATTCTCCCGTTCCTCACTGCATAAACCCGCGGATCCCTTACCCACTGCTCATTTACTGCGCTGGGGGGCAACTCAGCAGTTTCAGGGGGGCCCTGAACCCCAACCCTCGCTCAGACATTCCTCAGGTGGGATGAATTTCAGAACCTCAAGGAAAAAAAATGAAGATCACAAATGAAATGTTATAAAAAACACAGCAAAAAAAAAATCTTTATAAAAGTATCATTTACTAAAGATAAACACTATAAAATACTTGCTTCTAAATGTTCTTAAAGTAAAAAAAAAATCTAATTATTTTAAAGTAGAAAAATATTTTTTTCAATTTCCATGTTTTAAAAGCCAGATGTTTTTTTTTTTTTTTTTGCTACCCATTTGTGTGCCCTAAGCACAAATGTAGAATGAACTTTTCAGTTTCAGTTCTTCAAGAATCGAATGGTATAGTTTGATATTTGAATGGAATAGTTTGATTTGCTGGTTTTATCGGACCCCAAAATCAGCTTTATACAAAAACAAATGTACATTCTTCCTAGGCTTGATCTCCTATTACTCCAAAATGCTAAAGTAATAGCACTTATAACTCTTATAATTAACAGTATTGAATTGTGTTCTTCAAGAATTTACTGGTATAATGTAATACCAGTTTGATTTGCTGGTTTTATAGGACTTCAAATCTTGTTTATACCAAACTTAATGTACATTTTTTCTGGGTTTGGTTTCCCATTAATAAAAAATGCTACAGTTAAATTCCTTATAACTTTTATTATTAATAGTATGGAATGTATTTATTAAGAATGTACAGGTATAATTTAGTAACAGTTCGATTTGCAGGTTTTATAGGAATAAAAGGGTGCACAAATTCTGCAAAATGACTGTTGGTGACCTAAAAATAGTATTATGAGCTTTTACTAAAAGGACATGGACCAGATATATTCCATCAGTAAAAATTAGTCCTAAGGGGTCTGCACAATTAATAATTTTTAATTAATACTTCTTTCTTTTGATCACTCCACCCTTGATCAGTTCAGTTCATTTCGGTCCTCTCCACATTTCACAAGCTGTTATTTTTTAATTTTTAAAAGGTTTAATCTGTGTGTTTTGATTCGGAGACGTGTATTTTTAAGCAGCTATCCGAAAAATCTCATCACAGTTTACATGATTAGCCTACCGTTACCATTCTTTTAGAAAAATCTCCGTATCTCCATACATGTTTTACTCTCACCGAAACGGGGGGGGGGGGGGGGGGGGGGGCGAGACATCTTCCCCACACTGACCCTCTTTCGCGCTCCGCAAAACCAGCAAGCTGATTGGCTGTTTCTCCTGAAAGGCGGGACTTTCTCCTCGAACCGGCACCACGATTGGTTAAGAGACACAGAGCGGTCAGTGCCCTGTCTCCTTATTTTAATATAATACGGGAAATTTACGGAAAAATACTTATACGGAGGACGGGGGGAAAGAGGGGTAAATTACGGTAGTTTCCCGGCCAAAACGGGAGACTTGACAGATATGACTTACACTCCATTACCTTCCAACTTCTAAACAAGTCAGTATGCGGTAGTATGTGTTGCTCAGGTAAGAGCGCTAAATGCTAACGTGTACAGTATGCTAACCTGCTAACTGTAGGCAGTGAAGGAGAGGAAGCCTGCGTTCAGAGAAACACCTGTTCCTGTAAAGACGACACTCTTTCATTTCTGCTCTGCTGCCTCTTAGCTCCCTGGCATAAAGCCCGGGCCGACAGCCCGCAATGCATGCTGGGTCTGTGATCACAGCGGTTTCCACACCTCGGCCAGATGTTCCGCCAGGTGAAGAGCGGCACTTTCATCTAAATGACAAGCCTTCAGCCGAGACTGTCAACACACTCATAAGACCCAGCGCAGCACAGCTCAGTGGTTCAGCGATAAAGAAATGTGCTGTTTATATTATATCCTCTTCCTGTTTTGAAAGTAAAGGGCAGATAAGGACTGTGTTCAGCATTACAGCGCAATTATAGTACAGCATTCAGTACAATGCACTATTTGACCACTATTTGACAACAAATAATAATGATAATATGCATAAATTCAGCTATACAGTCTCAAACTATACAGTAGAGCAGATATTATATGATACAATCAGGCAAAACTAAAAATATAATAAAAGTTTTAAGAGAGTGAGAGATATATTAATTTGATAAACAACACAACGAAATCAAATTTTATTACAACACTTGTACTCAATGACACATGCTCTGAAAAAAATAAGAGATCCCTTCAAAATGATTTTGATCAATTTCTTTGATTCTACTTTTTTTTTCTAAATTGAGAAGAAAATGAGAAATGGTCAAATAAGGAAAAAGATGCAGTGCTCTTAGATCTTAAGTTCTTATTCATTTAGAAAAACGTTTTAAGTTTTAAGAGCTACAGGATCTACAGGTCCAGCTGCTGCAACATCTGATGATAAATGTGCTGCAGGCTTCCAAACAGAACCAGTAGAACCTATATATACCCAACCATACAGTATCTCATCTTGTATCCAGGCTATAGAAGCTCCAACAAGGTTCTTATAGAGCCTCCATTCAGTTGTGATTCACTGGATATCATGATATCCCTGATCCCTCTATGAAAGAAAAACATACATTAATGTCTAAATGACACTCAAATGACCCCTCAGCCAAAACATCCGTTATCAGACAAGAGCCAAAATCAATAGGCATCCACTGCTGCGTTAATGAGTTCTTAGAAAAGTGGGGAAATTGCTGTGACAGTTAGACGTTGTAATGAACAGAACCTGCAAGCCAAGCAAGTTGAGCTGTGTAATAATGTTTGTTTTAGACACATGAGACATTCCCCAGAAGAATAGAGGAACACAGCCAGCCCCGTGACAGAAGGCAGTAATTAAGCCTCTCTGCTGAAGGCTAAATCTCAGCGCAGTCCTCAGAGTCTCCCCTGTTTTCAAATTAAACAAACACTGTTTATTTATTTGTCAAATGGGGCATTTTGCTGAACGTGCTTTGCGACTCCACAGAGAGCTCAGGAACGCTTCTCCAACTGCATCATTTCATTTAGTGGAACATGAATAAGAAGGTCATTAAATAACTAGGCCTACATGCTGTTTTGAACACTTATTTCAATGCTTTCGTCGAATGTTGAAGCTTTCCATTTGAAATGCCACAAATTAAATACATCTGCTCCCAAAATATGTAAAAGTGCAAAATTAACATAAATGTAAATTAGAAAAGGAAAGTTCGATAACAAGCTTAAGGTTGGCTTTGGAAAAGCTTGTTAAAAACACTGAAAACAGTTTATAAACAGCTAGAAAATTGTTAAAGTTAAGGTAAAAATTGTTAAACTTGAAGAAATAAAGAAGTAGAAAGAGAAAGAGAAAGAGAGAGTGAAAAGTAGAGAGAAAGAAAAAGAGAGTGGGAATTAGAGAGAGAGAGTGCGAGAAGTAGAGAAAAAGAATGAGCGAGAAAATAAAAATAAAAAGAGTGAGAAGTAGAGAGAAAGAATAAGCGAGAAATAGAGAAGTAGAGAAAGAAAGAGGAAATAGTAGAGAGAGGTAGAGAAAAAGAGCGAGAAATAGAGAAGTAGGTAAAAGCAGGAAGAAACAAAGGGTGAGTAATAGCTAAGTAGAGAGAAAGAGAAATAGAGACAGAGAGAAAGAGAGAGAGAAAGAGAGAAGTAGAAGAGAGAGAGAATAAGAGAGAAAGAAAGCGAGAAATAGAGAAGTAGAGAGAAAGAGAGAACAAGAAGTACAGAAGTAGAGAGAGAGATTAAGAAATTGAGAAGCAGAGAGAAAGAAAGAAAGAGCAAGAAATAGAGAAGTAGAGAGTATTTCAGATGGTTAATAAGGTGTTGCTAAGTGGTTGCTAGGCAGTTGCTATCATTATTAAAGTAGCTAATAAGCTGTTCCTAGGCAGTTGCTAACATATTCCAAGTGGTTGCTAAGATGTTGCTAAGTGGTTGTTAGGCAGTTGCTATCATTTCTAAAGTGGTTGTTTAGCTGTTGTTAGGCAGTTTGACAGGTGCGACACTGATTAAATACATTAAAACAGTCAGATGTTCATTGCTATCCTGGCAGTGAATTGTCAACAGGTGCATTCCCAAATGCAGTGGACAAACTTATATTTTTTATACCTGTTGGCAACAATAAGAGGTCTAATGTGCTGCCACTATTATCAGAAGATTGCTGATTAGAATCCCAGTCATGCAGCTTGCCATCAGCCCTGCCAGCTGCCAGAGCCCTGAGAGAGCACAACTGGCTTTGCTCTCTCTGGGTGGGTACAGTAGATGGTGCTTATTACCCTCATCACTTCTAGGGTGATGTGGAACAGCACAAGGCTGCGTCTGTGAGCTGATGTATCAGAACCGAATCGCTGCGCTTTCCTCCGAGTGTGCTTTGATGCTACAAAAAGTTCAAAAAGAGGCGGAGTCTGACTTTACATGTATCGGAGGAGGCATGTGCTAGTCTTCACCCTCCTTGTGTTGGGGCATTACTAGTGATAGGGGATATACATCTAAGTAGCAGCTGAATGGGTGGGACAATTGGCCTATAGCTAACTTAGAAGAAAATGAGCAGATTAGTGTCCTCTTCTGAGAAGTGTAGGTAGCTGCACCCCTGAAATAGCAATCTGCCAAAGTCAGAGTGTACCTGACTCTTAAAGGGAATGGCAAGTGACACACTGATTGATATTGATATTTTATGTTACACCCAAAACACAACCATGATTAATTAAGATTTTGAGCTGTGCAAGGTGTACTTTTCCCGTCGTTACGATAGCGAAGACACACTTCTTCTGACACGTTCTAAGGACTCGCCTAAATAAAATATAAAATATGCCCTTTATTTTGTCTGTGTCAGAATTTTCTATAATAGAGAGACTCCAAAATAATTTAAATATATATAATATATTTACATTGACTTCCACTGGCAAGAACCACGACTACATTCATGCTTTCCTCAATTTTTTGCGTCTCTTTCTCTGCATTATCCACCTTTCCTCCCCCTCTCCTGCAGTTTCTGGGAAGAGGAGTCGTGTGTTGACAGAAGGAAGGCCTCGTTTTATTCCACATTCCACAGACGCCGGACCCTCAGTAACTCACTCTGAAGTTCTGGGCTCTTATGTAAGAACCTGAACCTGCCTTCACCTCAACCCTCTCACTGCTGACCTCTGACCCCTGCCGTCTCTGCCCATAACCTGCAAGGAAAACAAGTTCATATTCATAAAGTTTTAAGAGTTCAGAAATCAATATTTGGTGGAATAACCCTTTTTGGTTTTTAATCACAGTTTTTTTTCATGCATCTTGGCATCATGTTCTCCTCCACCAGTCTTACACACTGCTTTTGGATAACTTTATGCCACTCACTGCTGGTGCAAAAATTCCTCTCAACCTTCTCACTGCTGACCTCTGACCCCTGCCGTCTCTGCCCATAACCCGCGACCCCGCTGACCCCGACTATAACCTGCAGACAACAGCCATGTAATCAGCTCTCAGACTGAAGCAATAAAACACTCTCTGAGTCTGATAACAGCAACACAAACACACAAACACTCACTAATGACACAACCATCCCAGAGTCACTGCTGTGCCGGGAACAGTTCACCACCCGGAACTGCTGGGTCGGCAATGGCCACTTCAGTTTCTGAATCAGTTTCTCTGATTTTGCTATTTATAGGTTTATGTTTGAGTAAAATGAACATTGTTGTTTTATTCTATAAACTACAGACAACATTTCTCCCTAATTCCTCCCAAAAATATTGTTATTAAAAGCATTTATTTGCAGAAAATGAGAAATATCTGAAATTTCAGATCTCAAATAATGCAAACAAGAAAACAAGTTCATATTCATAAAGTTTTAAAAGATCAGAATATTTCAATATTTGTTGAAATAACCCTGTTTTTTAATCACAGTTTTTATGCATCTTGGCATCATGTTCTCCTCCACCAGACTTACACACTGCTTTTGGATAACTTTATGCTGCTTTACTCCTGCTGCACAAACTCAAGAAGTTCAGTTTGGTTTGATGGCTTGTGATCATCCATCTTCCTCTTGATTATATTCCAGAGGTTTTTTTCAATTTGGTAAAATCAAAGAAACTCATCATTTTAAATTCATGCAAAAAAAGTATGGGTCCTATTTTTGTGATCTATAGGCGAGGCATCAACTGCGCACCATGCAGCTTGATTTAGAGCGTGTCAGAGTGTCTTTGCTATCATAACAATGGGAAAAGTACACTTTGCACGGCTCGAAACGAAATGAAAAAGGCATGTACTAATTGCCTTAATTAATCATGGGTGTGTTTGGGGCGTAACATTAATAACCCAATCAGCGTGTCACATTCCTCGCATCCCCCTTTTAAAGCCACGTTTACTCTGACTTTTGGCAGATTGTTTTTTTTAACAGCAGAGGAAACTGGGCGCGTCTATGTTGCCAAGAGAGCAATAAACGTCTGAGTTACAAAGATAGCAATACACCATTTATGTTAGTGAAAACAACTCAGCGTAGATATATTTACAGGCACTGTTACTATTTAAGCAATGCAGGGGGAAGGCATTGGCGGCATGTAAGGTAGCAATGAGCATCCCAACACCTCTCATTATTGAGTCTAGTATTATTTTGAGCTCTCATCATATCAGCACCTGATCTGGTAAATTATGTTCATTAAGGTGAGTTGTTTATAGAGTTGGTGATGCTGGCTGAAAGTGCCCAGGAGAAATCTGGAACCAAGCTTTGTCCTTCAGACTAATTCACTATTATAAACTTTCCTAAAAATAATATTTTTTTGTTTCTTTTTACTGTATTATACAGGAATGTTTATTTGCACCTGTTTAACCAAATCTCTCTGAATCCTGGCATTGCCATCTTGGAATATACTAATTAAAAAAGTGATTAGTTATAGTTACTAGTTACTTCTCCAAAAAAGTAACTGAGTTACTAACTGAGTTACTCCACTATAAAAGTAACTAGTTACCAGTAAAAGTAACTATTGCGTTGCTTTTGTGTTACTCGCCCCCGTAAACCACCCCCCCACCCCACGGCCCCCACCTTCTCAGAGCGTGTTTCATAAGCCAGATGTATAGAGTGCACGACAGCAAAGACAAGTACCTGCATAGAGGTTTTTCATTTGGGGACATATTGTGAACTCGATGTGCACATTTTTACCTTTGACCTCAGTGAGTTTGAAATAGTGTCGGTATGTCCTTCTATAAAAGGCTGTTTTGCCGCTGGAGTCCTCCTCACTCGCCATCTCTCGCTATGCGCTCTAAACACCCACCCACCTATTTTCTCTGATTGGCTGAAGAAGTAATCTTATTATACATTAGCCAATCATTGCTTAGGCGGTTATCTCATCCTCCCTTCCCTTGTGACTCACACACACAACAGACACACACACACACACACTTGCGCCCTTGTCTGTATGCGCAAAGTAAAAAAAAAAAGTTAATTGAGCGGCTACAGTAATGTGCAATAACGGGGTGTGGGAAATGGTAACAGCGTTATAGTTACAGTCAGAGCAATTAGTTACAGTCATATGAAAAAGTTTGTGCACCCCTATTAATCTTAAACATTTTTAGTTGTAAATATTTGGGTGTTTGCAACAGCCATTTGTTTGATATATCTAATAACTGATGGACACAGTAATATTTCAGGATTGAAATGAGGTTTATTGTACTAACAGAAAATGTGCAATATGCATTAAACCAAAATTTGACCGGTGCAAAAATATGGGCACCCTTATCATTTTATTGATTTGAATACTCCTAACTACTTTTTACTGACTTAATGAAGCACTAAATTGGTCGCAAAATCAAATTGTGCAAAAGCACACCTCAGGCGACTCTGTTTGTGGCGTGCTTGCAGAAATGGCTTCTTTGGCATCACTCTCCCATACAGCTTCTCCTTGTGTAAAGTGCGCTGTATAGTTGACCGATGCACAGTGACACCATCTGCAGCAAGATGATGCTGCAGCTCTTTGGAGGTGGTCTGTGGATTGTGCTTGACTGTTCTCACCATTCTTCTTCTCTGCCTTTCTGATATTTTTCTTGGCCTGCCACTTCTGGGCTTAACAAGAACTGTCCCTGTGGTCTTCCATTTCCTTACTATGTTCCTCACAGTGGAAACTGACAGGTTAAATCTCTGAGACAACTTTTTGTATCCTTCCCCTGAACAACTATGTTGAACAATCTTTGTTTTTAGATCATTTGAGAGTTGTTTTGATGAGCCCATGATGCCGCTCTTCAGAGGAGATTCAAATAGGTGAACAACTTGCAATTGGCCACCTTAAATACCTTTTCTCATGATTGGATACACCTGGCTATGAAGTTCAAAGCTCAATGAGGTTACCAAACCAATTTTGTGCTTCAGTAAGTCAGACCCAACACTAACAGCTGGGTATTGAACCCACAACCTTGTGATCAATGCCCCAGTGTTCTAACCACCAAACCACCAATGCCCCTTTATAGTCAAATGAGTGCAGCTTTGAGAACATCACAATAAAACATTTTATTTTGGGTGCAGCTGAACAAGCCTGTTAATTAGAGCACGGTGGACACAGGCCAATCTCAGACCTTTCACTTTCCATCAGGAAACTGGGTTCACGGAAGTGGATTCATCACACACAGAGTTTCAGAATCTCTGGGAAGTTCTCATGACTTTATTCACAAAATGCTTCAACTAATCGAAAGTGACACAAGCAACTGATTGCAGCAAAGAGAAGCATTACATCAACAGATAAGAACCAGCTGGTCGGGTTCTGGGGTCATGGGCAATTCATGCACGACTGGGGGATGGACAGGTCATGCTGAAGAGGTCAGGCCAGGACCCGCCCACAACCCCCCCCCCCCATCCAACCCCTGTTCTGGGCAGACAGTGCCGGACAGGCAGATACATGTCAGGCAGCCAAGTCATTAGCACTGCTTCCTCCCAAGCCCTCCACCAACACCACCACCTCCACCACCACCACCTCCACCAGCACCGGCCCTGCCTGCTCTTTCAACTCGTCCATAAACCACTCCCCTCACGACCGAGAGGAAGATGGAGCATAAACACAGGAACCATCCAGCTCTAACTCCTCAGCTCAAACACTGATACAGTGAAGTGAGAGAGGGTGAAGAGTGGATTGTGCTGATAAAAACAAAAAAAAAATCATGAAGAAGGAAACATGATATCTGACCATGACATCTTCTTAAATTTTCATTTTGGGAGAGAGTTAGAGCATTAAAACAACACAACAATGGCAAACAGACAAAAGCTTGATTTGATGGTAACTGTAAAAACACGAATAAAGGAAAGGAGAACTGCAAGAATGAGTAGGTTGGGTAAAAAAACAGGATAAAAATAAGTCTCTTTTTGAACTGATGCTGATGCAGCGTTATACAACAGCTCTGATACAACAGCTCACAGACGCAGCCTTGTGCTGATCCACATCACCCTAGGAGTGATGAGAAATGGTACCCACCCAGAGAGAGAAAGACCCATTGTGCTCTCTCAGGGCTCTGACAGCTGATGGCAAGCTGCATGACCAGGATTCAAACCATCGATCTCCCAATCATAGTGGCAGCCCCTTACCAAATCTGCTGGACCACTCAGAGCCCCACAAAAAAATTAACTTTATTCAAGTGTACCATTAGCATACTGATTTTAAACTAACATTTAACAAGTATGCTTTCAGTTTATTGTTTTTTCTACTTATCAGTGACATAATAAACATAATTATACTTAAGTATAGTTGGCTTATACTGATATAAGTATACAGAAAAGTCTAAGTATATTTGTCGTTTACTTCTACATAATCTTTTGATCGAGATATGCTTAAGAAAAGTACAGTTAAGTCTTCTTGCCTTATATGTAAAGTATGCTTGGCTTATAGTTTGAGGTGGAATAGCTTTTAAAGTGTATTTAACCAACACAGATAAAGAGAGTTGGTCTCACTTTATAATAAGTGTCCCTAAGTACTATGTAGTTACACGGTAACAATCCATGTAACTACAGTGTAACTACTGATGAAGTACACATTGTTACAGATTAACTACAGAGGTACAGGTTATGTAATTACACATGTGTATTAAGGTTAATTTTGTACACATGTGTACCAGGGTGAGTGTGTTACACAAGTAATAGAGCAAGTGTACTTACACATGTGTAACAATGTGTGTGTACTTACACGTGGGTAATAGTGTGTGTAGTAGACAATAGCTGTTGGATAAGTTTATACTCAACTTATCACACACATTGTTAGTAAGTGTAAGTACACTTGTATTTACACAAGTCAACATTAACCTTAATACACATGTGTAATTACATAACCTGTACCTCTGTAGTTTATCTGTAACAATGTGTACTTCATCAGTAGTTACACTGTAGTTACATGGATTATTACCGTGTAACTACATAGTACTTAGGGACACTTATTATGAAGTGGGACCAGAGATTTTATTGAAAATATTCTTTCAAGGTGTGAGAGTTTTGTAACAGCCTTCGTTCATATTATAATCCAATACATCATACATATCCTGAGTATGTCTCACTTATTGCTATATGTGTATTTTAATAGTAAATCTAATTAAAGAACAAGTTCAAATGACCTGCATTTAAACCTAGTAGTTATGCTTCACACTGCAAAAATAATATATAGTATAAGTAAAGTAAAGTAAGTATTATGTCAAGTTCACCTAAAAGACTTATAAGTATGATTACATAAAACTCAAAAATCAAAAAAACTAAAACTTGACTAGTAGTTTGCTGAGAATATAGTTAAAAGTGTATTTTATTGAGCTAAAAAGTGGAATAGAAGTTTATAAGATCACTTTTAGTATAGTTTAAAGTAAACCTGAACTACAAAATTAAACTTAATTGTAAACTACTTGTGCTTTCAAAGTTTACTAAATGTATGCCTAAAGTATACTCAAAAGCATACTTCAAGTGTACAAGTAGTAAACTTAGAGTACACCCAAATCATACTTAAAAGTATACTTTTATATACTAAAATTGAGCCAATTTAGTCCCAAGAAGTACTGAAAAAGTACATTTACACGTAATTGATCCTGTACAAAGTACATTACTAAAATAAACTGTAAGTATACTTTTTTTTATAAGGGTAGTGATTAGGTAGGCCAAAAAAGTGTTGCAGTTTTGCGGAGACATTCGTGGGAAACCCTTGCTGTGTGTTATCCTGTGTGGAGCATTATCCTGCTGAAAAATGTCATTTTGAAGCCCTGCAGTGAGTGTCCTGCAACACATGTGGCTTCAGGAGCTGTTAGTGTCCCTCGTATCACTACTAGGGGTGACTGACTGTTGTATGTGATGCTCCTCAGATCAGATCATCACACCAGCAGTTGGGTCTGAAGTCCTAATGCCAGTCCAGGGTTTTCCCTCACAACACCACAGCAAACAGAAGTCCTGGTGTCTGGCTGATGGGTGGTCTGGATGGTCGGCATCCTGCTCTAAACCACAGTGACAAGTCTTCCAAACCTTAATGAAGATGTGACTACAGTTTGAGTGGGTTGGGGGAACTATGTGGGCATGTGTTTATGGAAAATATGCAGGTAAATATATTGAGTTGCACTGTTTGTTTGTAGTGTTAGCTCTAGCACTAAAGTACAGAATCAAAAATCTGGTTTTGGTTAATGAACTATGGCTGGGGAAAGTGGAAAATCGCTCAAATTGAAGATGTGTTTTTGTTGTTTTTTTATGAATATTTGCTTTAAGGACACTTTACACTTTATTTCATCATCCTCAGAGTTTCATGACAAGTTATACTGGAAAATTCATGATACATCCGTCATCAAAATATAAATTCCACCCAGAAGGAATCAACCAACAGGAGTTAAGCTTGGTGGCTAATCGAGTCAGACTGCTATGGTCTTCATTACATGCTCTCTGTTAGCCACAGGAGTATCAGAAGCTTCTTTTTAATGTGGGGGGGGGGGGGACACACACAAATAATCATTAAATTACACAATAACACAATAAAAAAAAACAACAAAAAAGATGCAGAGCTTTCAGACCTCAAATAATGCAAAAGAAAACAAGTTCATATTCATAAGGTTTAGTTTTAAGAGTTCAGAAATCAATATTTGGAGAAATTACAGTTTTCATGCATCTCTGCATGTTCTCCTCCACCAGTCTTACACACTGCTTTTGGATAACAATTTAAGCAGTTTAGCTTGGTTGGTTTGATGGCTTGTGATCATCCATCTTCCTCTTGATTATATTCTAGGAGTTTAAATTTGGTAAAATCAAAGAAACTCATCATTTTGAAGTGTAAGTCTCTTATTTTTTTCCAGAGCTGTAGATTCAACAATTCAACTAGTTCATATATCATCACTGTACAATGAGAAACAAGTATCTTCATTTGTTTATTCATAGTTTATTACATAATTTAAACACACAAACTGCCTCTTACACTGTGTCTAAATTTCTTGATGAATGGACCAATATTAAGGGTTTATAAAGAAAGAGCGGTAACACCTTTTATGAATGTCATCTCTATTAGACTCTATAACCACATTCATAACATATTATAATGCAATCATAAGGCAATCATAATAAAAATGCATAACCCATTATAGCCATGTTTATAAAGCATTTTGACTTGTGATCATAATACATTATAAGCTATGCTTATAATACATATGTTAAAATAGTATATATATATATATATCGTTATTAATGCAGTCCCACAATGAAAGTATGGCACTTTACTTAGAGTGCACAAAGACCTGTTATAATACATTATAATTGACTATAACTAATATTATATTCAAGACAAGAATAATTTATGAGTGGTTAAAAATATATTTATAGGATTATTGAGGGTGTGTTTATAAGTTGGAAGCTGTTTTAGTCATGATACAAGTCTACAAGCTGGGACTGAGTTTCTTGGTATTGATTTATAACATGTTATAAACACAGCTATTAATGCATTATAATCACAGTTCATGATGCACAATAAACATGGCTATGATGAATTATAGAGTTTTATAAACATGTATAGCCATGTTTATAATGCCTTATGAATGCATTATAATGTGTTATGAGTATGTTTATAGAGTCTTATAGAGATGACATTCATAGAAAGTGTTACCGAAAGAGCTTATAATGCTTTAAATTATCTGTTTATAAGAACATTGTACAATGTAGTGTTGTAATGCACTATAACACAGAGTTGGTATATTTTGGAATAATGCATTATAATATGCAGCTATGATTTCTCAAATTAAGTACATAAAAAATTAAGTATATAAAAAAAAACTCACTTCACATAAAGTCAGTAATGACTGTATTTAAGGTGTTATAATGTGTTACACATTTATATAAAACCTTAATTTAAGAAATCATAGCTGCATACAATAATGCATTATACCAAAACATACCAAATCTGTGTTATAGTGCATTACAACACTACATTGTACAATGTTCTTATGAACAGATTTTAAAAGGCATTGTAAGCCCTTTCTTTATAAACCCTTATACTTTATAACTTGTAGTTTATAATGTGTTATGAATGTCACTGTAAGTACTTATGAGTTATTATAAAGGCTTAATACAGTCATTATAAGGTATTATTATGCATGTCATAAATGCACTATGAATGCATTCATAAGGCATTATGATTACAGGGTTCATAGGAAGTGCTACCAGTAAAGTCTAAAGACTAATAATCAATATGTAAAAAACAAATCAGTCTAAGTGGCTTTAAGGTCCAATTCATACTGTTTGCATTATATCTGATTTTTTTTTTATCAACAAACCACAGTGTACGTACCTACATGCCTAATTTGAAGTCTCTTAAAGAAATAAACAGAGATATTTTGTAAAATAACTCAAAGGGTTAAAGCTCTCCTGACCTTAAGAAAGAGAACTACAGCTGGACACAGCTGTCAAGTGTCTAAAGACCCTAGAAAGAGAAAAGGGAGGGAATTTAACTCTGGCCAAAACCAGCCCACAAAGCATTAGAGCCAGATCCTAGTGAAGTGCCATGAAGTGCCATGGTGCCCCCTACAGGTTCCATCAAGTAATAATATGCAGAACACTGTGATTTGCAAATCTCAAACCCATGTTTTATTTACAACAGAGCATAGAACACATATCAGAAACTGAGACATTTGACCATTTTATTTAATGCATCTCAAAATTTGGAACAAGGGCAATGAAAGGCTGTAAAAAGCTGTAAAAGGCTGTACTAAAAAAGTGGTACTAATCAAAACCAGCTACAATAGGAACAATTCACAACTAACTCAATTGACTTGTTATAAAAGATCATTTTAGAGAGGGAGAGTATCTCAGAAGCCAAGATGTAAAGAGCTTCACCCCATAATCTGCAAAAAAACTGCATATGAAGATTCATATTCATCAACAAATATACATCAGCAGAGCTCTCAAGTTTTGAAGTTTGGTGGGCGTGAGATTGGGGGGGTGGGGGGATGTTTGGTGCGCGCAATTCTTCTTCAGTTGTTCACCGACGTGTGTTTCAGAACTTTCGATTCGGACAGTTCTTGGCTCCTGACACTCTGGCTGAAACTCCACCCTCTTTGACTAGGTCTGCCTAACAACAGAGCGATCTATATTCTGATTGGCTCAACGAGAGTACATTATAATAGGTTATAATATGCAGCCAAAGGTTTGGCAAGCGTGAGAAATACCATGTGTGGCGTGTGACCGTGTGAACTGGCTGAGGTGTGTGTGTCACACGCACAAAGCGTGAGACTTGAGAACACTGTTCATCAATGAAAAGAGCAAAATGCAAAGACTTTGGAAAAATTCCACTATCTACAGTACATAATATTATCAAGAGATTTTTTGAATGTTGGTGATCTTCAGGTCCTCATGTGGCACTCCATTGAAAACAGGCTGTACTGATTCTGTACTGGAAATCACTGCATGAACTCAGAAACAATTCAAGCCATTAAGACATTATACTTAAATCACAAATATGCCATCCAAAAATGGAGGTTAAATTTGTATCATTTAAAGAAGAAGCCATATGTTAACAACCTTCAGAAACTCTGCTGTCTTCTCTGATTAAAAGGTTTTGTTTTGTTACAGACAATGATTTCTGGAAGTGTTCCTGAGCCCATGCATTTCTCATATAGAATCAGTACAGCCAGTTTTTAAATACAGTGCCACCTGAGGTCCCAAAGATCCCTAGCATCCCTATTATATACAGTATTATGGCTTACAGCCAATGAAAACCCAACAAATCAGTGTCTCAGAAAATTAGAATATTATATAAGATCAATTGGTACTTTTGGAAGTCTGGGCAGTGTGCCAAGTCCTGCTGGAAAATTAAATCTGCATCTCCATAAAAGTTGTCAGTAGCAGAGGGAAGCATGAAGTGCTGTTTTGTGGGTAAACAAAACTGCACTAATTTTAGACTTTAGATAATAAAACACAGTGGATCAACACCAGCAGATGACAGACATGTCTCTCCAAACCATCACTGATTGGTGGAAACTTCTCACTAGACCTCGAGCAGTTTGGACTGTGTGTCTCTCCACTCTTCCTCCAGACTCTGCTCCCTTGATTTACTTTAAATGAAATGTAAAATTTACTGATGATCAGGGATGGTTTGATAAAGAGAGACATGATCATCTGCTGGTGTTGATCCACTGTGTTTTATGAAGTCTAAAATCAGTGCTGACAACTTTTATGGAGATGCAGATTTCATTTTCCAGCAGGACTTGGCACAGGACTTCCAACACTGCCAAAAGTACCAATTGGTTTTATATTTTGTTACGATTTTCTGAGACACTGATCTTTGGGATTTCTTTGGCTGTAAGCCATAATCGTCAACAATAAAAGAAATAAACGCTTAAAATAGATCACTCTATGTGTTTAATGCATCTATAGAGTATATGATATGAGTTTCACATTCTAAGCAACAGTTTTGTAAGTGGAAATTGTCACACCAGTAGTTTCTGCCTCAGTTCTGTTTGTTTTAATAAAAGCAGAGACCATGAGTCTTAACATGCCTGATGCACCATAAGCAGCTCAGCACCCCCTTCCATCAGCACGGTCCTCTCTTCTGTCTGTCTTCTCCCTAATTACCCATAATCCCTTCAGTAGGCCTCCGAGACAGAGCGGTAATGGCTGCTAAAGGACAGAGGGCCTGTTAGAGGATTACACCGCTACAGCACTCGACACACCAGTGTTGACTGTCGCTTTCCACCGGATTAGAGCTGGATTCATTCGCCCATTCTTTTTAATAACAGCTGAAATGCGTCAACGCTCGTAGCGCCCAGTAGTTCAACAAGCCTTTCAGACACGTTTCAGGCACAGCGGATCTTTTTCCGCTCGTTTGTAGCTGGTGAAACGATGGTGAAGCTGTTCGCGGTCGATGCTTCAGGCCACACAAGAGCAGTGCGTGGGCGCGAGCGTGTGTGGTTGCTAGTGTAGTGAAAACAATATAATTGTGAAGTTCCATCGCAGGGTTAAACATGTCAGTAAACTCAGGCGGTCTCACGGACTCCTCAAAACTCTCTCCAGGCACATGTGGATATGAAGTCAGTAAGATGAGAATTCCTGCTAGGTTAGAGTGTGATATTCCCTGTTAAATCTATAACTTATGCTTTCCAAACATGAAGCGTCATACTTCTGTTACTTTTGCTCTTGAGGAAAGCACACTGTTCCACAAGTCCTGGTCTTTGTCTCTTTGTCTTTGTCTAGGTGTTCCCTGGGAAATGTAAGTTTTGCTCTGATATACAGAATAAAAGACAAATCTGCCTTAAATCTGCTCCAAAACATCACTTATCCTCCACCAAGTACCCCTCTCCAGGTCTCCATCCAACCATTTAGACGGCCAAGTGTTGGGCAAAGATAAAAATCTGCTTTATATGACTCGAGCACTCCCTCTAGCAAATTTTCACCTGTTCTTTCCATGCAACTCTTCTTTCACCTCAGCTGCCATTTGCCATTCTTTTTGTAGGTCACTTGACGTTTTGAATAAGTTGACGGTCAGTCTCCAGACCTGAACCTCATTGAAGAGGAATGGGTCACAAGCCATCAAACAAAGGTAAAGTGCTTGATTTTTTTGGCCAGGAGTATAAGGCATAAGGTTACCCCAAAAGCAGTGTGAAAGACTGGTGGAGGAGGACATGATGCCAACATGCATTAAAGCGTTGATTAAAAATATTTATTCCACCAAATATTGATTTCTGACTGCATTATTTGAGGTCTTAAAGCTCTGCATCTTTTTTGTTATGTTGATCATTTGTCATTTTCTGCAATTAAATGCTCTAAATTATAATATTTTTATTAGGAATTTGGGAGAGATTTTATCATTAGTTTATAATATAAAGCACAAATATTTATTTTACTTGTAAATTGTTATATAATCTGATTTTGAATCGTTCTGAGATCAGTATCTAAATTTTAACTGACGGCCTCAGACTGTTCTCTAGATCTTGCCTATGGTTATTCAGTAACTTCAACAATTCAGATCAAATGTACTGCTATATATATATATATATATATATATATATATATATATATATATATATATATATATGTAGCTTGATTTAGGGCGTCAGCAAGTCTGCTGTCATAACGATGGGAAAAGTACTCCTTGCACAGCTCAAAACACGTAAAAGGCATGTACTAATTTTCTTAAATAATCATGGGTGTGTCAGGTGCACTTTGACCTTAGGGGATTGCTAATTTAATGGTGCAGTGATTCGGTTCTTCTCAATTCGAGAAAACTGAGCTACTTGTTTACATTGTAAAGATGCATGAGCAGGTCATTTAAGAGAACAACAGTATTATTTTATTTTGAATTCTGTTGATTGTTAATGTAAAAGTTTGGTTTCCACTATGTTGCGTGTTAATTTTTCTGCACAACCGTTGGTGGTGTATGGTCGTTGCCAAGATAGGAGTGAACGTCTGAGAGTTGACTGTTGTCAGGGTTCCAATCAGTCAGTGGCACATCTGTGTTTTCTGTTGTCTAGATAGCAATACACTAAAAATTACCTGAACACACCTAATTTCCAGACCATATTCACAAGCATCATTGCTACTTAACCAATGGAAGCAAAATGCATGAAAATAGACTGTTAGTAAGGTGTAAGATAACAATGAGCATCCCGATGAGCTTTGTGCAAAGTAATAGCCTTGTGCAAACTTTTTCTAGGACTGTTTGAATATAATTTCCATTGGTTATCCAAGGTAATATGAGAAAAGTGCAGAAAACCCATCTACTTCTTGGCTAAACATAAAAACACCTACACAAGACATCATGATTTTCATGGAAACTCACACATCCACTGTCTTTCTCTGAATCTGGATCCCTAGAATCTGCCACAAGCAACTTTCCAGGCCTTGAGTCTCAATTAAAGCTCTGCTTTTCGGTTGTTTTGTTTCACGCCCATTCATTCCCACAGTGTCACTTCCTACTGTGCATCAGTCAGCTGCTGATCTCCACCTCTCCACCGGCGCTGTGCTAACACAGTTTCCTCTAACCCCGCAGGAGAGGAAGGTAACTGTGCTGTGATACGGGGAGAGCTGAATCAGTGGTGGGCCGGTGGGCAGGGTGGCTTGGGGTTGGACGTTGCGGTGTGTAAGACCTCTGCCCCAGGGAACTGTACGCCCCTCCACAGAGCCAACTTCCTTCCTACAGGAAACCCAGCCCACCCCCTTCTCCCTCCAGCCACTAATGAGCCCAGCAGACCCAGAGCAGATACAGCAGCCCCAAGACCCACAGCGGACTCTCACTGACGTGGTTAAAGGGGGCTGGACTGAGATCAAAAACTGGTCCACCTTAACTGGTGGTATACTATAACCATGTTGTTCATGGCCATTCACAGTACCAGTCAAATTTTTGGACACACCTTAAATTCAGTGATTTTGTAGATTAATATTAAAGATTTATATTCCAAACTCCAAACTATGAAGAAAAACATAAGGAAGGTAGTAACCTGGAATTCAGGTTTTCAGTTAACAGCTGTGTTGAACTCATCAAGAGTTAATTACTTGAATTTCTTGTCTCGTAATGTGTTTAAGAGCATCAGTTGTAAAGTTGTGAAGAGGTAGAGTTACAGCGGTTGTACAATGAAACTGAAACACTTGGTTTTAGACCACAATAATTTATTGTGGTGACGGACAGTTCTGGTGGTAACAGGAGAGTTGAGGTGCACATTAAATTCTGCCTCCTCTTACAGCGTCCACAGTTAATCCTGTTGGATGTGGTTGGTCCTTCTTGGTGGTATGCTGACATTACCCTGGATACTGTGGCTCTTGATGCATCTCAAAGACTTTCTGTCTTGGTCACAGATGCTCCAGCAAGACGTGCACCAACAATGTGTCCTCTTTTGAACTCTGGTATGTCACTCATAATGTTGTGTGCATTGCAATATTTTGAGCAGTAAAACTGTGCTCTTACCCTGCTAATTGAACCTTCACACTCTGCTCTTACTGGTGCAATGTGCAGTTAATGAAGATTGGCCACCAGGCTGCTCCAATTTAGCCATGAAACCTAAAATCCCAGCCAAAATGATGACAGGTGTTTCAGTTTCATTGTCCAACCCCTGTACAGGTATACAGTGAATCATTTCAAGAACTTTGAAAGTACCCTCAAGTGCAGTTTAAAAGACATCAAAAATAGTATGATGAAACTCTAGTATCATGGCTCTCATCAGGGCTGCCCCAAGAAAAGGAAGAGCAAGAGTTTCCTCTGTTGTACAGGATAAGTTCATCAGAGTTACCACAGAAACCTCAGAAACCACTCAGAGTATTTTCACTTTTAAGTTACTACATGATTCCATATGGGTTACAATGAGACATGGTCCAAACGTTTGATTGGTTCTATATCTTGTTGGTCATTTTATTTAGTCTCGACTGAAATTGTTAGATATGTTTATTGTGTAGTAATCAATTCTGTGTATTTTCCCCACCTTAGTAGGTACACATTTTTGCAGCCAGGTAAGCTTTTAGCCTAGTGTCCACTCACTTACCCAACTTTCACGTCATAGTGCTCAGAAAAAACTGCAGCGTCAACTCAATTTTTTTTTACTCTTTATGTAAAAGTGTAAAAGTACTGGTTACAAAACTACTTAAAGAATAAAAGTAAAAGTAATGTAAGGAGAAAAAATAAAGCCATTAAGAACAAAAGCTTAGGCCACGCCCACAGAGTCCTATAGTGCACTACCCCCCCTCCCCAAAACACATTTTACTATAAGCCATAATGACTATAATGTTCTATTATTAAAATATTAATGTTAATAATATAATTTGGGACACACTAGGCTGCTCTCTAGCTGCATATATGCTGATTGTAAATGAATGTATTTTAGTAGAATGTAAATATATTAAAGAAGTTTAGCTGAACTGGAGTTTGTCTTTTGAGTCTCTGCACGGATCATCTTCATACTAGACTACATACGTCTGCTATGTTCTTGCTGGAGTGTGTGTGTGTGTGTGGGGTGGGGGGGGGAGCGTGTGCAGGTGTGATGGATCACAGTATAAACCAATAGGGTGTTGGAATGGTATATGTTTATACTTCTCTACATCCAATCACAATCAGATTCACTCTATCTGGATGGAGAGATTTATCTGGATAGGGGTTTTATTGAACGATAAAAAGCCGGAATAAAAATAAGCTGAAATGAAATAGGAGTAACGAGGCTGTTTTCATTAAAATGTATTAAAAGAAGTAGAAAGTTCGGATAATTGTGTGAAAATGTAAGAAGTAGAAATCAAAGGCCTTGAGCTTCTATAAAGTGTGAGGTCTGGCAGGATGTGGCACCAGTGTTACACAGTGATACAGCAAGTCTACAGAGGGGAAAACCCTTGTTGTGTAATTTGACCGATGTGAGGAGTAACTCTGCTCTGCTGAACATCTGCAGGAAAGTCAGAGTGTTAACCTGCTTCACATTACATCACACGATCTGCTGCTTCCACGGGAAGTTCTGACCCAGAGCTTCTTACGCTACATCCTGGTCTTTAGCCAAGCCTCCCTGCAGTTCCACTGGTTACGGCCGGGTGATTCACTGGGGTGTTTCTCACTCGCTGTCCTTGACGTATCTGTGATTTCCTTCCTCTAAAGGTTCTCAGGTTGGCACTTCCTTGCTTTGCGTTTGACTCCTCTTTCTGCGCTTGGATTGGTCGCGCCCATTCCAGGAACAAAGCTGATGAAAGGTCTGCCAAAGGCACATTTACAGTTGTTTTATTTTTTTTTAACACATAATAAGTCAGCTTGTGTGTTGCAATACAATGGGGTTTTCCTGCCATTAAAAACGCCTGGAGGTGGATTATGGTAAATTGTGTGTGAAAAAGAGAAAATGTGATGTAATTTTCTCTTTTTTCACAGCAGTGAGGCAAGAAGTAAGGGCATATGTGTGCACTTGGGTTGAGTTGGGACAGTGATTTATTACTATTCCAACCTGTAACAGATTATACACCAGACAGAATTTCTTCATTTTAGCACTGTTTTCCATTTTCTACACAGTTTTGTTTTGTGTAGATTTGACAGCCTGTAAAAGAAAAAAAAAAAACTGGAGGTGGGGACAATCCCGCAATACATTGGCCAATTTCCTGTGATGTTTAACTCTGTAAGGAACAGTGTTCACTGTAGGAAACCACCTGTGCTGCATCCAAGTTGTGTACTACACTATAATATCTATAACTAAGGTATTGAAAATGCTTTATACTGATATTAACAGTATCTAAGTTTAGCCGATTAGTACACAAAAAAAAACAACATACCACACCACTATTGGACTCTGAGGGGTGGTAAGGGGGGCAACTGCCACCCCTGGTGCCTTTATAGTTGAAACAGTTGCAATAGAGAGTTCTCTGGAGACGTTAGAAGCTTGGTGATCCTTTTTTGGGGGAAAAAAAGTGATATTTTCCACTTGCAATAAACCATGATTATGTGCCATCTAGATAAAATCTAGATATATTGGTGACAAGACAGTGTTCTAAAGGGTGCCTTTACCAGTAGAGTAAATGTAAGAAAGTGGCATGCAGTGCTGTCTAAGGTTTTACTACAGGTGTGAAAACATGGTGAAATATCCAGTTAAGTGTCTCTCTAATGGAGAAGTGCCACACCACTGGATTAAATGTAATGTGGTGGCCTGTAGATGCCAATCCCAATGGGATATGCTGTATTTTGTTGGTAGATGACAATGTTAACACAAGAAAACATCTTTAACATTCTTAAACTTGTATCTTTCCATTGCATTTGTGTTTTTTTTTTTTGCAGTCAAAGCACAAATTAAACCACTATCTGACACAAATCTTTACATGCAAACTAATAATGTCATGCCTGACTAAACAGGCAGAAAGGAAATAAGAGACACTGCTGGGATGTAAAAACGAAGCAGTAGAATTTATTAAATATTAACAACAAAACTACAAAATAAACAATAATCAAGGGGTGAGTGCAACACACTAACGTTGGGCAAAATAAGAAACAAATATAAAAATTGGCGAAGTAAACTGGACTGGGCCAAAAGAAACAGGGACTAAAGAAAACAAGGAATATATGAAAACCAGGAAGTAGTACAGGGAATGGGGAAAAACAAAGGGAGCACTAGACTAAAAAATGGCAAACAGAAAACTGCTAAGCAGAGCTTAGGAAAACGGCTAGACTAAAAAGTAAACTGGGCAAACAAACAAAACCAAATTAAACAGGAATACTTAGGCAGGGAGGAGTCCAGGGAAACACCAGGAACCAGGGAGGACAGGCTTGGGAATAAGAACGCTTTGTAGAGTAGCAAACAGGCTGGAACCACAAGGAAACACAGACCATGTGACCAACCAATACTCGGCAACAGCAGAGAGAAACAGCGTGCTTATAAGCAACTCTGCCCAGGTGCCTCTGATCTCTAATCAGGGCTGGATGGCTGCGTGTGCGTGCCCTGATTAGAGGAAGTCCTTATTTGGGCATGGAGTGCTTCTCAGAGAGTGTGTGTGTGTGTGCTCTAATTAGGGGAATGTCCTTATTTGGGCATAGAGTGCTTGGCTTGGCTGGACGGGCCTGACAAATAATTTAAAATTTATATTGTTTTTTGACTGTGTTCCTGAACATTGATACAGTTTTGCAAAACAAAAAACAGGCAAACTTTGAAATATTGATATTTTCTTGTACCCGATTGTTCTTGTTCTATTTCCTATTCGAAACTGTAAAAAAACAAAACAAAACTTCAAAATGTTCTCCTTAATGAGATTTTTAACTCAACTAAACAAAAAAGACATTGAATTTTACTGTAAACTATAGCAAACTAATCACCTCAACTCTCATTATTAAGTTTCTTGTTAAAAGTTGGTCTAACTAAATAATCTATGCTGGCAAAATTAGCAAACTGTAGTTGAACCCTAATTGAGGCCAATCAGACTACTCTGCACTACTCTGCACATGCTCAGTTTAACTCTTCAGTTGAATGGGATCTTATGAGCAGTTTTGCAGGAGTTTTCTCACCTGGTAATGGTCACAACATCAGACTTGTAGTTGGCACAACTGGTGGCATGTTTGTTTTTTTTTTTTTCTCCAAAACTTAAAAGCATGAGTTTGCCTGAAAATGTAAAAAATCTGGGGCGTCGAGTGGTCCAACGGTCTAAAGCGGTGCCACTATGAGCAGGAGGTCGCAGGTTCGAACCCCAGCTCATGCAGCTTTACAATCCAGCTGCCGGCACAATTGGCCCTGCTCCCTTCGGGTGGGTAGATGGTGCTCTCTCCCCACAACACTAAAAGGATGATGTCTGCAGCACAGGGCGTCTGTGAGCTGATGTATCAGAACCAAGTCGCTGCACTTTCCTCCAAGCGCACTGGCTGCTCAGCAATGCTGCATCAGCAGCAGCTCGAAAAGAAGCAGTGGCTGACTTCACATGTATCAGAGGAAGCATGTGATAGTCTTCACCCTCCTGGTCTGTTGGGGCATCACTAGTGATAGGGGGAGTCCTAATGAGTAGGTTGGGTAATTGGCTGTGTAAATTGGGGAGAAAATGGGGAAAAAAATAATCTAGTGCAGTAACTTTAAATTTTTATTTTATTTTTTTACATAGTCGAACTCCATAACATTTCAAATAAAAAATCTTATTTTCACTTAACTACATTGTGCAAACCCTGCCGTTCCTATTGGCTTTAGAGCTAAAGCTAAAAGTCCAACTTGGTTTTGGCACAAGCAGCCCAGGCTTATTGTTGTATTATACTCAGCAACCGGGGCGTTGAGACATCCGGTGTGGTTTGATTCCAATGTTATACTTGTTAACTTGGTTTTGGCACAAGCAGCCCTGGCTGATTGTTGTATTATACTCAGCAACCGGGGCGTTAAGACATCCAGTGTTGTTTGATTGCCATATTATACTCGTCAACCTGGTTTTGGCACAAGCAGCCCTGCCTGATTGTTGTATTATACTTGGCAACCGGGGCGTTGAGCCGAGCATTTGTGCCAGAATTAGGCCTAGACTCAAACTGGAGCCACTTACACTTGACATGTGCTGTTTTTTTTGTTTTTTTGCCATCTGGTCAGTAGTTCCTCAATGCTCAGATACCAATCACAACCCAAATTTGCTTCAGTTTAATGGTTTGTAATTCAGTTTTTCCAGTAAATCTGACTGGAAATCATTCTGCAAGATTAAAATGAATCCTCAGTGTGTTCCTGAAAGGGTTAATCCTACTGGAATTCTACTGTGGTCTTCATTTTCCATTCCAAACGATTTGTAGCTGAGTGTGTAAAATAAATATGTCAGATCTTTGTACTCTCTCCTGCTGACTGACAACAGTTTCAAACCCCAGCGCTGAAAAATCTGCCTTCTGTTAAGCATCCCATCTCCGATCCCACAGCAAGGTGCAGACAGTTAAGACGAGTTCCAGTGGCGTGGGCTGTTCTCGCAGAGCTACTGAGGAAATGCGTGGCGACTGGCTGGTGACGCTCAGACCCTGGCCCTCGAACATCATTATCGTACCAGTAAATGATGTCATCCATCCACGGCCTGATCACTACAGCCCAGAGGTAACCTGAGACCTCACCAAGCTAGCCTTGGCTCCAGCGGCCATGACAGATCCCACTCCAAACAAAAGCATGTATACCTGATCCTAAAAAGTCATTAACGTCAGTTAAAACACTTAAAAAAATCACTTTCTGCTGCCTCAGCACAACCTGAACCCGACCCCCAAGGGTACATCTGCAGTAAATTAAGTGATTTTACTTCTGAAACACAAGTCAAACACATGTCAAACACGAGCACAATGGTAAACCTGAACAAAGGGTCCGCCCACATGAAGGGTCCGCCCACATGAAGGGTCTGCTGGATTGAGTAGCCAACCCATATCAACCATACGCTCAAATCACAGCTTCTGGTGGGATATGTTAAAGTTCGCTTAGAGAAAACAGAACGAGCCTCTAGTGTGAAGCTATTTAACCTGATCTGATCACATTAGCAGATCTAATATTAGCTGACTAGCATCTAGGCTACTGTAATATCTTTTCCACAGGACAGTAGTTCAGCATGGGACGCTTACTTTTCCTAGCACAACTAGCTATATATATATATCTTTGATTTTACCAAATTGAAAACCTCTGGAATATAATCAAGAGGAAGATGGATGATCACAAACCATCAAACCAAACTGAACTGCTTAAATGTTGGCACCAGGAGTAAAGCAGCATAAAGTTATCCAAAAGCAGTGTGTAAGACTGGTGGAGGAGAACATGATGCCAAAATGCATGAAAACTGTGAGGATTACAGGGAGGATTATTCGACCAAATATTATTATTATCTCTTAAACTTTATGAAAATGAACTTGTTTTCTTTGCATTATTTGAGGTCTGAAAGCTCTGCATCTTTTTTGTTTTATTTGGAATTTGGGAGAAATGTCTGTAGTTTATAGAATAAAACAATAATGTTCTTTTTACGTAAACATATACCTATAAATAACAACTATCACTATCACTATCAGTAAATTTTTATTTTTTGGTCTATTCTCATACATAAGGTTCACCAAATTAAAAGGCACATTATGCGACACTAGTAAGTCGCATAATGTCTGAATGTTTCCCTTATAATTCAGCAGGTCAGCAGGACATGTAAAGCTAAGCTAAGGTACGTAAATAAAACTGTAATTCTTAAAAAAAAACATTTTCTTTAAAGTAAAACAAGCACTGGATGTAAATCTATACAGATTTCTCTCTCTTAAAAAAGTGTTTATTTTGGTAAGAAAAACGCTTCCCTTTATTTACAGTAAGTTTAGATTTACAGATTTCCACAGCATTAGCATTAGCAGCTAACCGCTAGAACTAGCCACGGTTAGCGGCTAATGCCACCTGACAGCGCTACACTGAGGAACCCTGAGTGTTCCGGTAAGCCAGGTCGATACTAGCTAGCAGATCTTCTCATGTAGCTTGTTTTAACACAGTAAACGTGCTAGTGCTAGTGCTTAGTTAGCTAGTGCTGTTAGTGGCTAATGCTAATATTGCTCCAGTTTCAGTGCTGGAGAACTAAACTGAAACTCCTTTATAACTCTGTACTTCAGTATTGGAGTGGCTTTATTGCTCATTAATACCTGAATTATAGAATTCATACATAAGATGCACCAGATTATAAGACACATTGTTGATTTTTGGGAAAAATAAAAGGATTTTAAGTGCACAAATATGATATATTTGCAGCACCATTGCCCTGACCTCCATGTAGTCCTGCTTGATGGATCCCTCATGCATGTGTGTGAGTGTGTGTGTGTGCACTGAAGGAAAACCTGGCTCTTTTTCCCCTGAGACGACCCAAAAGGATGCTTCCTTCTTCTTCTTCTTTCAGATGAGGGGAGCAGCTGTGCTACTAGCTTCCTTTTTGGCTCGCAGAACTTCTCTTAAACGTCCGCCCTCCACCTCCACCTCTGCATATAATACCTGCATTAACGCTGGAGCCAGAGAGGGTTCGGGAGTCAGGAGCTGTAGGTGGAGGTTACTTCAGCAGCTCTTTTACAGCTCTTTTACTTTTTATTCACTTTCCTGCATGAATTCAGGCTTTTCTGATGGTCTTTCTTTTAGGTATCTGTCATTTCCAGCCATACCCACCTATCACTACAGGGTCATGGGGTTTGGCCTCAGAATGGCTTCCTGTTCCTCTCGTAAGGAGTGGAGGGAGCTGAGAGACAGGGACGGGGTGGGAAGTGGGTGATTCTGGCACTGGAGCCAGGGTCTTTTCCTTCCTGTGGTTTTATGGCCTACTTACCGGTGGCTCACTTTCATCTGTGCGGGGTAGATATCTTTGACAGATCTGCATCCGATATCGCAGTCAGTGGCTTCGGGGAAGTCCAGGCCGCTCACGCCTTTTCACCATATTAGACAGGATGGCCTTCCACCAAATAAATGTCCTAATGCAGTTATAAAAGCACCACCAGTGACAGAGCTCTCATTAAAAACTCATACATTTAAATAAAATACCAGTCAAAAAGTTCTCACTGAATGTTTTTTTTATTTTTTCCTACACTGTAGTAAATGAATACTAAGATCTATGAAGGAAACTCCTAATGAGAGCCAGTTTCATCCTAAGATTTTTCATGGTCCTTGCGACTACACTTGAGGATTAAAGTCATATTGCCATCAGCTGCCGGAGCCCTGAGAGAGCACAGGCCTTGTGCTCTCTGGGTGGGTACAGTAGATGGCGCTCTTTCCCCTCATCACTTCTAGGGTGATGTCAATCAGCACAAGGCTGCATCTGTGAGCTGATTTATAAAAATCGAGTCGCTGCGCTTTCCTCCGAACGTTAGCGTTGTGTAGCTGTGTGCTACTCGACAATGCTGCATCAGCAGCAGCTCAAAAAAAGGCGGAGTCTGACTTAGGGGTGGGCGATATGGCCCTAAAATAATATCGCGATATTTCATGGTATTATCGCGATAACAATACTCTTGGCAATATGACAAAAAATAAAAATAAATGAATACACTAGGGCAACTAAACAAAACATTTTATTATTGTGTACGATATGATATTGCACACCTTTAACTGAGATTAACAGATCTAACTGAGAATTTTAGCAGATTTGTAACAGGACTCCAAATATCTACATATATCCAGGATTAAAGTAATTTAAAAGGAAATGAGAAATGTGTGAATTTTTCTTTTGCTTAAAACAGCAAAAAAGCAGAACCCTGATGTGATAATAAGGGATGAGTTATGGCACGATATTTCAGGGTATAATATTGTTCACGAATTTAAAAAATGTTGGTGATATTATCGCGTACGATGCGATATGGCACACCCCTAGTCTGACTTCACATGTGTCGGAGGAGGCATGTGCTACTCTTCACTCTCCTTGTGTCGTGGCATCACTAGTGATATTTGACAGTTGGACAGATACATTTAGGGGGTCATTATCATTATAAAGTGCCTTTGAGACATTGCAATTTCGATAAGAAAAAGGTAAGATTTCCCCTTTCACTTTATAATCATGTTATTAAGCTGCCCCTTGGGTGTTAAAAATACATATTGGTCAAGCTTAAACACTTTTTATGAATTAAATACAGAATGTCAAAATATGGGCATATTGCAAAATATGTCCACCCTGTCGGGGACAAATGTAAGCTTCAACTATATGTTATTTTTTACATAATTATAATTAAACATACCTTTTCAGAAAGGTCTTTTGTCCCTTTCTAGTTAACACATTTCAGATAATGGGAAAAGTCTTTGGGAAATACTAAAATTAGAATAAAATTACAGCTCATCTACAGCAATAGCCATAGGTCTTCTTTGTTTTTTAAAATAAAATGACAAAAACAAATGTAACTAGCAAAACTTTTTAGTGGTTTTGTTTGGTCATCATTTGGACATCAGGAAATCACACACGGGGTTAATTTATATTCAATACATATTTAGTTTTTTTCATTAAACTTAAATTTGACAGGGTGGACATCGGCACGATAGGGTGGAAAATTACATGACAGGGTGGACAAATGCAATTCATTAAGTACAGAAAAACATTAGAAAGGATGAGTTAGGTACAAACTGTACTCAGTTAATTCATACACCAACATCAGAACACATATGCTTCTCAACAGAACATCAAAACAGAACATCAAAAAACATCTAGCGTAGGCCTACTCATCAGAACATTAGGACACGTATCTAGGTCTACTGTAATTGGTCCTCCATGTACTTCCAAATAGATGGCTCCACTGAGAAAGCACGCCTGTTAACTAGTTGCGGTTCCGGCATGAGGCACAGAATCTGCCAATCCCCATACCAGTTGATGTCATCACGAGGACTTGGCCAACAGAATTTGTTGATTCCTTTGTTGTGCATGCATTTAACTTTCACGCTGTGCTCCTCTACATCGAGAATGATACCAGGGTATCAGTGGCGGATGCTGGTCTTTCAAGGAGGGGAAGCTCAATTTCGGCCTACATCTTAACATATGTAGTTTTATTTATACGTAAATTCTACTCTCCCTGATTTTTATTTTTTTTGTAAACAAAAGGCATTATTTTCAAGTTTTCACTACACAAAAAAAAGGTACCCATTCTTTACATTGAACAATTACATAAAAAACGATGCTATGACATAAATAAACATAAAATGATCAGTAAAAAAAACACTACGCAAAATCTTTAAAGTTGGTAAAGGAAAAAAATGCAGGTAAATTTATTTCCTTTTTAATTTCCTTAAATAATCACTTTATTAATTTAAATTATTTAAATTATTTTTAATAATAACACAATACTTACTACTGGCCCCTGTTCATTTATGTCCTGAGATTCATCAAGAGGAATGGCCATCAGTACATTTTATTTGTTACAGCACTTCCAGTCAGCCAGCTCACTTTATCAAACCAGAACAGCTGAAAATACCTGTTACTTTTACCCACCTTTTACACCAATTTAATCTGAGCAGTTGATCTGCCCTGCTGTTTAACTCTAAGTTTTTCTTCGTAAGGAAGACTATCAAATGGATTTTTACACTAAAAGATCGCTGATTCGCACATTTCGCTGTCAATCAAAAAGGGAATCCGCCTCAGACAGATCATCCAATCATCACGCAGAAGCTGAGCGTCCGGGCCGGCCGAGGCCAGCCCACTGCCCCATAGACCCCCAGAGACGCTGAGCGTCCGATGGGCGGGACAAAGCCCAGCATTTATCCAATGGCTCGTCTCGTTTGGCCGCGCGCTTTGCTCCGCTATTGAAGTCTGTGCACTGTTTAAAGCAGTGCTGTGAAGCTGCGGGAATGAGTGAGAGGAAAGCCGCGGCGTTACCAGTGATAAGAAGCTGATTCTGAACTAAGTTCAGCGCGGTGTAGCGCATATTTAATCAGGGACATGTACACACAACAGTATATATTTAATCACTTATTTTTTTACATTTTAGGGGAAGCTGAGCTTCCCTTGCAGTCTTAGAGCAATCGCCACTGCAAGGTATCCATCATTGTCGTAGTTGGCTACACACCATTCACCGATGTGCTTCTCTTCGATGACTTCTGGCCTCCAACTTTTATTTGGTTTTATTTTGGTTTTGACTGATCAGATGCCAGCAGGGACACTTTTTGAAGGTTGAAACATAAACAATATAGTATAATGTTATTTTATTACGTTATTATTGTCATTATTGTCAAAAAACTATCCACCTGTCCCCCCTGTCATGCATCATGTCCACCCTATCAGGAAAGTATTAATGACAGGGTGGACAACGATAGGGTGGACATTTTCAGCTAAAATTAGCAATTGATAAGCACATGGGGGCCCCTCAGCTAGCAGAGTTAGCATTAGCGAAGGTGACCTCAAAATAAATATGACAATATTTAAAAATTTTTAAAAATAACAATATTTTTTTATATTTCCCCATGATAGGGTGGACATGTTACGCTCGACACCATGCAACAAGAAAGACAATATGAAGAAAATTGTGAAATTAAGGTGTAAATACTTACTGATAAGGGGTCGTATGTGTCAACCATCATTGAAGATCGTCTAAATGGTGGTCGTGATGTCACCGATGACATCGGCTACTGCATTAAAGGGCCAGTTACAACATAATGACAGGGTGGACAATGATTTGAGGGACATGTATTAACTACTTAATATTTATATTAAATATCTGTTGATAACTACTAGAATTACCCATTTATGAAAGTTCTTGTCAATAATAATAAGACCACAAAAAAAACATTTTAATTTTGTTTAATTTAATGACTTATTATACTCATAGTTGCTCCCACTATTGTGAGAGGGACATGGCAAAATCGCCTACACACACTTAAAGAAAATAGTACAAATTAATAAAAAATAACTCCAAGATGGCAAATATAGTATAGATATATGTGTTAATGATTATACATTTGTAATAAAAACTCAAAACATAATTATTTTACATTAAATTGAAAATAAATGTGTGATTCTGACTGGGACCTTGAAAGGCACTTTATAATGATAATGACTCTAGGAGAAAAAATGGAGAAAATTAGAAAAAAAAAATGATAATATTAAGGCGATGAAACCTTATTGGCTATTTTTTTCAGTGAAATGACTAAGAACTGAGTAGTAATAGGAGTGCTTTACCAGTCAGTGCTAGCTCTTTCACCATTCAGAGATGTGTATTATTGGCCTGTAGTCTGCTGCAAACCCTGGCTAGCACTGCTGGAGCAGTATTAGCATTAGCTGCTAACCACGCTAAGCTCTAGCTCTTTCCGCATTCAAAGGTGTGTATTATCAGCCTGTAGCCTGCTAACTCCAGCTAGCACTGCTGGAGCATTATTGGCATTAGCCGCTAACCATGCTTAGCGCTAGCACTTTCGCCGTTCAGAATCAAGTATATTGGACTGTAGTCTTCGTGTTTACCGTGTTAAAACAAGCTACGTGGGACGGACCACTAGGTGACTAATACATACTGGCTATTTTCCAGTGAATTGACTAAGAACTGAGTATAAATGGGAGTGGTGGAGGTGAAATAGGAAGAGGAGGACAGTTTGAGGAAGAAGAGAGGGTTGCAATCATATGGGCTTAATAAGCAAGTTCTGTAGCACCACAAGCAGAAATCCTCATTTCCAGAAGACAAAGGACGCGTGATTAATGCAATATGGCTTCTAGAACTTTGGTTCCCAACGTTTTTACCGGAGGACCTCCTACCTTGCACATTTTAGTACACCTGATCCAGTTAATTAGCTAATTAACAAGCCTTTTTTGGTAAAAAAAAAAAAAAAACAGCAAATATTTAAGGACTATTAAACTTTTGACAGTTTCAGCAAAAACATTGCTCTATTCTTTTTTCCTAATGTGTAATACTTAGGTCTGTCAACAAGCATTACTTTTTAAACACAACTAATTATTACGTATCTGCCCCGCCCAACACACAGATTTTTTTTTTTTTTTCTGGAGTGGTTCGCTTGTGGTGAGAATGTGATCTGGCCTCAATCCAAAACAGCTATCAAATATACTGCTTTTTAACTGACTGATAAAACTGCTGATAAGGCACAATTTAATCAGATAAATTAGCCAGATAATGCACTGCTATGAACAAACACTGTCTCTGCTGCTTCATGCTGTTTACACACTAAAAGCACAGTATGTGCAGCGTTCACTGCTCACATATGCGCTGCAGGTCCCATTAAAAACACTGTAAATTTTCTGTGTTCAGTGTTAAAGCAGATTCACACTGCACAGATATACAGATACACACACTGAAACACAGAATCTTCTCACTCTATTTACTTACTTCCTCCCATGCCACACAGCTTTGACCAATCAGAAAAGACGATGCTCCCCAGGTTTATTGGTGCACATTTTTTTTGGTGGGTTTAGGTTTATACCTGTGTGAAAACAAACCAAACAGCGAGAGAAACGCTCCAAATAAACCTAATCATCAACTGATCCAGATCAGAGAAACATTTATAACTACAGGTGTAAAAATGCTTTTTTATACTCAGCTAATAAAGATCTAATTCAGAAACCCTCACTACCAAGCTAAGATGTTTATAATAAAGATGTAGTTATAAATAAGTTTCCTTTATCCAATTTATCATGCATTCTTTATTCCAGCGCCCCACGTCCAAGGCTTTATATACCCTCAAACATACAAGAATATACTAGTATTTTTTAATTGACACCACTAATATAAAGATAATTACATTTTATTGTGAGACTACATTATTGCAATAAATATATACTATTTTAGCATATATATTATAAACACAGCTTATAATGTCTTATGATCACAAGTCACAATGCTTAATAAACATGGCTATAATGGGTTATGCGTTTTTATAAATATTTATAGCCATGTTTATAGTGCCTTATGAATGCATTATAATATGTTATGAATGTGGTAATAGAGTCTAATAAAGATGACATTCATAGAAAGTGTTACCAAATAAACCTTATTAAAATTCTGTATTGTATGAAATCTAAACAAAAAAAAAAGACATGCTATATAGACATTGACCCATATACAGTATGTTACACAAAATGCAGGTCTCAGTGAGGTCATCTACCCGCCTCCTCCTGCAGCCATAAACTGTAGAAACACCAACACTGTCCTGATGTTTTTCTCTACAGCCCTAAACAAACTGAACATTCTGAACCCTGAAAAACGCAGGCTTTATCTCCACTGTAAACACCGGCCGGCCCGGCAGGATCCGGCTCTCAGAATCAGCTGCGGCGCTGGGCAGCAGCCGAGTCCAGCTGGAACCCCCACGTGTCTCAGACTGAAGACGATTCGGCTGTTTCTGTTTCTTCACCGGGAAAAAGACGTGCGGTGCTAATCCGGGGAAAAACAGACAGTGGGTCACTTTACGGATCCTGCAGTTCCTGAACCACGCGGAAAAAAACGCTCAAAACCCTGATGGAAACGTGCTGTTAGAGCTCACCAGTCGAGCACCGTGGATGAGTCAATCCTGTGCGCAGTTTTTCTGGCCCTGACGCAGCTTTCCGTAAATCCACGGCGTAATAAATTATGATTTGCTGTTCATCTTCAATAATAAAGATGACAGCTTGTTTTGGACACAGTGCTCAGAAAAACAAAGGCAGATTTATCGTGTTTATCGTAAATCGATTGATTGTTGTTGAAATAATTAAAAAACAAATCTTCCTTTAGTACTGTTAAGCCTAGTCGTAGATTCGTTTCCATCCTTTCAATGGAAAATCTCCACAACTCAACATTTGAAAAACTGCCTCAGAAAATTCAGTTATAAAAGCCATTTATTACTCTGTAGGTAGAAGTATACAGGGGTTGGACAATGAAACTGAAACACCTGTCTCATTTTAGAGTGGGATTTTAGGTTTCATGGATAAATTGGAGCAGCCTGGTGTTCAATCTTCATTAATTGCACATTGCACCAGTAAGAGCAGAGTGTGAAGGTTCAATTAGCAGGGTAAGAGCACAGTTCTGCTCTAAATATTGCAATGCACACAACATTATGTGGGACATACCAGAGTTCAAAAGAGGACAAATTGTTGGTGCACGTCTTGCTGGAGCATCTGTGACCAAGGCAGCAAGTCTTTGTGATGCATCAAGAGCCACGGTATCCAGGTTAATGTCAGCATACCACCAAGAAGGACCAACCACATCCAACAGGATTAACTGTGGACGCTGTAAGAGGAAGCTGTCTGAAAGGGATGTTCGGGTGCTAACCCGGATTGTATCCAAAAAACATAAAACCACGGCTGATCAAATCACGGCAGAATTCAATGTGCACCTCAACTCTCCTGTTTCCACCAGAACTGTCCCTCACCACAATAAACTATTATTATGTGCAGGTGTGATGGATCACAGTATAAACCAATAGGGAGTCTGAATGGTATATGTTTATACTTCTCTACATCCAATCACAATCAGATTCACTCTGGATGAAGAGATTTATCTGGATAGGGGTTTTATTGAACAGTGAGAAGCTGGAATGAAAACGAGCTGAAATGAAATAGTTTTTTATTAAAATGTAAGGAGTAAATTGTAAATTGTGCGAAAATTAAAGGAGTAGGAGTAAAAACAACATTTTTAAGAATCAGTGGCGATGATGACGTCATGGGATTTTCTTAGATACCCGATTATGTGTTTTGAGCACATCAGTACAGTTATAATGGAAGAATAAAACAAGGAACTTTGAAGGAGATCTTATTTTTAGGTGTTTTTCCCAATGGATTTCTTGCAGATTTTTTTTTACCACACTGGGATGTGATCACTATATTTAGTAAGAGTGAGTTTCTTTACTTTCTAACCATATATGGTGTTTGCTGATGTTTGAAGGCATTCCTAAATAATTGAGCTGAAAACATAAGGTGCGATTTTAGATGTAAAATCCATCTGTCCGGTTCTAAAGGGTTAAATGATCAGTAGATCCGGGAGAATGAATAATAAATGTAGAATTAAGGAGGCAGTCATATGTTATATTGTGACTAAACTGTGAATAACTGATTCTCAGCTGATTTTCAGTCATCTGTTACCTCTTCGTTTCTCAATCCTGCTGATATTTCTGCTTTATTTCTGTAAAGAAGGGAGGTTCCATTTTCTGCAGCAGTTCTCAATCACCGCTGAGGGAAAATTCCCTGTGACTGGTCTGGCCAGGAAAACTTCTGCCCTCAGTTTAAACCCCAGCTCTGTGTTTTTACTGAGCACAATATTGCTAATTGGCTTTGCAGATTGCCCTTATCAAATATTAGTTATTATATTATGGGCTTTGCAGTGTGAATGCATGGCTGTTCAGCACTCTTAAATGGGAAGTACACTGATTTTTATACACTTATACATACTAAGTAAGAACTATACAACTAACCTACTGAATTAAAGTTTAAAGAATGAAAGTATAAATATCACAGACATGTATTCCATTAATTTGGTGCTCGATTTTATTAACACATAGGGTCTTTTCAAAGCATTTGGGGGCCCCTAATGGAAAGAGTGCCATCTACTGTACCCACCCAGAGAGAGCAAGACCAGTTGTGCTCTCTCAGGGCTCTGGCAGATGAAGCTGCAAGACTGGGATTTGACAGTCACACTGCCTTACCATAGCCCACAAGATACTCAGTCCAACATTACAATATTTAACAACAGCTTCTTCCCACAGGCCATCGGGCTACTCAACTCCAATTAACGCAACACTTAACATGCTGCTCAATGATGCCTATGTAACAATACACTGTAACAATACACAACATGCTGGTGTTTAAGAACTCCAGCAGCACTGCTGTATCTGATACACCAGCAAATCAGTGAATTATAATAACACCCACCATTTTCTTTTTTTACATTTCTGTAGGTGTTCTTGTAATTCACTACAGCCATTACGTTAGAAGCTCAAAAGACTGTTAAATCCATTCTCTTTCGCTATTAACCATGTGAACTGACGGGAACCCACACATGAAGTGTTTTGGTGGGATCCCAACTTGCTTTCTGTCATTTAGCACACAAATGGTTCCTAGCCTTCACTGCCAGGTTCAATTTGAAAGTCCCAATCCTCAAATACAAACCGCAGCCTTTTTAGCTTCTCGGAAGACGCTCCCCTACGTCAGAGCGTGGCTCATTGCACTCCTACACTCATCCTGCGACGAACGAGTGGAAAAAGGGAATCAACGTCAAAAAAAAAAAAAAGCCCTCCGGTCCTGAGCGGATCTTTTCCATCGCGGCTGCCGACTCCGGTGCCAATGGGCATTTCCACCCATCGCAAGGTGGCAGAGGTAAATAAGGTGAGGGTCTGAAAGTGCTTACCATGAAAATAAATAAAGATGTCGCCCAAACGAGGCATGATCCGAGCCCGTCGTCGCCTTTCCCAGAGGGGTCTGGAATGTGGGCCGAGGGTGATGATTGGATAGAAAGTTAACAGAGGCTCAGAGATGAGTCTTCTGTGGAAGCAGAAGCTAGGTCAGCTGAGGCATGTGTGGACCTGCCGAGCCAAGATCACCGGCATGAAGCGTCCAACGATACAGGCTCCGGGTGGCCCAGTTTAATCCTGGCTCGGGAACAAGCCCCTTCCCCCTCCAGTCACCTATGTTCTCTCAGAACTAGGTCAGATTTTTACGTTTAATTATGTTTTGGTGAAAGTGAAAAGGGCTGAGCTACAGGGCCCATGTGCTCTGAGTTACTGCGCTGTCTGGAGTTATTAAGCAGCGCACGAGAATAGAGACCGGCCTATATATAAACTCTCCATCAAAGAAACTGTTGCACCCAGGAGGAAGTGTGGGATTGTAATGCTATTCTAAAGAGAGATAAAAAAAAGTTCCAGGAACAATAAAGGATTAGAATTAAAGACTGATATGGAAAAGTCTTGGTCATATTTATTGAGCTACACATACAGCATTGCAATTTTACTATGATTTGCTAATTATTTCTCATTTGTACCTCCACAGAAAAAATAAGAGATCACCTTAAAATGATGAGTTACTTTGATTTTACCAAATTGAAAACCTCTGGAATATAATCAAGAAGAAGATGGATGACCACAAGCCATCAAACCACCAAACTGAACTGCTTAAATAAAGTTATCCAAAAGCAGTGTGTAAGACTGGTGGAGGAGGAGAACATGATGCCAAGATGCAACTGTGAAAACTGTAACTAAAAAAACAGGGTTATTTCACCAAATATTGATTTCTGAACTTTTAAAACTTTATAAATATGAACTTGTTTTCTTTGCATTATTTGAGGTCTGAAAGCTCTGCATCTTTTTTGTTTTTCAGCCATTTCTCATTTTCTGTAAATAAATGCTCTAAATGACAATATTTTTATTTGGAATTTGGGAGAAATGTTGTCTGTAGTTTATAGAATAAAACAACAATGTTCATTTTACTCAAACATAAACCTATAAATAGCAAAATCAGAGAAACTGATTCAGAAACTGAAGTGGTCTCTTAATTTTGAAATTCTGTCTGAGCAAAAATATTTGAACAGATGAATTACAGTGAGTAAATTACAGTGAATAACACTTGTTAGGAAAAGGGGAACATGTCGTCATGTTTCCCCTTTAATTCAGCAGGTCTTGCCAGTGCTGAGCTAAGCTAAGCTAAGCTAAGTAAACAAAACTCTACTTCGTAAGAAAAAAACTTTTTTAGATGAGTCAGACAAGTCAAACAAGCGCTGAATGTTAATCTACACAGATTTCCCTCCTGAAAACTCTCCTGTTTATTTGGGTGAGTAAAGATTTACAGATTTCCAACAGCACTACACTGAGGAACTCTGAGTGTTCCAGTAATCCAGGGTGATGTTAGCTAGAGGCTTGCCCCACATAGCTTGTTTTTACACGGGAAACACGCAGGCTACAGGCCAATAATACGTATCTCTAAACAGCCAAACGGCTAGCACGCTTAGCGGGTAATGCTAATGATGCTCCAGCAGTGCTAGCCAGGGTTAGCAGCAGACTACAGGCCAATAATACTCACCTCTGAACAGCCCCATTTGGCTAGCACTTAGCAGCTAATGCTAATAGTGCTGGAGAACTAAAAACTGAAATAGAGTGGCTTTACTGCTCCTTATAACCTGACTGAAAAAAATCACACGTAAGACTCATTGACCATTTTTGGGTATTTTAAGTGTGCATTATAGTCCGAAAAATATGATAAATGGATTGACCTCACTGTTCTACACTCAAGCTAACTGCTATATGTTATAATGAACATTGTTCTGTGAATGCACATAACATCTAATGAACACTTATAAGCACTTTTCACAGACTTTAGTGATGAAAGTGATGAGTTATTCTACATTACAGAACAACTTTCATTATAACTTATAGCAGTTAAAGGGAAGGCATCGCTGTGGATCTTGATAAAGCATTATGTGAATGAACTCAACATCTATTAAGCTTTATGAAACAGGTCTCACCAATAATGTTAAGAACAACAAATGCAAATGCAGGGGTTGGACAATGAAACTGAAACACCTCTCATTTTAATGTGGGAGGTTTCATGGCTAAATTGGAGCAGCCTGGTGATCAATCTTCATTAATTGCACATTGCACCAGTAAGAGCAGAGTGTGAAGGTTCTATTAGCAGGGTAAGAGCTCAGTTCTGCTCTAAATATTGCAATGCACACAACATTATGGGTGACACACCAGAGTTCAAAAGAGGACAAATTGTTGGTGCACGTCTTGCTGGCGCATCTGTGACCAAGACAGCAAGTCTTTGTGATGCATTGTGGGGTGTGTGCGTAATGATGATGAGAGGGAGTACAGAAGCCTGGTTGAGGAATTTGTGATGTGGTGCAAGATGAACCATCTGCAGCTGAACATCTCCAAAACCAAGGAGATGTGCATAGACTTCAGGAGGTCCAGGCCCTCTGCTCAGCGGCCAATCTCCATCGAGGGGGTCGACGTGGAGGTGGTCAAATCCTACAAATACCTTGGTGTGCACCTGGACGACAGGCTGGACTGGTCAGTGAACACTGACTCCCTCTACAGGAAGGCTCAGAGCAGACTGTACTTCCTCAGAAGGCTCAGGGCTTTCAACATCTGCCAGAAACTCCTCCTGATGTTCTACCAGTCTGTGGTAGCCAGCGTCCTCTTTTACACTGTTGTGTGTTGGGGAGGCAGCATCAGCAAGAGGGATGCTGGACGACTGGACAGGCTGGTGAGGAAAGCTGGTTCTGTGCTGGGATTAGAGCTGGAGTCCTTAACACCACTGGCAGAGAGGAGAGCCCTCAGTAAGCTGCTGAACATCATGGACAATGTTCACCACCCTCTGTACAGCACCATCACCAGGCAGAGGAGCTCATTCAGCGGCAGACTGCTGTCCCAGTCCTGCTCCACAGACAGACTCCGAAAGTCTTTTGTTCCTCAGGCCATAAGACTGTTCAACTCCTCTCAGCACAGCAAACTAAAGACTCTGTGAAACTTTTTCATTCCGGCCACTCTGGCCACACCATGGACACACCCCCAGCTATGGACACACTCTCAGACTTGCTGATGCCTAGAACACTTTTTATAGTTCTACCATATTTTGCACTAGTAGTTCATTCACTAGTTAATTCATCTACTGTTTACGTATCTTTTGCACTGTTTACGTATCTTTTGCACTGCTTAATTTAATTTAAATTATTATATAACTGTGTATTTGCACTTTCTGTTTGGCTGACATCAGTTATCCTCACATTATGCACATCAACTGGTGTTCACTGTCTATTGTGTTCAACTGCACTACCTCCATTCTCCATCTCCATTACACACACACACACACGAAGACTGTACATTTACACTGTATATTCTATTTCTTATTTGATTGTATTTATATGTATCTTTATATTTTATATTTTATCTTTTTTAACTTTGTGTATTGTGTAACCTGCTGCTGGATGCCAAGAATTTCCCCCCGGGGATCAATAAAGTATCTATCTATCTATCTAAGAGCCACGGTATCCAGGGTAATGTCAGCATACCACCAAGAAGGACCGACCACATCCAACAGGATTAACTGTGGATGCTGTAAGAGGAAGCTGTCTGAAAGGGATGTTCGGGTGCTAACCCGGATTGTATCCAAAAAACATAAAACCACGGCTGATCAAATCACGGCAGAATTCAATGTGCACCTCAACTCTCCTGTTTCCACCAGAACTGTCCGTCACCACAATCAATTATTGTGCTCTAAAACCAGGTGTTTCAGTTTCATTGTAAAACCCCTGTATATTATAATGCATTATATCACTTTGTGATATAAAGCTTTATACTGTGGTGTTATAATGTTTTACGTTTGACATTTATATAAACATTTATGTATAGTTAGAAAGGCTTATGTCAAGTGTAATATGTTATGAATGCATTTATAATGCTTTATAGATACCTGATTCAATTCATAGAAAGTGTTACTGAATATTACCGTAATGAAACCAGCCATTCTTGGCTGCTGTATTGTTAGCAGTGGCTCCTGCCTCCAGCTGTGCGATGTTAGCCTGAGCACCGAGTTCTTGTTTACCAGAACTTCAGTCTTATTGTTCTTATCTGATTTCCTGACACTCGCCATTAAATTGCCAGCGCGTCGTTCCCGCCGCCGACGTCAGACGTGTCAGAAGCAGCGAGGCTCGGGTTTCGGCAACACGTTGCAACATCTCGCTCTCCTGCGTCCGCGAGCCGGTTACCGAACAGTAAATTAAACCGGAGGAAGAACATCAAGAAGAAGGCAGCTTGTGGCTCGGCTGCATGTAACCACAAATCTCTCTCAGCTGCTGCCGCTCTGCGCTTGGAAACACGCGTGCGGTCAAAGCTAGACCTTTGACGTCTGAGTGCATATTAAAGCAATAATGATTATAATGGGCCATAACAGAAGGTACGGAGAGAGAATCGTCGGGAGGAGAGTGAGACGGATTAGACGTCTTAGCCGTTCAAAATCAACACAAGCGCTTCTCAACCGCAGAGGACGGATCTGGAAGCGTGTGTCCTTTGGAAACTCAAAACAAAAGAAAAAAATAAAATAAAAAATAAAGTAAAGCAGAACCCATTAGATATGGAGATATAGCGGCAGAGTGGAGAAAGATAAGCTGCAGAGGCTCGAGGAGTCACTTCAGTACATCCAATCAAATACAGGAGGAAAGAAATCAGGTCAGGGTTGCATCAATAGTACAGGATGCTTGCAAAAGTATTCATACCCCTTGAACTTTTTTTTTTTTACATTTTGACACCTTACAACCACAAACAAATGTATTTCATTGAGATTTTGAGCGATAAAGCAATACAAAGTATCGCATAAGAGTAAAGTGAAATGAAAATGACGCATGGTTTTCAAATTTTATATCAAACACAAATCTGAAAAGTGTGACGTGCAAAAGTATTCAGTCCCCTTTACTCTGAAACCCCCCCTAAATAAATCCAGTGCAATCGACTGCCTTCAGAAGTCACTTAATAAGTTAATAACGTCCAGCTGTGTCTAATTTAGTCTCAAGTAAAACTACGAACTAAATAAATAATAAGGGGAGAAGTTTAAAGCAGGGTTTGGTTATAAAAAACATATACCAAGCTTTTATTATCCCAAAGAGAACTGTTCCACAATCCATCCTCCAAAAATAGATAAAGTATTCTACAACGGTTTCTACAAACCTACCAAGACATGGCCATGATCCACCCAAACTGACAGATCGAGCAAGGTGAGCAATGATGACTTTTAAGGCATTTACAACCTAAATAGTAACCATTAATAAACTAACCGTAAAGTAAACCATTATAAACACCTTTATAAAGGTAGTCTTATTTCAAAGTGGTACCAAATATATTTATGGTAGTGGTTGTAAGGTGACAAAATGTGAAAAAGCCACTGTGTATACAGTGGTGTTTGGAAGCTTCTGAACCCTTTAGAATTTTCCATATTTTTTACATAAATATGATCTAAAACATCATTAGATTTTTCATCAAAAGAACTAAAAGTATTTAAAGAGAACCCAGTTAAACAAATGAGATTATTGTTCATTTATTTATTGAGGAAATTGTTCCAATATTACATACAGTAGTTATGAGTGGAAAAAGTATGCAAACCTTTGCTTTTAGTGTGCGTTCTGGTGTGATTTCACCCCTTTATTTAGCAATAACTGCAGCTAAACATTTCCAGTAACTGTTGATCTTCAGTTCTGCACACCAGCTTAGAGGAGTTGTAGCCCATTCCTCCGTACAGAACAGCTTCTACTCTGGGATGTTGGTGGGTTTCCTCACATTATCTACTTGATTCAGCTCCTTCCTCAACATTTCTATTGGATTAAGGTCAGGACTTTGACTTGGCCCAATTCCAAAACATGAACCGTTCTTTGGTAAAATAACTTGTGCTTAGGGTCATTGTCTTGTTGCATGACCCTCTTTCTCTTGAGATTCAGTTTATAGACAGGCATCCTGATATTTTCCTTTAGATTTCTCTGATATAGTTCAGAATTCATGATTCCATTAATAAAGGCAAGCAATCCGGACCCAAATGCAGCCAAACAGGCCCAAACCATGATACTACCACCACCATGTTTCACAGGTGGGATTAAGGAAGGTTCAAGTTACTATGTTTTGTGTTAAGTGTATATCGTCGTTGTCCAATGAAAAACACTCATCTCCAAAACAGCAGCTTTACAGGAGAGAGAAAAAACGTGTAAACTTTCAATGGAAGTCAATGTAAAAAGAGTTTATTTCAGGTCATTTTGAAGAGTTTCTATTGGTCCGTTCATCAAGAAATTTTGGCACAGTGTAAGGGACAGTTTGTCTGTTCAAATTATGTAGTAAACTAAAAATCAACAAAAATGGAGATAAGTGTTTTTAATTGGACAGCGACGCTATAGACTATATGCTAGACTGGATCCAGTAGGTCACATCTGTATTACCGCAAGCTTATATGACCGACAATAAAGACAGATATGAAATAGTCATAAATTCTCACTTCCCAGTTGGTAACTTAAATTAACTAAAAATATAGTGTTGCACCCACAACATAAATTTGATTTATGTAAATTGTGTCATTGACATAACCTAACTTTTATTAGTTGATCTTAAAAAATCGCCATCAGAACTATTTATACATTTCATATAACTTAAATTAGGCCAACTTAAAACATAAAGTGAATTTGTAAGTGGGTGGGACTTAATATTTGAAGTTTTTATACATATGAAAAACTAATTATCTTAACTAAAAATGTATAGTTGGCACAACTGGTGGCGTTTTTTTTTTTTTTTTTACTTAAAAGTTTCAAAACTTCAAAGCTTCGAAAAATGTTAACAGTGTAGAAGTTTCTGAGCAATCTGAGCAATGCACCTTATAGTAATAGTATTAAAAGAACAATAAGGCCCCGTCCACACAAACCCGGGTATTTTTAAAAACAGAGGGTTTTGTCTCCGTTTTGGTCTTCCGTCCACACGAAAGCGGAGTTTTCGAAAACGCCTTCCAAGGTGGAGGTTTTTGAAAACTCTGCTCCAGCGGAGCCGTGTGGACGGGGGAAAACGGAGGTTTTTGAAAACGCTGATGTCACACAGCGAGTCTGCGCATGTCTGCTTTTCGTTTACGACCTGGAGGGGATTCTTTTCGGCGCATCAACAGCGAACTCCGACCGTTTAAAGCATTTTTACACCCAGCTGATCCAACTAATGAACTAACTGCCCTCTCTGACCCAACAGCGCGGAATTACCCAGAACCAGCTTTAAACACTGTAACACGTTTTACCAGTGTAGCTGAGAGCAGTGATAGTGGTGTGTTTGACTGTTCTACACACTACTCTATCAGTATGAGCTCTAATTATACTGATCCAACACCCCCCTGAATACACCAGCAAACTCAAAATATATCATATAACTTACTGTTACTGGAACTCCTCATCCAGCCTGTTTCCTCCACAGCCTCTCTGGATTTTACAGCGGGTCAGTAATGTGGGTTGTAGTGGTTTGTTTATAGATTCTGATCAATTTTATTATGCAGTTTGGTGTTTGTTTCTCGTTGTTTAGTACATTAAGCCACATTAAGATTCGTCCTGAAACAGGGACAGCACCTGGATTGGTTTGTTTCTCTCTGCAATGTGTGGATTAATAACATGTTCACAGCTTAATTTAACCTTACTCTACTAAAATGCGCTGCGTGCAGTTTTTTCCGATCCTCCTGTCCGGAGGTACAGACCCTACCCCGAAAGGTAAAAAATTGGTGGGACAATGAAAAAGAAATATGTAGTTTTTGCTGAGGAGTGACGAGAAAACGTCCAAGTGTCTAGAGAATCACTGTTCACATTCCGTGTGTGTCACGGATGACCCAGGCAGGGAGACGAGGAGGCGGACACAAGTGCAGGTAGGGTGAAATCAATAAATAATAATTTAATAAATAAATATAAATACACCAGGAAACGAGAAACAAGTAAACACTTAAACATAAAACAGGGAGATATATACAAGGATCAAGGGAGTGAACTAAATAAATTAAACTAGATAAACAAATGACCAAAAACCAAAACAAACGAGAGAAACCAGAGAGCATAAACTAAACCAACAAGAGATAATAAATAGCAAAATAAACTGGAAGTAAATAAACAAAGAAACAAACGAGGGACTGAATAAATACAATACTAAACAAGGCAGGGATATATACAAGGAAAACTAACAAGAGGCTAAACTAGACAGGGATAAATAAACTAAGCAGGGAACTAAAGGGAACAAGAAACAAGAAGATGTAAACAAGGAACTAGGGCTAGGGCTAAGGCTGAAATCACAAAGAGACACGGAGAGACAAACAACAGGGGTTAGTGCAAAGACCGACGGAGGACAAGGTGGCAGAGGAGGGCTATTTATAGTAACATAAAACACACTATAATTAGAAACACCTGGGGAAGGGGCGGAGCTACAAATGAGAAACACATGGTGGAAATCTACTGACAAGAGACACAGAGGAGTACAGGTCACGTGAGGAAAACACACAGAGACATGAGACAGGGCTAAGACATGACAGTGTGGACGAAGATATTTTTCAAAACGGAGACAAAAACCTCCATTTTTAAAAATATCCGGCTTCGTGTGGACGGGGCCTAAGACTAGAGTTTAAGGGGTTAATGTACAGAGAAATAAGGGCTAAGGAAGTGCTCGGCAAAGGCAGGCATGGAAAATGCAAGCTTTGAAGCGTGTCTGTTCCCCTCACAACACTGGGATCAGGTTATCACTGTCAGAGTTGGGGTGCTCGCAGGGTCAGGTTTCAGAAAAACATGCGGTTTCCATAAAGCCGGCGAGATGCAGCGGCTTCAGCCAGACTCGTCTCAAACTCAGCATCCCGTCATTTATCTCAGGCCGTGCTGAGAGGACGCCTTTTGAGTTAATTATTAATTATTTGAATTAATTTCATGGTAAGTGAATCGACCTAAAGCCCTTCGCTAAAGAATCAGCGCATGCCAATCTGCACGCTAGCTATTCCTGCTGCACGTCCTTCTGCCAGCTGGCGTCCCGCGCACTATAGTGCACCAGAGAAACATTCCCCCTCGCTCTGAGCTGTTGCTGGAACTACACACCGGGACACATGAAAAGGTGAAAAAGCGCGCAATTCGCCATTTAGTTAAAAATGAAAATATTCCACCCAACGTTAATTTAGCACCAGCGGGCTGAAGCTGCTTCATCCAGATGCTGATAGATATCAGCGTGAAGTTTCTGTTGGAGGCGGGTTTAAAGACTTTTTCTAGTTATTAATCCCTCAAGCACGTGCACCTATTTTATAGGCTCATGCTAGCTATTAAATATTCCACATAAACTCTAAAAATGGAGCTGTAAATGTGGCCCTTTATTGGTGATTAAAAAAAAAAACTAAGAGCTGGAAGTTGGAACTCAATGCAGGAGTTGGTTTAATATGAAGATATGATACTGTATTCATCATTGCTATCTTACACCACGCCTACAACAGTCTATTTTTACGTTTAAATAGCAGCGCTGCTTCTGAATATATCTATATATCTGATGCGAAGGCGTGTTGGTCTGGAAATGAGACGTGTGTTCAGGTAAATTTCTGGTGTATTGCTATCCCGGCATCATTTTGGCAACAGAAAACACAGGTGCACCACTGACTGAATACAACCTAGACAGACATCAACAGTCAACAGTCAGATGTTCATTGCTATCTTGGCAGTGAATTATCAACACAGCTGCATTTCTGCACGATCTGAACCAACTGAAACACAATAATTCCTTTTCTATATAGTTTAGATTAATTAAAGACGGTTAAGACAGGCTATCATCACCATTAAACAATCAATGAAGAAATAAATCTGACTTCCCTTCAAGTGCATGCATGCGTGCAATGCAGCAGCATAAGATCCAAAAGAGTGCGCTGGTAATTTCTATATTTACTGTAACTGTAGATTAACCCTTTTATAAACCAAAATGAAATCTGAGAGAAATATGCTATGCTTTTCCTGATGCATGATGTAACTTTACTCGTACTTGTTGACTGTTGGTTTCTTGGAGTGGCACAGAATTTGGCATAACACCTTGCTAAAATTATGGGGAGCAATGTTCTTTTTGGAGAGCAGCATTCTTAGCTTCCTCCTTGTAACCTTGCTGTATACATGACTGTTGTATGGTGTTCTCTTGATAGTGGGCTCATGATCATTAACATTAGCCAATGTGTGAAGGCCTTCAGTTGCTTAGAAGTTACAATGAATGTGAACAATGAAGGTTCTGAATCTGTTATGCTTGTTCTGCTGTGTGATGTGACTTCATTACTCATTGGGTGTCGGATTCTGGCAGAGAGACAAAATCTTGCACAAAACAAGGTTGAATCGATAACATTCTACCAATCAATATTAAGGTGATGATACTCCCCTCTGAACAGGGAAATAGCGAGCGGTTATTGGGTAATGCTAATGCTGCTCCAGCAGTGCTAGCCAGGGTTAGGAGCAGGCTACAGGCCAATGATACTCAGCTCTGAAAGGGAAAGTAGTGGTTAGCGGCTAATGCTAATGCTACCCCAGTCTCGGTGCTGGAAAACTAAGCTGAAACTCTTGTATAATGCTGTACTTCAGAGAAGTGGCTTTACTGCTCTTTAATACCTGACTGGTATAATTAATACATAAGGGGCACTTGATTAAAAAGCACACAGACAATTATAGGAAAAATTAAATAATTTTAAGTGTGCCTTATAGCACAAAAAATACAGTACTGCTCTTTTAAAAAAAGACAAAAAAAAGAATGGTAAGAACTGGAATTTTTTTGATTTTAGACTCCGCTTACAGGAAGTGAAATTCACGCTTTGAGCCACCCTTGAAGACTTCGCTTTACACATGCATTTCTGGACAAGCTGAGAGAAACAAAACCATCACTCCAAAATAAAAGAAGCAGGATTTTACGCTTATATGAATCAGGTAATGCAAGATTACACAGTTCTTGTGCTTCACCAAAGTTACAGAGTGCAGTTATAGATTATAGACACTGTTGTCCTTATTAAGCGTGTAAAGCTGATATTTTTAATGTTAAAATTGAGAAAACGACACTGAGACACAAGGTTTCTTTTGTTTACCTGTCTTGACTTGGCTTAGTAGAGCAGCCCCGGGAGTCCAGATGGTCCACACTCGTGCACATCTGGAACGGAGACACACACAAACACGTGCACGCACGCACACACACACGCACACACACACACACACACACAATCATGCAAAAGAATGTACATACAGTACAAGCACTTGTATAAATGAGAGACTGACACTAACATTAATCATTCATTTAATCGTGAATTAATACTGGATATGACAAAACAATAAATCATCAATCATGTGCTCATTGTTTAAAACTTCAAATGGAAGCTTAAACAAAAGCAAGAACTCTGGAGTTTAAAACGCCGAAACATCTGCATGAGATTTTCTTTACGGTGACCTGCTTTTATTATTTTTCCCCTTTTAGAGCCTCTTTTCTTATATATGAATAAATTCCCATGAAATATTGACTGGCTTCGCCTGAATGTGAGGGAAAATAAATACAATCAGAGCCTCCTTCATCATATACTGCACACACACACACACACACACACAATACACACACACACACACACACACACACACACACACAATACACACAGCCACCAGCAATATGTTCATCCATCCATCCAGTCTGGATTCTTACAATATGAGCGTCTCGCAGCTCATAACTTTCCTCTCTATCTTTCTCTCTCTCTCTCTCTCTCTCTTTCTGTCTCTCTTTATCGCTTACACACACACACACACACACAAACACGCGCAGACAAAACATCACTCTACTGGGATATGGCAAGCTCCAGCACGGCTGACCCACTTGGCACTTTGCCAGCGGAGCGGTTAAAGCAGAATAAACACTGTATTAAACCCCTCTCTCTCTCTCTCTCTTTTTTTTCTCTCTCTCTTTTTCTCTCTCTCTCTGCACTCATCATCCCTTGCTCCCTCTCCCTCTCTCTCCACTTCCACTGCATTTACTGCCAGTTTCAGACCTCTCAACCTGTTGAAAGATAAAAATAAAGCGAGTCCAAGCTAAAGTTTTGGTCAAAAGAATCTCCATTCATTACTCTGTAGAGTATAAAGTAGAAGTATAGATACTAGAGTTAAAAAATACTTCTGTAGAAGTTAAAGAAGTATCAACTCAAGCTTTACTCTTTAAGTAAAAGTGTAAAGAAAAAAAAAACTACTGGTTTCAAAACTACTTAACCCTTGTGTGGTGTTCGGGTCTGTGGGGCCCGTTTTCATTTTTCATCAAATGATACAAAAAAAATATTTTTTCTACCTCAAACTCATTGACATTGGCTCATTTTTTTGTGAAAAACATATATCAAAACACATTTTCGATAAACACACACTGTACACCCCCGCCCCCCCCCCCCCCCCCCCTACACATTTATATTACATACAGTATGTTTGGCCAAGGGCTAATAAACATTGCTTCATTTGTAAATTTGAAACTAAACAAATTTTCTACTCATATCTTGAGTTTAATTCATTTTCTTTTACATTTTATTAAAAAACTAATAAAAAAAAGAGTAGCACTTTTTAAAAGAAATGTAACATAAGAAAGGTAAAGGGCAAATATTAACCATGTAAGCTGTTTATATTGCTCGCAATTTAGGTGAAGCGAGCATGTGTAAAGCATTTTAATGTAGAATTGCTTAATTTTGCTGAATTAAATACAAGTAACAAAGTAAACGAATAACAAAAATATGAACACCACACAAGGGTTAAAGAAATGGGTAAAAAAAATAAAGCCATTAAGAACAAAAGCTAAGGTCGAACCTATAGTGAGTCCTATAGTGCACTATCCCCCCACAAACACATTTTACTACAAGCCATAATGACTATTTTGTTAAAATATTAAAATGTTAATGTTGATAATATAATTTGGGATTTTGCACTAGGCTGTTCTCTAGTGTTTCAGCTGCATATATGCTGATTATAAATCAATGTATTTTAGTAGAATAAAGTAAATATATTAAAGTTAAAGTTTAGTTGGACTGGAGTTTGTCTGGAGTTCTCTTGAGTCTCTGCACGGATCATCTTCATACTAGACTACATACGTCTGCTATGACGTGTGCAGGTGTGATGAATGAGAGTATAAACCAATAGGGAGTCAGAATGGTATATGTTTAGACTTCTTTACATCCAATCACAATCAGATTCTCTCTATCTGGATGGAGAGATTGATCTGGATAGGAGTTTTCATTTCAGTTCAGTGATGACCCTCTTTGAATCTGTCGACTGGACTAAATGTCTCACATTTGTGTGACAATGACATATCTTTCTGTCATTTAAAAACTGAACAATTTTTCACAAAGAAAATTCAGTGAAGATAAACTGGGCTTTAAAGGGTTAACAGACGCTTGGCTGAACTTGGTCGTCTGCTTTTGGTTCACATTTGGCCTTTGTTTTGTGGGTAACCTGGTCAGAGGTTAGATAGAGTTCAGGTGCATGTGGACTAGTATTGCTGATATTAACTCCATTAATAAAGTTAGTGGAGTAGTGTTAGGGATTAGACTGGTCCAAAACTGTGATATATTGATATATTTAGGTCTACCTAAGCCTAAAACCCAAGTCTTTGCTCATGCATGATCAACATTCCTAAAATACGTAAAATAACGTTGAAGGATCTCATATCTATTTTGTATACTTTGGGAAGGTTGGAAGGTTCAAACTGGACATATGGATTATGACTTAATAATGCACAGTTAGGTATTATTTGGTTCACAGTATTGCTGTCCCTGTGATTCCAATCATGCTTTCTAATCATTCTAGGAAGATGTGTGATCTAGGGTAATTAACTAGGATACACAGTCTTGATCCCAGAGGAAAATCAGATCATTTCTTATCTTAACTAGAGATGCCTCAGTGCTATGGTGCAACCTGAATCCAGATTGGAAGTTTGGTAACACTTTATTTTGAGTGTTCCTTATTTAAATAAAATAAACATCACACATCACACTCTCAGTAATTTATCAAGAACGTACCAGTGATGCAGCATCATCTAAACATTCAGAAGATCATTAAAAGACTTTTACTAAAGACTGGAGAATTCAATTGTTCTTCACTCTATTTGTTAAAAAAGCCGAAGTTCATGTCTGTAGATATTTCCCTGAAAAATACCTGACCTGTAACAGATCTGCTGCTTTTTATAGTCAAAGTGGTTTTTATTGTCATTTCAGCTATATACAGAGTACACAGTGAAACGAAACAACGTTCCTCCAGGGACCATGGTGCACATAAACACAGTGTAGACAGAACAATAGTGCAACAGTACAAAAGTGCAGACAGACAATACAACACAATACAGACAAAGAATAATAAATAACAAGACAGTGTGCAAATTTTGCAGTGTGCAAAAAGTGTGCAAAAAAGACCAGTGAGGTAGTAATTACCTCTATTACACAGTGTGCAATAGAGTCCAGTGAGGTAGTAGGGTTTTTAGTGCTTTCCATTTTCTGGGGTAAGTGGGGTAAGAGTGTGTGTGCATGTACAGAAAAACCATCAGTTCAGTCTCTGCAGTTGAGGAGTCTGATGACTTGGGGGTAGAAGCTGTTGCAGAATCTGGTCGTGCTGGACCGGATGCTGCGGTACCTTCTTCCCGAAGGCAGGAGGGAGAACAGTTTGTGTGAGGGATGAGTGGGGTCATTCACAATGCTGGTTGCTTTGCGGATGCTGCGGGTGGTGTAAATGTCCGTGATGGAGGGGAGAGAGACGCCGATGATCCTCTCAGCTGTCCTCACAATACGCTGGAGGGTCTTGCGGTAAGAGACGGTGCAGGTCCCAAACCAGGCAGTGATGCAGCTGCTCAGGATGCTCTCAATGGCTCAATAGTCTATAATTTACTGAGGAATAGGATTGGGTCTTGGATTTAGATTAAGTTTAGAACTTGGTTTTGGATTGTGGGTAAAAATAGAGGAAGGGTCAGGATAATGGTTAGAATTAAGCATTGTGTTTTAGGGTTTAGGTTCTGAACTGAGGTTAAGGTTGGGGTTAGATTAGGTGTTGGGTAACACTGGGTTATGGTTTGCTGGTTGAAGGTTACATATTTACAAGTCTACTTCATGGATGTATAGTTACCTCAATGTATTTAAATGCTTCATTATACCTATTTCACTGATATGTTATTAATTAGGGCTGCACCGATTAGTCGATATAATCGACAATGTCGATTATTCAAATTAATAATCAACTAATCGTTAATTTGTAACCGCATTACTCAAAGTGCTGGGGACAGGAGCGCAATGGGAGATGGGTAATGGGTTCACTCACACAATTTACACTGTTTTGAGTGTCTCCAAAAGTGCCCAACCGCAACAGATCACATATTTAATCACTAAAAATCAGTATATTCCACTTTTAAACAACATTTGGATATTTAAATCTCATGTTCAGCGGTTTTCTGTTGTTTTTAGAGATGGAGGACAAGGCCGAAATTATCGTTGACTAATTGACTAATCGACTAATCGAAAAAATTATGTTCAGATTAGTCGACTACCAAAATAATCATTAGTTGCAGCCCTATTATTAATGCATTACTGATAATCTATTAAGCGATTACTAAACATTTACAAAGGACCACTCATAAGAAAACTTTACCAAAAGTTAAAAAAAGAGGGTTTTATGTGGTAATAAGTAAAATTGTTGGGCTACAGATTTTTCTAAGTTATTTTAAGTTCAACATCTGTCTGTCAGTCTGTAATCAGAATTTGATTACTTGATAAAATGTTGATAGACAGTAAAATGTTTATAAAGACAGTATTGCTATCTGGGAACATGCAGATTTAATGGCTCTTCAAATCAAGGGTATAATACAGAGTTTGTTCAAATTTCAATGTAGTGGGTCCAAACCTTGATATATAGCTCATGGCTAATGTAGGGTCTAACACTTAACCCTATCCCTCTTTTTTGTACATTCACGTCCATAAGTCAGATTTTCCAATTTTTCTTAGGTTGAAGTGGCAGGTTAAGGGAAGTGCTGGGGCTACATGGTACTTCAAACTGAGATTTTCCAGAGTCACTCTCAAAACAGAGGGCTATAAGAATCCCTGGCAAGATGGCGGCACAAGCAACCAAACAAACCCATAACTAAAGTATTTTCCTTGTTACAATTACGATAAACCCCAAGCTATATTACCACAGTTTAATGTGTAGTTTCAATGTTTTAAGGCCATTTTCTTTATAACAAGCCTAAAAAAGCAGTCACTAGTAGTTCGTTTTAGTAGCTAGCAAGCTAAGTTACACGTTCCACCTTAAACGGTGAAACGGAAAGCCGAAGCTGCAGCATTAAAGGAATAAAAGCTAATGAAAGCAGGGTGCCGAATGCTCCAGCAGTCTAAAGTGCTGCCACTATAATTGGGAGATTGCTGGTTCGAACCCTGGTCATGCAGCTTGCCACCAGCTGCCAGAACCCTGAGAGAGCCCGATTGGCCTTGCTCTCTGGGTGGGTACAGTAGATGGCGCTCTTTACCCTAATCACTCCTAGGGTGATGTCGATCAGCACAAGGCTGCGCCTGTGAGCGGTTGTAACACCCTCCTCATGTTGTGGCATCACCTGTACTGCGAGATATATAAAGTACAGGCCAAAAGTTTGGACACATCTTCTCTTTTTCAATGCGTTTCTTTATTTTCATGACTATTTACATTGTAGATTCTCACTGAAGCATCAAAACTATGAATGAACACATGTGGAGTTTTATGCACTTATGCACAAAAAAAAGGTGAAATAACTAAAAACATGTTTTATATTCTAGTTTCTTAAAAATAGCCACCCTTTGCTCTGATTACTGCTTTGCACACTCTTGGCATCATTCTCTCAATGAGCTTCATTAAGAGGTGGCCACCTGAAATGAAACGTTTTCCAACAGTCTTGAAGGAAGGAAGGAGTTCCCAGAGGTGTTTATTAGCACTTGTTGCTCCTTTGCCTTCTTCACTCTGTGCTCCAGCTCACCCCAAACCTCAAATCTGGATTGGGTTCAGGTCCGGTGACTGTGGAGGTTCAGCTAATTCATAGTTTTGATGCTTCAGTGAGAATCTACAATGTAAATAGTCATGAAAATAAAGAAAACACATTAAAAAAGAGAAGGTGTGTCCAAACTTTTGGCCTGTACTGTAGCTGAGCAGCAGCTGAATGGGTGGAACAATCAACCTAGCTCCCAATTTTTAGGGGGATGATTTAACTCCGTTCCAAGAGGGAAGGGTTACAAAAGAGCAATGGGATTGGGCTCAAGTCTGCTACAGCCTATAATTCAAGTCTAAATTCTGTGAGAAGATCTAAAAATCTTTTGTCCAGCATGCTCAATTAGTCAGGGCAGATTGATAAACTGCAGTGTCATCAGGTGGAAGTGGAAGTCAGGGGCACGTCCTACACAACCGCACACATACGGCCTACACGCCAACATAACACACATACGCATACCGAATTCCCAAGTGTTCTTTTCCTTTTTCCCAGACGTTCACTTCTGTCAGATAAACACACGTATGCCTTCCCCCGGCGGCAGTGCGTACTCGGATCTGTCAGCGGGTGAAATTGCCTGGAAAAGAGAAAAACGCAGGAGAAATGAACTGGTGAAGGTTATTTATCATACAACCAAGATTAGCTGATCTCGTCCCAAACCGCAGCACCGCACTGCACGCCTCGGTGGGAATGCAAATAGGTGCACGTAAAAAATGAGCACTTTTTCATACATTTGAGAGATTTCGCTTTTCTGTGGCTCCGGCGATCTATGGTCTCTTTCTCCGGCTCAGATGAATCGCTTTGAAGTCGTTCCCAACTAGGGATACAAGTGTAATTGCCATGCCCAACCGGAGCGTGCCAAAGAACTCATTCAGCTTTTGCACTTTAAAGTTTATGTGCAATGAAAAGACAATGCCTGTTGAAGTGGAGTTGAATCTTGTGAAGCCATTTCTGGAAAACTCTTGCTGTGTGTGGGTGAGCATTATCCTGCTAAAAAATGCCAATTGTACTTCTGCTAAAATCCATTTTTTCTTGTTCTTTGTGAAATACAGTAGGTCTCTCTGAGTTGTATATGATGCTGCACATGATGAAACTCTTCCTCAACCTCCATTGTCTGCAGCAGAAACTGAAAAGAAAATATTCAGAAAAACAAGTCGATCAGGAAAAGCACCATGTCTATGGCAACCCGTGAATGAGTCTTTTTGGCCCCGCCCACCTCAGCTTGTGACCGCCCACAGGCAGTGACACCACCTTGTCAGATAAGAGCTAACAGTGCTAGAAACAGCATGACAGTTCATTCCTGTGTTATGTGTGCGAATAACACATCAGTGTTTTATATACTTTACCCAGTAATTCAGAGCTAAGAGACAAATGGTTAAAATGCGTCTATGAAACACCAGCAGGAAAGCACAATTGAGATAGTAGGTAGGTGTATGTTTAGAACTGTTCTGTTTACACTAGTTAAAAGTAAAAAAAAAAAAATACTCTCAGGACCTGGACTAAATGTCTCTGTTTTAAAATATTTCGAACTGTTGTCCGTCTCGCTGCCCACTGGTGTCACAGTGCTGTTAGCTGATCAGAGGCGATATGTTTGCCTGTATGAATATTCATAAGCAAGAGCCAAAATCCCCCCTCTCTCCCCGCCCACTCCTCAACGGGCCTAAAGCAGTGTTAAACCGGATCACCAGAGCAATTTTTTTTTTCACAAAAACAGCTCACATGGCATTCATTTATAACTAGACATTATAAAACGATTCAAAAACAATGGAATGAGACCTTTAAAGCACATTTAGCCACAGGATGTCATGCATGTACAGTATCACTAAAATGTTACCGTACGTGTCCACTGACACTTAAGCCTCTATTAAGCATCAATTTCAATAGTGAGCCTTTTGCAACAATAAAATTTAATTTTCTTTTTTTTTGCAGTAGTGTACTCTATTTTATATTAAAAAAAAACATGCAAAACATGAAATTATTTTACAGCCATATAGCCCACCCCTATTAGAAATAATAAAGCCAAAAACATCTCTATTTTCAATTTGAGGTAACAAACAAATGTAGCATTTCACATAAACTTAGGTAACTAATTTAATTATTATATAATAATTTTCTGGAGGTTAAAATTGCTGTGGTCAAATTGACCTCCAATGATAAATGATTTTTTTAAAGGTAACAGGAGGGCTGAAATAAAAAAAAAATACAAGTCATATGTTACTTGTGTTTTAACATTCCACTTATTTGAATGAATCAATTAATAAATAGATTAATAAATATATGCTTTCTGATTCAAGCTGTCCTCTGAATATGGAAAAAAAAAAGGAAAACAGCAATTTCAGCTTTCAGCCTTGTACACATTTGTACATATTTATACAGTGATTAAAAACATGGTAGCTTAAGAAAGAATAAGTAAGCTCTTATTGTACACACTGATATATTTAACTATGTGCAATGTGAACATGCACCACCCTTACTCCTCTGGCGACAGATTTACACCAATAAAAAACACTCAAACTGCCAATTTTCGTACTGTTATGTGAATAGGCACTATTAGGGCTAACAGCTTCTGTTAAGCATCAGTAAATATAATTTTCATATTGGTTAAGCCCTAATTTTACAGCATAAAAGTCCCAGTGTTGCAACCAATCTATGGTCGTTTTAATTCAATATTAGTGTGGCAATAATCATTAATGTGTTCACTGATTCTACCTTCAGTTCCTCCCAGACATGAAGACTGTAGACTTTGGTTTGGCTGGTGTTGTTTTTAAAGAAGGATTACTTCAATATTTTTTTAGATGAAAAAGCAGCCTGTGTATTTTTTTAATAGAGTACAGCCCTATACAGTACCAGTCCAAAGTTTGGACACACCCTAAATTCAGTGTTTGTTTTTTTTTTTTTTTTTTTTTTTTTCATTTTCATTCATCCACAGCAAAGGCAGAATTAAATTGCTCACAGCAAGACCTCATTCTCAAACCTGGCCATCGGCAGATTCATTACCAAAGTGTTGGTTAAAGCTGCCCTGTCCTATAAAAAAAAACACACACCAGTTTAGAGTTTGCTGTTCTTAAGAAGCATTGCTTGATGTGAAAAATGCCTCACACAAAAGAGCTCTCAGAAGACCTACAATCAAGAATTGTTGGAAAGGGTTACAAAAGTATCTCTAAAAACCTTGATGTTCATGTGTCCATGGTAAGACAGACGCTCTACAAATGGAGAAAGTTCAGCACTGCTGATGCTCTCCCTAGGCATAATAAAGTCCTGTAAAGATGACTGTAAGAGCACAGCGCAGAATGATCAATGAGGTGAGGAAGAATCCTAGAGTGTCAGCTGAAGACTTACAGATATCTTTGGCACATGCTGACATTTTTGTTGACAAATCTACAATAAGGAAAACGTCAAACAAGAATGGAGTTCATGGAAGGACACCACAGAGGAACCACTGCTGTCCAAAAAAACATTGCTGCAGGTTTTAAGTTTGTAAAAGAGCACCTGGATGATCTATAGCAGTACTGGCTAAATATACTGTGGACAAATTAAACCAAAACTGAATTTTAGTTTTGAAGGTACAGACAACGCTATGTGTGGAGAAAAAAGGCACAGCGCACCATCATCAAACCCTCATCCAACTGTGAAACATGGTGGAGGGGGCATCATGGTTCGGGGCTGCTTTGCTGCCTCAGGGCCTAAACGGATTGCTGTCATCAATGGAAAAATTAATCCCCAAGTTTACCAAGACATTTTGCAGGAAAACTTAAGACCATCTGTTCACCAACTGAAGCTTAACAGTGGATGGATGATGCAACAGAACAACGACCCAAAACATAGAAGTAGATCAACAACAGAACGAACGGCTTCAACAGAAGAAAATATATAAATACGCTTTCTGGAGAGTCCTGACCTCCTGAAACCAATTGAGATGCTGTGGCATCATGACCTCAAGAGAGCGATTCACACCAGATATCCCATAATATTATAGCTGAACTGAAACAGTTTAGTGAATAGGAATGATCCAGAATTCCTCCTGACTGTTCTGCAGGTCTGATCTGCAACTACAGGAAATGTTTGGTTGAGTTTTTGCTGCTAAAGGAGGATCAACCAGTTATTAAATACAAAGATTTACATACTTTTTCCTCCCTCACTGTGAATGTTAACGTTAATGTTGTGTTCAATAAAACCATGCAAACATATATTTTTTTGTGTGGTATTAGTTTAAGCAGACTGTGTTTGTCTATTGTTGTGACTTAGATGAAGATCAGAACACATTTAATGACCAATTTATGCAGAAATCTAAGTAATCCCAAAGGGTTCACATACTTTTTCTTGGAAATGTACAATAACTGCATGTCTGCAAAATGAATGGTCCCAACCATACGAACAGTCATATAGCCTTTACACAGCAGTTTCAAACTCATAAATTAACTTTTACCAGCTAATTAGTGTTTTATATGTTTATTGTTATATTCAGCAAAATCTTCTGTTTCACAGCCAATCGTTAAATGCCACACAGTGCAGTACTCTGTCACGCTATAGCACACATACTAGAGTTATGCATTGTCTTGCTGGGAAAATACGAGCCTGTGAAGAATTAAACTGGCATGTTGAAGTCCAGAGAAAGAAAAATAAAAGGTCTGTATAAGGTGTTTATTTATGTAGTGCCAGGTCGTGTGACAGGCGTCTACATGAAACTCTCCCTCCAGCAGTTTACTTAACAACATAAATGTCCTCCTAAAAACTTTTAATTATAGACATCTTGGTTATGGGTCTCTGATTTAATCCAGTTGTTCTAATGCTGAGAAGCAGAATAGCAGCTTTCAAAAGCTTCAAGAGTTTCAAATAGTCCAGAGATTGTCAGACTAGGATTTCCAGTGTTTTATTAAAGATCTAATTCTAAAATAAAAAATGAAGCAAGGAAATAAAAGAATGATGTAATAGCATTTAATAGTCTATATCATCCCTGTCCAATGAAAAACATGAATCTCCAAAACAGCAATTTTACAGAAGATAAAAAAAAACCTTCTAATTTTTCAATGGAAGTCAATGTAAAAAGGGATATGCACCCTAGTTGAAGTGAAAACGCTGAATGATTTTGCTTTTATGGTGCTGATAAGTGGCTGCTATGGTGTTGCTAGCTGGCTTTTACAGTGTTGATAAGTGGCTGCTATGGTGTTGCTAGGTGGCTTTTACGGTGTTGATAAGTGGCTGCTATGGTGTTGCTAGGTGGCTTTTACAGTGCTGATAAGTGGCTGCTATGGTGTTGTTAGGTGGCTTTTACAGTGTTGATAAGTGGCTGCTATGGTGTTGTTAGGTGGCTTTTACGGTGTTGATAAGTGGCTGCTATGGTGTTGTTAGGTGGCTTCTACAGTGCTGATAAGTGGCTGCTATGGTGTTGCTAGGTGGCTTTTACAGTGCTGATAAGTGGCTGCTATGGTGTTGTTAGGTGGCTTTTACAGTGCTGATAAGTGGCTGCTATGGTGTTGTTAGGTGGCTTTTACGGTGTTGATAAGTGGCTGCTATGGTGTTGCTAGGTGGCTTTTCCGGTGTTGATAAGTGGCTGCTACACTCTAAAAAACAGAGGTACGATATCAGTACTTTTTTGTACTTAAAGGTACACTCTTCATAATTGTACCCTCAAAGGTACAATATTGGTCTTTACAGGGTCAGATGTGTTCCCTCTGAAGTACAATGTCTTTCCTGACAGCAATAAGTACAGATTTGTACCATTTAACCCGAAAAAAAGGTACATTCAGTATTCTGTATCATTGTACTGATAAACAATATATATTTTAATTGCACATTTTTAAATTTAAAAGCCAGACAATTTTGGATCATCAAGTTTTTGAGCCATATTTAGTTGATGATAATGTTTATAATCTTTATAATTTATACTGAAAAAAAAACATGGGTACAAAAAAGGACTTTCACTGAAAGGTACTTTTTTGTACCTCAATATAAGGTACAGCCCCAGCGACAAGCTTTGTACTCTTTTAAGTACAAATCTGTACTTACTTTTCTTAGTGTGTATGGTGTTGTTAGGTGGCTTCTACAGTGCTGATAAGTGGCTGCTATGGTGTTGCTAGGTGGCTTTTACAGTGTTGATAAGTGGCTGCTATGGTGTTGTTAGGTGGCTTTTACGGTGTTGATAAGTGGCTGCTATGGTGTTGTTAGGTGGCTTTTACGGTGTTGATAAGTGGCTGCTATGGTGTTGCTAGCTGGCTTTTACAGTGTTGATAAGTGGCTGCTATGGTGTTGCTAGGTGGCTTTTACGGTGTTGATAAGTGGCTGCTATGGTGTTGCTAGGTGGCTTTTACAGTGCTGATAAGTGGCTGCTATGGTGTTGCTAGGTGGCTTTTACGGTGTTGATAAGTGGCTGCTATGGTGTTGTTAGGTGGCTTTTCCGGTGTTGATAAGTGGCTGCTATGGTGTTGTTAGGTGGCTTCTACAGTGCTGATAAGTGGCTGCTATGGTGTTGTTAGGTGCCTTTTCCGGTGTTGATAAGTGGCTGCTATGGTGTTGTTAGGTGGCTTTTACGGTGTTGATAAGTGGCTGCTATGGTGTTGCTAGCTGGCTTTTACAGTGTTGATAAGTGGCTGCTATGGTGTTGCTAGGTGGCTTTTACGGTGTTGATAAGTGGCTGCTATGGTGTTGCTAGGTGGCTTTTACAGTGCTGATAAGTGGCTGCTATGGTGTTGCTAGGTGGCTTTTACGGTGTTGATAAGTGGCTGCTATGGTGTTGTTAGGTGGCTTTTCCGGTGTTGATAAGTGGCTGCTATGGTGTTGTTAGGTGGCTTCTACAGTGCTGATAAGTGGCTGCTATGGTGTTGTTAGGTGCCTTTTCCGGTGTTGATAAGTGGCTGCTATGGTCTTGTTAGGTGGCTCCTACAGTGTTGATAAGTGGCTGCTATGGTGTTGCTAGGTGGCTTTTACAGTGCTGATAAGTGGCTGCTATGGTGTTGTTAGGTGGCTTTTACAGTGTTGATAAGTGGCTGCTATGGTGTTGTTAGGTGGCTTTTACAGTGCTGATAAGTGGCTGCTATGGTGTTGTTAGGTGGCTTTTACGGTGTTGATAAGTGGCTGCTATGGTGTTGCTAGGTGGCTTTTCCGGTGTTGATAAGTGGCTGCTATGGTGTTGTTAGGTGGCTTCTACAGTGCTGATAAGTGGCTGCTATGGTGTTGTTAGGTGGCTTTTACGGTGTTGATAAGTGGCTGCTATGGTGTTGTTAGGTGGCTTTTACGGTGTTGATAAGTGGCTGCTATGGTGTTGCTAGCTGGCTTTTACAGTGTTGATAAGTGGCTGCTATGGTGTTGCTAGGTGGCTTTTACGGTGTTGATAAGTGGCTGCTATGGTGTTGCTAGCTGGCTTTTACAGTGTTGATAAGTGGCTGCTATGGTGTTGCTAGGTGGCTTTTACGGTGTTGATAAGTGGCTGCTATGGTGTTGCTAGGTGGCTTTTACAGTGCTGATAAGTGGCTGCTATGGTGTTGTTAGGTGGCTTTTCCGGTGTTGATAAGTGGCTGCTATGGTGTTGTTAGGTGGCTTCTACAGTGCTGATAAGTGGCTGCTATGGTGTTGTTAGGTGCCTTTTCCGGTGTTGATAAGTGGCTGCTATGGTCTTGTTAGGTGGCTCCTACAGTGTTGATAAGTGGCTGCTATGGTGTTGCTAGGTGGCTTTTACAGTGTTGATAAGTGGCTGCTATGGTGTTGCCAGGTGGCTGCTATGGTGTTCCAACATGATGCAAAAAATGCACTTGCTTTGTTAGTAGTTACTCTGTAATTCCAGGTGGTTGCAATGTCACCAAGTGTTTTTTTTTTTTGTAACCTTTGTGACTGTTTAGGTATTGTTAGAGTATTTGCATAGTGGGAGTTGCTAGGTGGTTGCCATGGTGTACTACAGTATGCAGTTGCTTTGATCACCTATGTGGAGAGTTCCAACACGGTTGCTTTGTCATGATATATTGTTGTGGTACCCTATTAGGCTGGCTAGATATTATTAGTGTATTTGTATAGTGGTTGCTAGTTGGTTGCTATGGTGTTGCTAGGTGGCTGCTATGATGTTGCTACATGATGGTAAAAAATGCAGATGCTTTATTAACCAGTCTTGGTCATGATTGGTGGCTGCTATATCATTCCAGGTGGTCGCTATGTCGGCAAGTAGTAGGTTTTACCAGTGTATTTGCTTAGTGGGTGATGCTAGGTGGATGCTATGATGTTGCTAGGTGGCTGCTATGGTGGTGCTACATGATGCTAAAAAATTGTGCTTTATTTTGCTGCTCTGTCATGGTAAGTGTTGCTTATTATGCTTATTTTGGTGGGCACTATTTTAGCCATTTTTAGCACACCAATCAATTTAGGGTTTGATTTAGGGCATGTTGTGTGTCTTTGGTATCGTGAGGGTGTGAAAAATACCCTTTGCACGCCTCAAAATGTGCCAAAAACATGTACTAATTCTCTTAATTAATCATGGGTGTGGTAAATTTTGGGCGTAACGTGAAATAAACCAATCAGTGGGCCAGTTGTCATTCCCTTTAAAAGGCAGGTAAGCTCTGACTTTGGCGTGCTTGTATCTTAACAGGGCGGCGCTTTTGTGCGTCTCAGCAGAGACAGATACTGACCTACTACTGAAGGTATGCCAGCAGCTCCTTTAAGGGAACAGCAATGTTATTTTATTCTTTATTTTACTGTTGAATTATGATGATTGACTGTCGTGAGGGTTTTAATCAGTCAGTGGCGCACCCATCAGTGTAGATTTATTACTAAACTTCAAGGAGCATCAAGCAAGCAACAAATATTGCGCAGGCAGTATGATAGGGGCCAAGATCATTGGTTGCAGGACCTCATTAATGTAACATTGGGCTGACAAATTTTCTGTATTAAAGACAGGTTCTTTCGAGTTTTCCTCAATTTTCTCTTTAATAATATGTTTCTAAAAGTTAGCAGAAGCTGCAGTTCTGTGGCTTAGCGCCTTGCTCTTCACTGCAGTTCACTGGAGGCACATTTGGCTCGCACATGTTTTCCCTCAGGGCTGCTCCGGGCCAGGGTGAGAATAGCTGCCGAATCAACAGGGCCAAAAAACCACAACAACACGCCACTGAGGAACGGCCTTAGCTGGCAGATTACAGGCCTCGGCCTCTGAGCTTCTGCTGATCTTCAGGAAGACCTCCCTGGTCCTCACCTTTTAGGCTTTTCAGTGTGGGAAGTATGAAGGAACAGGAACCCTTAAAACCTTCCCCTCATAATCTGCTTATTCAGACTCGCTAACTCGCTAACCGCTAACCTGCGACTGCCTTTAGCTGCTAATCACAGAGCCTTTCCCACAGACTTCCTTAGTAAATATAGGATACTTAGCCAGGAATTAGAAACGTGTGCTCGCCACGAAGAAAAGTGTTTTCTTTATGAGTCTACTGACCAATGGCAGGACGCGCTATAATACCTAGCCCATTACTCATAAGCTTAGGAGCTGCATAATTTTACTTTGAATGGATATTTGGGATATTTGATTCCAACATGTTAGCATTAGCTTTGTGTGACTCAGTAGGAAATGGCATGTTGGGTAGATGGTTGGAAGGATCCTTGTGTGGGAGGTTTGGTTTTGTCTTTATATGCTCAAACAGCTAACCACAGTTTTGCTAGCTGAGATGTATTTCCTGCAACGAAGTCTTACATTAAAGATGATTATAAAGTGTTATTTTTATAAATACCCCTCCATCTCTGCTTTCTGTAATTTTACCATGCTTGATAACTGAGTAGATTTTAATTACTTGTACTTTTTCCACATATTACACATAATTAAGGAATTTTATTACCCTTTCACAGACATAAAGCTCACTCGGGTTGCCAGGCTGAGGACACTGAACCTACCCGATGTACGAGTGCAAGACAAGTTCAAAAACTTCAATAACTATCAAACATGTATCTAGTGTTATGCTGACTCTATTTTACACAATAGATAGATAGATGTATAGATAGATATATAGCTGTGTAGATGTATAGATAGATAGATAGATAGATAGATAGATAGATAGATAGATAGATAGATAGATAGATAGATAGATAGATAGCTAAATAGCTAACGCTAGTTGCTAGGACTGGTCATTAGTAATGTTTACTGTTACTTTTCTTACCTTTTGGACGTAAGAAATTGCTCAATATATAATCACAATCGTAGCTAAATTGAGTTAATAAAGAGTCTAACTTTAGTTTACTGATATATATTTTTGACATACTCATCACTACTCATCATAGTTCAGCATATTTCAGATCACTTTAGCTAACCTTGCTAAGCTAGCTAGCATTAGCTATCTCAAGTACCCTCTGCATTGTTACCCAATATATTTATTTAAATGCCCATCCCTAGTGAGCTAACCTAGTGGTTGTGATATACTGTATTACTAGTTGTGATAAATGTTCTGGCAAAGTAGCTTAGATAACCTACCTGATCAGGAGAAAAGTAGCAGCTCAGCGTCTTGTAGTCCTTCTGGTCTCCTAGTCTTCTCCATCTGTCGAACAAACTGCCAGTATTTACTCTCATTTTATTCAATTGTTTTGTGTGTAGCAGCTAAGATTTGCTTGTTAGCTTCTATGGCTATATCACCGCTGATACGTTTTTAAATCTGGCAACCTCGGGGGGTGAAGTTAGCGTTGGAAAATGAGTCAGAGGACACAGCCACACAGATTTCTGTAGTTTTAGTAAGAAAATACTGGCTTTTGCTCTGCTGACAACAGATGACAGTGCTTGTTCGCATGTTTACTTGATAATTATATCTGATGACAAATCCTGATCATTTTATCATTTATTACTATAAACATAATACTTAATAGTGCACACACACACTTGCACCAACACATACACATATGCTCTGTTCACTGCACATTTTCTCTTTCCAGGTGGAATATGGTATGAAATCATGATTAATCACATAATATTGTTGTGATTAATAAAATACTTTTTTGATTGATTGATCCAACTAATATAAATATAATTTATTTTCACCAATCTGACTATTCTATTGTTTGTACAAATTTAAATACCATTATTAAATGCTTAAGTCTTAAGAATGCAAAAAAGTGTGATTAATTATAATTATTCGTGTAATAATGATATTAATAAATATAGGGGTTGGACAATGAAACTGAAACACCTGGTTTTAGAGCACAATAATTGATTGTGGTGACGGACAGTTCTGGTGGAAACAGGAGAGTTGAGGTGCACATTGAATTCTGCGTGATTTGATCAGCCGTGGTTTTATGTTTTTTGGATAAAATCCGGGTTAGCACCCGAACATCCCTTTTAGACAGCTTCCTCTTACAGCGTCCACAGTTAATCCTGTTGGATGTGGTTGGTCCTTCTTGGTGGTTATGCTGACATTACCCTGGATACCGTGGCTCTTGATGCATCACAAAGACTTGCTGTCTTGGTCACAGATGCTCCAGCAAGACGTGCACCAACAATTTGTCCTCTTTTGAACTCTGGTATGTGACCCACAATGTTGTGTGCATTGCAATATTTAGAGCAGAACTGTGCTCTTACCCTGCTAATTGAACCTTCACACTCTGCTCTTACTGGTGCAATGTGCAATTAATGAAGATTGGCCACCAGGCTGCTCCAATTTAGCCATGAAACCTAAAATCCCACACTAAAATGAGACAGGTGTTTCAGTTTCATTGTCCAACCCCTGTACATACTTAATTCAATGTATAATTGATTCAATGTGTCTGACTTCAGATCTTTAAGAGTTAAATGTAACTTAAAGCTAAGCTATTTGATAAATGAGCAGAAACAAACAATGTCGCAATGCTCGGGAAAGAAGATGACTCTGACAGACAAACAACACTAGAGCCTTCAGTGGAAATGAAAAACAAGCCGAGCACATGTTTTCCTTTTTGGCATGTGTTGTTGGACCAGAAACAGGATTATACATGTACTGAACGTGTTTAATTTCAGCCCATCAAAATGACTGGCTCTGTTCTGCTGCTGAATGTGACGGAACCACAGGGTCCAAATACCGTTCCTGCTCACATCTGCAACAACTGGGTCAGCTAAATTGATCTCAGCGGGCTCACTGCATGATAATAGGGGCAATAACACTGAATCCCCGTCGTCGCCTTCTTCCCAGTCCTACATGTGAACAATTATACTGCCCCAGTGCTGACTGCACAGACTGCTCGAGACGGGACCCAGACAGGAACTGAAATGAGGTCGAGAACAATTTTACACAAACCAACAGGAAAACAACATTTTATAACTGAAGAAACTTTATATGTGTGAATATAATGATGATATACAGGGGTTGGACAATGAAACTAAAGACCTGTCATTTTAGTGTGGGAGGTTTCATGGCTAAATTGGAGCAGCCTGGTGGCCAATCTTCATTAATTGCACATTATTGCACCAGTAAGAGCAGAGTGTGAAGGTTTAATTAGCAGGGTAAGAGCACAGTTTTACTCAAAATATTGCAATGCACACAACATTATGTGTGACATACCAGTGTTCAAAAGAGGACAAATTGTTGGTGCACGTCTTGCTGGCGCATCTGTGACCAAGACAGCAAGTCTTTGTGATGCATCAAGAGCCACGGTATCCAGGGTAATGTCAGCATACCACCAAAAAGGACCAACCACATCCAACAGGATTAACTGTGGACGCTGTAAGAGGAAGCTGTCTGAAAACAGCTAACCCGGATTGTATCCAAAAAACATAAAACCACGGCTGATCAAATCACGCAGAATTCAATGTGCACCTCAACTCTCCTGTTTCCACCAGAACTGTCCGTCACCACAATAAATTATTGTCTAAACTATGTCTCAGTTGCGGAGCTCACCATCAGATCTTCCGACATTCGGATTTTATTGTTAAAAACGACATTTCTGAAGTGAAGCAATAGCTTGTTCAGCAGTTAACTGTTGTAACAGACCCTCAGGGAAACGTTCTCTGCAGTTTTTTCGGTAAGTGGATAATTTCCCTCCAAAATGGCAGCTTTCATTTCGGCCATATTTTGGCTTCAAAACGCCGTAATGAGAGTGAATGGGGACGTCCTGTCCATACTTATAAACATACTGTGTCTGTGGTCCATACTTCAACCTGTCAAACTGTCATTGTCATTGCCATGGAAAACCTGGAATTGTCGCAAAAGACAATATACTGTAGTTCCAGTCTAGTAGCAGTCTAGGTTCCTCTGTCCTTGTAGTCCATGTACCCTCAAGTGGGGTACCTGGTTAGTGTTCTGATACTCAATGTACTAGGCTGAATGTTGGCTTATGAAAGGGGTATCCAAGGAGTGTTCTGTTACTCACTGTACTGGGCTGAATGATGGACTCTTGAGAGGGGTTTCCAGGTAGTGTTCTGATACTCAGTGTACTGGGCTAAATGATTGACTATCACTAAACACAATACAGTTCAAGTCTAGTAGCAGTCTAGGGTTCTCTGTACATGTAGTCCATGTACTCTCAAGAGGGGTATTTGATCAGTGTTCTGATACTCACTGTACTGGGCTGAATGATGGATTCTTGAGAGGGGTATCCAGTCATTGTTCTGATAATCACTGTACAGGGCTAAATGATGGACTCTTAAGAAAGGTATTCATTTAGTGTTATGATACTGAATGATAGACTCTTGTTAAATACAATACAGTTCCAGTCAAGTAGCAGTCTAGCTTTCTCAACCCATGCAAGTCCAAGAACTCTCAAGAGGGGTACCTGGTTAGTGTTTTGACACTCATAGTGCTGGGCTGAGTGATGGACTCTTGAAGGGGTAGGAAACACTACTCGTTGGTACAGAGTTCTCTGTGTTTCTGTGTCTTTTTCTAGTTATTATTATGAAAGTGTGAATGTGTGTAAGTGTGTAAATGCTGCAGTCCAAATATACAATATAGTTTTTTTTAAGAGAATTGTATTGAGTTTTTCAGTTTATACCATTGATTTTGTACCATTTCTGGTTATTTACTGGACCTGAAGATCTTACATAGCAAAAATAAAGGGAAATCAATGCGGGGTTTCTACAACTTTTGACTGGTAGTCTACAGTATAAAGATTTTGAGGTATATTTCAATTCACAGACACAATACACCCCTTAAACATATGATATATTTGTTCCAACCAAAACACATATCTCTGCAGGAGAATATTGCTCAGTGACACTGAAAGGCTGTTGCTTATTATTGCTCTGTGAATTGTGTCCAGGGGTTACCCTCAGACCCCCAGACCATGTGTTTGACAAAATGTGTTTGTACTGGGGTTTTGACACATGGGGGGAGTGGGGAAGGGAAGGGGGTGGGAGGGATTATAGCTAAGAAGGAGCCAAGTTGTCAGAAAACATTTGTGGAAGACCACGGGACAGCCTATCTTTTTCCGCTGGGTTGACAGCGCCGCTCGGGTCTTGTGTGGTCTCGGCCGATAAGGCATTTCTCTTTCAGAGGCCGATGGACTCGCAGGGTCAGAGTTCAGCTACTCGAAGTTCAGTGTGACACGTGACTCCATAAATCATCTCGTGAGGTTCAGCTGTATGGGAGTGCATGCAGGAAGACTCAAGCCATAGCATGAACATACATTTTACCACAAACAGTAACAGAGCTCTTTAAAATACAAACAAACACTTTTCTCCTGTGATCCAGAACCACATCATCGTGTTCTGATAATCATGTTATGGTTGGGGTAGATGTTGGATCCAAGTGCAGAGCAGGTAGGGAAATGTATATAATGAATATATAAGGAAAAAAGCAACCAAACGTAAAACTGTCTGAGCACTGATCAGTCCTCTCTTTTGAGGTCTTTTTTTTTATCATTGTCGATTCTCACTGAAGGCATAAAAACTATAAATGAACACATGTGGAGTTTTATTTACTTAACAAAAAAAGGTGAATCAACTGAAAAAAAAGTTTCTTCAAAGGAGCCCCCTTTTGCTCTGATTACTGCTTTGCACACTCTTGGCATCATTCTCTCAATGAGCTTCTTCAAGAGGTAGTCACCTGAAATGGAAAGTTTTCCTACAGTCTTGAAGGAAGGAGTTCCCAGAGGTGTTTATTAGCACTTGTTGCCCCTTTGTCTTCTTCACTCTGTGCTCCAGCTCACCCCAAACCATCTGGATTGGGTTCAGGTCCGGTGACTGTGGAGGTTCAGCTAATTTTTTGTTAAGTATAAAACTCCACATGTGTTCATTCATAGTTTTGATGCTTCAGTGACAATCTACAATGTAAATAGTCATGAAATTAAGAAAATGCATTGAATGAGAAGGTGTGTCCAAACTTTTGGCCTGTAAAGCAGGGTGCTCACAGGTGCAGGTGGTTGACGCTGATCATTGCACCTGCTGGTAGCCCGCGGTGCAGCACTGCCCATAACAAATCATGTGGTTGGGTTGTTCACTGCAGTTATGGTTTAGGATAGAGATGGAACAATCAGGGACCTATCGGACGCCCTATGCAAAGCACGTTGCAATGCTCATTGCTATCTTACACCCTGCCAACAGTCTGTTTCCATGCCTTGTGCTCATGCTGTTACGATATCAAAGTGCCAAATTCAGAGAGCACCTGGCTCTTCTGTTCTGACCTTCAGTGTACTGAACTAAATAATGTAATCTCTTTGTCAAGTAGTTCTTGCCATAATCTGGATTAGAACATTACTCAAATATTCACTATTCACTGTATACCTGTAACTCTACCTCTTCACTACTTTACTTTAACTGATGCTCTCAAACACTTTATTAAGAGACAAGAAATTCAAGTAATTAACTCTTGATGAGTTCAGCACAGCTGTTAACTGAAAGCCTGAATTCCTTTGTGAATCTACCTCATAAAACTGACTGAGAAAATCCAGCAGAGATGTGTAGCAGATAGTTCTCCAATCTTGTCCTGCAGCGTCCTCTAGTCTGGTTCTGTGTAAAGCTGTTAGACGAGGTTGTGGAGGGATGATGGCGCCTCAGGCCAGTTCAGAGTGTTTCCTCTCGTCTTTCAGCATCTGACCTCTTCAGGTTCAGGGATGCCCTCCTTCACCCCTGTAATCCTCAATTCTTCACTGAACTTTAAATACCTGTCACGCCTGATCTGGGGAATTTCTGAGGTTGTGCGATTCTGCACGTCACCAAAACAGACGTACGCAGAGCGGGGCACGTGCAGACACGCCCACAAACACACACACTCACGTACACACACACACACACTCACGCACACACACAGAAATATACAGCACTCTGGGGAAGTTAGGCTAGCTTTAACAAAAAATGGAAAAGGTTGGGACAGTATGTAAAATGAGTTTCCTACATTTAAGGAATTATACACTCGAGGTTCGTGCTATAATGTGTAATATTCGCACTGCTGTTCTGCGGTCGTAGGAATGTTATAGCACAAACCTCAGGTGTATTATTGTGATTATACCACAGTTCAATTATCACAGTTAAAGAGGACGAGAAAATCCGATCTGTTTGGTTATAAAAACTCAGCGAGCTAAAATGCTTCCATTGCTGCTCAATTTGTAGCTGTAGTGCTGTTTGGCTTGTAAGCGCTGCATCGTTGCTAGGTTACCTGTATGTGGCGGAGTTATACATGGAGAGCTTCGGTTACAGTGCATTACCTGCTGATAACGGCACTCACAGAACACCTCTAAGGACACAGTAATATTTCAGGATTGAAATGAGGTTTATTGTACTAAGAGTTGCCTGAGGTGTGCTTTTGCTTTTGCATACCTCAGGTGACTCTGTTTTTGGCGTTCTTGCAGAAATGGCTTCTTTGGCATCACTCTCCCATACAGCTTCTCCTTGTGCAAAGTGCGCTGTATTGTTGACCGATGCACAGTGACACCATCTGCAGAAAGATGATGCTGCAGCTCTTTGGAGGTGGTCTGTGGATTGTCCTTGACTGTTCTCACCATTCTTCTTCTCTGCCTTTCTGATATTTTTCTTGACTCTCAAATGATCTAAAAACAAAGATTGGTCAACATAGTTGTTCAGGGGAAGGATACAAAAAGTTGTCTCAGAGATTTAACCTGTCACACAGGGACCACAAGTGGGCTTAACAAGAATTGTCTCCTTCCCCTGAACAACTATGCTGAACAATCTTTGTTTTTAGATCATTTGAGAGTTGTTTTGATGAGCCCATGATGCCACTCTTCAGAGGAGATTCAAATAGGAGAACAACTTGCAATTGGCCACCTTAAATACCTTTTCTCATGATTGGATACACCTGGCTATGAAGTTCAAAGCTCAATGAGGTTACCAAACCAATTTGACAAAAAACCCTCATATTGCTGAGATGAATAGATTAGTGTAATTTGCTTTGGTGCCTAAAACTTACTCTATTACTGCACAGTACTGTATATAAAATCTTTTTTTTTTTTTAAGGAACTTTGGATCTGTGCAAAAAGATGTTCAGAAGCCATAAACAGGTGGATCAGAACTCAAGAACTTAAGAACTAGGTAACTTACAAAGGTTTTCGTGAAATGCTCTTTATTTTAAGAAAGTTCTTAAGTATGAGGTTGCGAAGTTCTTAGCCTTAAGAACATTTTAGGAAACGCACCCTTGGATGTTTGTGTGTTTTTTATGTATTTTAAGTAATGCTTTACATCCAGAAAATGAAAAAAAAGACATTTCATTAGATTCTAATGTTCTACTTATGAAGGTACTGATTAACATGTAACTCTGTACTATAACATTTTTAAAGTCTTGTTAAAGTCTCTGGTTCTACAGTATGAATATATATATATATATAAATATATGTGATTTTCTTTCCCCAGCACGGTCATCAATCGTCCTGACACCCCCACACCGGGGCGTGAGGGGCCCGGGCGCTGCTGCAGGTGTGTGGTGACAGTTCAGGAAAAGGCCCTGCTGTTATTTGACGTTTTCTCCCGGCTGCTGACCCCCGTCACTCCCACTGGATACGAGCGTCAGTGCAGAGAGCCCTCCCTCTCCCCCTGCCCTAACACGCCATCATTAACTTCAAAAACATCCCTGCCTGCCATTTATTGGCCCTGTGGTGAATGTAGGCCAAATTCTCGCTTTATGGGCCCTAGTGAGGCCTGAGTGTGTCTGAGTGAGAGAGAGAGAGTGAGTGACAGAAAGAGGAAAGAGGGGAAAGAAAGAGCTGTACATCCTGAATACATTTGAATTTGAATCTCTTTGGATGTGTAGAAAGAGTTAGCCAACTTCTTTCCTTCAGTGCCGGGAAAATCTAAAATCCACAAAATCACCAAGAAGCTGATTGTTAGAAAAGAACAAAACTATAAATATGTCTCAATAAAATGATGATATACAGTTGGGTATGGAGGTTGTACTGTCTTCTGCTCTATGTGAGCGAGAACTCTGACAGCAAGTGTCAACACTGTAGGTTCCATCAACAGGTTCAATGACGTTTGAAGTCGTGAAACTATAAATAAAACAGATTCAAATCACTTAAATATTCGACTTATTGAGGTTTACATAGACAAGTAGCTTCCTATAACAGTTAGAAACTGCCAGGCTAAAATAAGAGCTGGCCTACAAAGCACACAAAGTTTAACTCTCTAGCTCTAGCTAAGCAATATTACTGATTTACATTATCAAGAAATATGAAAGTGTAAGCAAAGATACACCTTGTAATAAGATATATATACATACATACATACATACAGACGATGCCACGTAAAACAGAAGAAGGTAGATGAAGTGGGATAGAGAAGTCCATCAGCATGTGATCTGGAGCATGAACATACGTCCTTGAACTATACAACTTCCTGTGTAGTGACATCACATCCTGTATGCCAGCAACAATAAAGAAAAACACCAAAATCGGCCACTAGGTCGCATTCAGTAGCTCCTCCATTTCCACTTCCACGCTTTTGTGTTTGCAGTGGACAAATAGCTGTTTTATTAAATGTGAGGAGATGAAACTCATCTGATATGTCCGTCCGGATGGAAATAAAATTACTGGAGGACTACGAAAAGAATTCAGTGAAAAACTGTAGATAATTCAGCCTCTAATTTTCTCCGAGGACGTCTGATTATAACACATACATGGTCGTTCCGGACAGGAATAAAATCACAGAGGACCCACCATAAAAGAGAAAACTACCCCAGAACCCTCTGAGAAACTAATCCCATTCAGATATGGCTTAAGCTTCACCTCCTGCCTTTATTTTTACCTCTTTCTCTCTATTATATCTCTGGCCAGAGCGCTGAGATGATGGACAGCGGGCTGCAGTAAATCTTGTCATTTTCACGGCTTCAGTATGATAAACGCTGCATACAGAGCTGCACTCCTACATCTGGCTCCAACCCCAACTGCTCCTGTGCAGATATAAAACCAGGCCCCTTCAGCTCAGCTCAGCCATCGCTCACGTTCAGTCGCACCTCAGAGTGGGTCAGATTCTGTGTAACCAGAGAGATATCACCTGTGTAAATTCGAATAAATTCATGGTGGGGACTATTCATCTATCTAATGGTTTCTCTTAGTTGAGACGCCGCCCCAGAAAGCTGTGGGTCTCCATAATAACTCAGTTACCAATGAGGCTATTCATCACACACACATACAGCGTGAGTATCGGCTCTTCCACTGTGGGCCGATTATGTTATATTTTTCACCACACCTGTGCTCTAGTCGTACGAAACTGATTATTGCGACAGTATTAAATTCTGGTAATCTTTTTCTTAATAGTGCTGCGTATCTGAGACTCCACGCTAAGGCCCGTGGCGTTCTCCCGCCGGTCATATTTCCACTGCTTTGGCTTGTACGAATCCAGGGCAGTGGAAAAGGTGCTACAGGGAGCTGTAACAGTGGCCAGGAGTCTACACGTGTCATACGGTCGTTTGCACCACATTCCAATCCCACCAAATACACACGTATTTATAAAGTGGGACACTATATGTTGAGTCCAGTGTTTTTACTATTTTCTACTGAAAGCACTTCTTACGATAGTGTCCTATTATTAAAAGAATGTAACTTTACGTTTTATAGAGATTTTTGGCAGCAGTTAATGTATACAGGTATAATTAGATAACCCAAACCCTTCCAGTCTGTTAGCGGCACAAGACATTATCCGAAAGTTGTTTTTATTGCAGTATATTGTTATTTTTGCGATTCACTGCTCTCATCACTGACCTCGCTTGTAAAACCGGTGTTGGGCCAAATTTAGCACCCCCGCCAGGAAAAGCACCCCCTCTCGGGAGCACGCAGGAAAAAGAAGCGTCACCTGCAGCCTCTCCTGAAAGAGAGGGTGCTTTTAATTGCAGGGGTGCAGATTTCAGCGCACTTTCAAAATAAAAGTTTATTTTAAAACTATTTCTGCTTTTTTGTGGTATTAATCTGCTTTTTTGCGGCAAATCTACCTATTTCTGATATTGGGTGGGACACCCATCCCCCTGGTTCCTACACCAATGTGCACCAACAAATATACATATATTTAGAAATTGGGACACTATTCACACACCATCTCAAGACCATGTCTGACTGTCTGAGAAAAAAGACACTCATTCACTTACTCATCTATTACTCTAACATGATAGTCCACCTAATTCTTTTACTTCAGATGCTGGTTCTTTATCTCTCAGCTTGTCCAGAAATGCTTGTCCATTAGGGGTGGCTCAGAGTGGTTAATGATGTAACGAATTTGCTAATTGGCTCAGGTTTTATTTGGTCTACTTTTTAATCTCGGACAGCAAACACATCCTGATGGCTTGTGGCGTTCTCCCGCCGGTCATATTTCCACTGCTTTGGCTTGTATGAATCCAGGGCAGTGGAAAAGGTGCTACAGGGAGCTGTAACAGTGGCCAGGAGTCTACACGTGTCATACGGTCGTTTGCACCACATTCCAATCCCACCAAATACACACGTATTTATAAAGTGGGACACTGCACACAATCCTGAGGCAAGACTGTCTGAGAAATAAAAAATATCAGTGTCATTTGCTTACACATATTAGTATAACCTTTTTTACTTACAAAAAAAACAGAGGTGTCTAGCATTCCCATTTACACAGTTCTTCAATTTATATTATAAATGAACTTGCTTTTAATACTTCTCACCCGAGGGTCCAAAGATCACCAGCATCCAATACTGACCTCCTTACATACAGGGTTTCCTACAGATTTTCTAAAACTTGACATTATGGGCTGTAGATGGTGGCCATTTACAATTTTATTTTTTTTCTTAAATTGTTTCACAAATTTTAAATGTAGTTAATGGCAGATTGATCATTATTTCGGTTCTTGTTTACTTTTTATAATAATAAAGATCAGGTCATTAAATCGTCAGTAAAGTATTAGGATTTAACCTTTTTTATTTTTAAATGTATGTTCACTATATAAAAAATGATGCTATGCTGTGTTGGTCTAACTTGCATTGGTGCATTCTGTAAAATATTGCAAACTTAGAAAAAGAAAAGAAAAATACCCTACAGCTTTCAAACACCGTATTTAATAATAAGAGTTTGAGGTATATTTCACATTGTATGGTCCGAACCTTCAGACTTTTTTACTTTGTTCCAAACCAAAATAGCATGTGTGAAAGATGCCATGGACCAAAATTTGATGCAACCAATAGAGATGGTCCTCAGTCAGCATTAAAATGCAGCATGGTGTGATTTGTAATGTGAAAACACTTTTCGAATAATTTACATTTTTGGACTAATTACAGCAATTTGATGCAGGTTATTGTCTACAATTAAAACATTAAGAAAATAGAAGTAGAAGAGAAATAAAGTTAGTTGTAAAATTGTTAGTTGTTCATTTGTAAAATTGGAACGAGTATTAAGTATTGTTCTTAAAGCTGACGGTGCCCTTGTAAAAAAAAAAAAAAAAAACAGTAGATTAAAGTATACTAAGCATTATTACACTGTAGTGCACTATATATAGTGAACTTGTAGCCACATTATTAATCAGTATATTTTTATAACTTTTATTGTACTTATTATACTTTAATTACAGTATGAAAATAGAGTCTGTGACGCCTACCACAGACTCTCTAGTTCCTTTTTCTGACTCTGCCGTTCCCGTCTATGGACAATCCCCGGTCCGGAACTACACCTCCCAGCATGCACCTGACAACACCACGTGTTCGGACTCAGCCAACCGCGGCTCACTCGTGCGTTCTACGTCACCGGAATTCTAGACTGTGTTCAGGTGTTAGTAATTTAGTTTAGGTATAAATACCTGTCTGTTTGTCTCGCGTGTCGCGAGGTAATTTCCCTGTTCACCAGCGATATACTGAGCGTTATTTTCCTGTCTGTATTACCCGTGTATGACCCTTACTTGTTCTTTTCGACTACGTTTTTGCCTTACCCTTTTGTTCTGTTTGGTTTGTGATTTTCTGGTTTATTGAACTCTGCTTCTGTCTTATGGTTTCGTTTTCGGTTTGTGATTCGGCTCTGATGTTTTGATTGGTTGTTTTTCTGGCTTTGACCCACGCCTGTTATCCGACTACGCTATCAGCTTACGTGCTTTATAATAAAGCCTCGTTTTGTTTTTACCGCGAGCGTCTGACTCCCGTCTGTGGCGTTACAAATAGTACAAAAGTCTTATTTAAATTGTGCTAAGTGTACTTAACTGTACTTAAATGGAACTATTTTAAATATACTTAAGTAACATTTAAACATTTAAACTACTTAATGTATGTAACCCCATATTTTAAATATGCTTAAAGTAAAATTATAATACATTTATTATAGAGTATTACAACTGTATCACTATTTATTATACACCAGGTATATTAGAAATGTGCTAAGAATTGATGTTAAATATATGTGATCTATTTATATTAGAGTACAAATATGCTTATTGTTACTGTCTTTTGTAAGTACCACACTTCTAGTATACTTCGTTGCTATAAAAATATATTTTTATATACTGTACTTCCTTAATATACTGTTTAATTTATTCTGTACTAACAATCATTTATAATATATATATATTTTTTTTAATTAGTAGTAGTAATTCAATTTACTTAAAAAAAATACATGACACATTGTACTTTAAGTGAACTACTGTAACAGATGTTTTTAACACACTTTGCTAAAAATGCATAAAAGTATATTTGGAAATAAATATTTTAGTATTGAATTACATTACTAATACATAGCTAAAAGTGTACATCACAGTAGTCTATTTTATTATTATTTTTAAATACGCTGTATTGTACATTTTAAAATGTATGATCAAAGTTTACTTTCAGTCATTTGATGAAAGTATAGTATTAATGTATTTTTAATATATTTTAAGTATATTTACAGCATACTCAGACATTTCTCACTATGTTTTAAGTAAAATAAAGTATATTTTTTGACCAGGGTGCTGCTTGCACTCGCAAAATATTTGCCAATCGAGCATTTATGGAAACAACTGGGTGTTTGCTAGTATTGACCCACGCCCTTGATTGGGCAGAGAAGAAGAAAGAGGGGGAGCGAACTCAGAGTATTTGGGGTGGAGTTCGGGGCAGCTTCGCTGTAAAGCGTGAAGCCGAAGCCCCCCCTCTCATGAAGAGAAACATGAGAAGAGAATAAAATTAAAGAAGGAGGAAGATGGGGAGGAGGTGGGTGCGAGGTTTGTTCAATGAGTAGGTAGAGAGGAAGTGACGGTTTAAATAGGGATGGAAGTGGGAGGAGTGAGGGCGTGGCTCACTCCCAAAACTTAGTTATGACACATAACTCCACATACAGAACATTTAGGCCTTCATACCCAACTATAACTTATATTGTATCCTGGTTAAAGTCTATTTTTTCAACAATCCACAATCCACAATTCTTGGTGCTTTTTTTATTATTAGTAAGTGTATTAAAGCGCATAAACACTAAGAAAAGTAAGTACAGATTTGTACTTAAAAGGGTACAAAGCTTGTCTCTGGGGCTGTACCTTATATTGAGGTACAAAAAAGTACCTTTCAGTGAAAGTCCTTTTTTGTACCCATGGTTTTTTGTGCCAGTAAAGATTATAAAGATTATAAACATTATCATACTAAACTAAATATGGCTCAAAAACTTGATGATCCAAAATTGTCTGGCTTTCAAATAAAAAATGTGCAATTAAAATATATATAGTTTATTAGTACAGTGATACAGAATACTGAATGTACCTTCTGGCTGCAGGTTAAATGGTACAAATTTGTACTTATTCCTGTTAGAAATGACTTTGTACTTCAGAGGGAACAAATCTGACCCTCTAAAGACCAATACTGTACCTTTGAGGGTACAATTATGAAGAGTGTACCTTAGAGTACAAAAAAGTACTCATATCGTACCTCTGTTTTTTAGAGTGTATTTACTCATTTCTTTCTGTCCAGTTTGAGTTTGTTCTGTTAGTCCTGCACTCCGTCCCAGAACAGCACTGCTACCCGGTTCTGAAGTGATAATCTGTTGTGGTTCTTATTTTTCCACATCTCACTTATGAAAGAAGTGAACGTTCTGGAGCGAGGGAGCTGCAGTGGAGCCAAAACAACAGATAAATTTAAAAACGAGAGCGTTGCTTCACTCTTGAGTTGTTTCTGGGTAAAATCAGAGGAACAGCTGTGCTTCTCTCTCTCTGTGTGTGTTTTTCATGATCCTCTCTGTCCAGAAACACTGTTCACTTTTAGATCAGTTGTTTATTGTTGACATGAACACTTTAAAATATACAATCTACAATCATATGTATCAAACGTAGAATCGTATAATAAATATTACATAATGTGAAGAAAATATATGGAAACAGTTGAGTGGAAAACGTCAGCATTGCTCCACTTATAGAACAGAACTGTGAGAATATTCAATTCAACATACTGTATCTCAATATATGAATATCCATAACCAGTATATACGTACACAGTATGTATCAGTCTAAAGTTTTAGAACATCTCTATGGTTTAGTAGTCCAGTAGTAGTGCTGTATGACCCAGACAAGCTGCTTTGGTACCACTTTAAAATAAGACTGCCTTTATAAAGGGTTTATAAATGGTTTACAATTAGTTTATTAATGGTCACCAGAGACTGTAAAAAAAGATGGACGCCGTGTCTCCATTCCCATTCATTCAATGAAAATGAAGCCAAAATCTTCCGCCATGTTGGCGATTCTGACACCCGATTCTGCACAGTAGAGACCAGAGGAGGGAGAAAGACTGTGGATAGCAGTCGAGGGCTGCCTCGAGGTCACAGGCTGCAGAGCGGGGCGGAGCGGAGCTGACGGTCTGTTATTGGTCCCGCCCATAAGCAGCCCTTTTACAATAACCACACCTTTTTTGAATAGAGCTGAATAACGTTTTAAAAAAATGAATTCTGTGGGGATATAAAAAATTGACAATATAAGCAGAGGTTACACTAGCTGCTGCATTTAAATAATGGAGGTAGAATTACAGTATATTAGAAAAAAACGTGATTGAGAGTTGTTCTGTTTTGCCATTGAAACCTATGGGGATGGGTGGAGTTACACAGCTTTCTGCAGCCGAACAGCAGGGGGCGCCGACCTGTGGTGGCTTCATTTTTGAGAGACGATGCTCTGTCCAGCTATACATAGTCTATGATGGTCACTAATTAGGTTGTAAATGCCTTAAAATCATTAATAATCAGTTATAACACATACGTAGAAAGGACAACAATATAGATGGCTGTGTAATAGAGTTCACTATTTGGCAAACAACAGGTCATTGTTGCCCTTTCTACGTATGTGTTATAACTGATTATTAATGATTTTTAAGACATTTACAACCTAATTAGGAACCATTAATAAACTAATTGTAAACCATTTATAAACCCTTTATAAAGGTAGTCTTGTTTTAAAGTGGTACCGCTGCTTTATTATTTTCTCATCTAATCAATGACTTTATTACTACTCTTCACCTGTCAGACCTCTAATTTTTCTCTTTTCTTCTTCCGGATGGGATTAGTTTCTCAGGGGGACATTTGTGAAAAATATTTTACTCTTCTTCTCAGTGATAAAACTCTTGCATCCGGACTGCAATTATAAAAACAGGAGGACCAGTGAGTTTTTAGGCTTTCTTAGTCACATGACATCGCGTTCAGTAGCTCCTCTATTTCCACTCGCTGTTGTGTTTACATAGATCTCCATGGAAACGCGCGCCAAAAGTATAATTATGGTGCACGGCAGTGAAAAAAAAAAAGCTATTTTATCAAACGCGAGGAGACGAAACTCAAAGATGTGCGTCTGGACGGGACTAAAATTAGAGTTCGACGTCTAAAAAAAAAACACACACATGGTGGTTCTGGACAGGAGTAAAATCACAGAGGACTCCCCCATAAAAGAGAAAATTACTAATCCCATCCAGATAGTGCTTTAATTAAGATGAGCTAAATGCTGAAGCTGTTGTTTCCATGTGGATCAGCCAGACGTGACTCTTCCTGTAGCATTTTTTTTCTCCAGTTTCCAAGAGTCTTTATTTAAAGGTGTAGGAAACAGTATTCACCGCTCTGTGGCTTCATTTGTAATTTCTCTAAAGAAAAGAAAAACTTCTACTTTTATTAGTTACATATTTCTCTGTGTTTCTGTCAGAGGTGGAAAAAGTACTGAAAAATTGTAATTAAGTAAAAGTACCTTTACTTTGCTAAAATTCTACTCAAGTAAAAGTAAAAGTACCCATCTAAAAATCTACTCGAGGAAAAGCAAAAAAGTACTCAATCAAAAATGTACTGTGAGTAAAAGTTACATAGTTACTTTTAATTATTTGATGTAAAAAAAGTAAAAACAAATCATAAATTAAATTGTTTTTAATGAACTATTATTCCATATAATAATTTGGATCTTTCAGGCAGTATCTGTTCAGACCACCCCATAAAACATTTTCAAGAACAAGTGGTATAGATTTCTATGATCCATATTTTCCCTTATTGTTAAAAAGTTATGGTCATATATGTGACTATAAACTGTATTTTTATAATTTTACAGACAATTGTTTTTTTTTTTTTTCCCAGCATTTTATTTTTTACATAGTAATTGGGAGTTTTTCAATGTAGCAAAGTAAATTACTTGTGTCAAAATGTACTTAAGTAAAATTACCTATTTATTAAAAAGACAAATTACTCATAAAATATACTCAATTACAGTAACTTGAGTAAATGTAATTCATTACTTTCCACCTCTGGTTTCTGTGTCTTTTTCTAGTTATTATGATGAACCTGTGATTGTGCTATGTGTGTGTGTGTGTGTGTGTGTGTGTGTGTGTGTGTGTGTGTATCACATTTATTTGCAATATAAGATGCACCGGATTATAAGGCACACGATCAATAAATGTCAATTTTCTGATCTATTTTTATACATAAGGTGTACACTGTATTTTGAGGCGCATTAAGCGACACTAGTAAGGAACAGGGGTGTCTCCATATTTTCTTCTGATTCAGCAGGTCTTACCGCTGGGTGGCAAGGCCTGTAAAGCTAAAATAAGTTAAGAAAACAAAACTGTAATTCTAAAAAAAAAAAAAAAAAAATTAAGTCAAACGAGCCAAAACAAGTGCTGGATGTTAATCTACACAGATTTATCTCCTTAAAAAAAACTGTATATTTGGGTGAATAAAGCACTACTGTTTATTTACAGTAAGCTTATATTTCCAAATTTGTCTCACTGTTGCTATATAAACGAGGCAGGCAGAAGGCCTGAATATAGACTGTTGGTGGGGTGTGAGATAGCAATGAGCATCACAAATCGCCTTGGGCAGGGTGTGAGATAGGGCCCTCTGAGCGCCAAAATTTAACACCCATTACAATAAACTCACATTAAATTAACTATTACGTGTAGATTAAACATTTACTGTATTTACTGTACAAATAAGTAAAGTATAAGGTCTAAAGAAAGTACTTTTTATTCAATCAGAAACTATTAATTGCTGAGTAATGACAAATTACTGTATTTAGTAAATAACATGAATTATTTACTTTATTATTTATTAGGTACCCTATTGGTAATTATTCAGCAGTTACTAATAAATTATACACTATAAAATAGATTATATTAATTATTATGTAACTAATATTAATAATTTAGTATCTACCTTAAACTGATTCCACTGATTCCACTGATTCCACTGATTCCTACTGATTGTCATGATTTATTTATATGCTAATGTTAATGTCTCTTATTCAAAAAAAAAAAAAAATATATATATATATATATATATATATATTATTCAAAAATATATATTTACTAGTATATTGGCCAAATATCCATTTTGCTCCATTAATGAATGATTTAAATTAAGTCTTGTTTTCTCATTTTATCATTGAGACCCTACAGAGACCACCTGCTTTCCACATCCACAGTGAATGTTACAGTGAATTGTTTTCTATATTTTTAGTTTAATCAGTTCCAATGAACAGTATTCACACAATAATGAATATATTGGTGCATTATTTTTTTTTGTCTGCCTGGATTTTTTCATATTGCGTCAAACTAAAGCCTCGGCCTTCCAGTTAGAACCGGAGCTGCATGACACTGCAGGAACGTACTTTGAGTACTTTTACATGCTTCCAGTGGTGGGTGAAAATATGTACACAAATCTTTGAGTTAGTCAGTCACGCCAATTCAACAATTTAACACAGGAGCACTTCACCAGCATCTGCCGTCCAGAACCATTTCAAAATGCTTTTCATTTAGTTATGACGCAGAGATACAGCTCCAGTACAAAACAACAAAACTTCTCTGTTTACATACATTCATCTTCATAATAAGGATAAGGAATCAACTAACAGGAATGAAACTTGGTGGGTAGTAGTGCCAAACTGTCCCACTTTATTCTTGGTGGAGACGACCAACGAATCTGTGGGTGGTGGTAATGTGGGCAGCACCAAGATCAACAATCAGGGCCTTATCGTACATCCTGTGCAAGGCGTTTCTTGATGCTCATTGCTATCTTACACCCCCTCAACAGTCTGTTTAACACCTTGCGCCCACACCGTTAAAATAGCATCAGAGTTTAGTAATAAATCTACACTGATGGGCGTGGTGATCTGGAAGGGAGGTGTTTTCAGGTAAATTTCTGGCATGTTTCTATATATTTTGGTGGTGGAAAACATAGGAGCTTCACTGACTTATTAAAACCCAACAGACAACAGTCAACAGTCAGAATCCATTCCTACAGGTGCTCCCAGCGTTAAACACACACACAACCACATATGGACGCACTGCAGAGCACAAACCTGACTTTTAACTGAACAATAAACTGAATAAAGAATATTATATCTTTACTGTTTCCTTAAATGAGCTGCTGGTGTGTCTTCACAGCATGAACGAGCAGCTCAGTATCCTATATCTAAAGTCTGAGCTCACCTTTCTCTTAAAGGGAATGATAAATGACACACTGACTGGTTTATTTTATGTTATGCCCAAAATTAACCACATCCATGTTTAATGAAGAGAATTAGTACATGCCTTTTGCGCATTTTATGCTGCTCAAGGAATACTTTTTCATGACACCAAAGACACAACGAAACGCCCTAAATCAAGCTGCGCAATGCATAATTGGCCATTGTACATTATTTTAAAATGTTCTACACTATAGATTAATACTAAAGTCATCTAAACTATGAAGACAAACATATGGAATTGTTTAGTGAGCAAAAACGTGTTGAACAAACCAGAATATGTTTTATATTTTAGATTCTTCAGCTTTACACATCTCACATCTTCAGCTTTATGAGGTAGGCCTTTTAGTTAACAGCTGTGCTAAACTCTTCAAGTTAATTACTTGAATTTCTTGTCTCTTAATAAAGTGTTTGAGAGCATCAGTTAAAGTAAAGTAGTGAAGAGGTAGAGTTACAGGTATACAGTGAATAGTGAATATTTGAGTAATGTTCTAATCCAGATTATGAGAAGCAAGAACTACTCAACTAAATAAAGAAAAAAAATACTTTAATAAATGAAGGTCAGTCAATCTGAAACATTTCAAGAACTTTGAGGCTATTCTCAAGTGCAATCACCGCAAAAAACATCAAAAGTGTTATGATGAAGCTGGCTCTCATCAGGACCACCCCATGAAAGGAAGAGCAAGAGTTTCTCTGTTGTACAGGATAAGTTTATTAGAGTTATCAGCCTCAGAAACCACAAGTTAACAGCTCCCCAGATAAGAGCACCTAAAAGCTTCTTCACAGAGTATTTTGGTTTGTTTAACACTTTTAAGTTACTACTAGGCTACCAGTAGCTCTGCCACCACAGCAAAATCTGGACACTGTATTATCTAACTAACAATAGAGCATTAATAAGCAGCAGGTTAGAAATGTAGATAACTGGTGGTAATGCTCCTTTCCCTCTGAGCTTCATAAACTACAGCCCAAGTAGTTAGAACTATATTTCACTGCAAAAAAAAAAAAGAAAAATACGACTTTATTCTCATAATATAATGACTTTATTTCTGTAAAATTAAGATTTTATTCCCGTAATATTTGTACTATTTTTTTAATTATTTTTTTACGAGTGGCCCTAAAACTTAACCTTTGACTGGTAGTGTATATTTAAAGCTGATGTCCATAAGTTTTGGGATTTAAGGGATTTAGTGCCCTCTCTGGTGAGAATAGGTAATTGCACCGAGCATGCGGAAGAATCATTTTAAACTGGACGGGTGTGATGTGGTCTCCGTTCAGAGTGGAAGAATCAGATTCCAGGTTATGTTCAGTCAGAGAGAGAGAGAGAGAGCGCTCAGTCGGAATCTTCACTCCTTCGTTTCTTTGGTTTTACTACGAGTGAATGAGCTCCTGAGGTCTGAGTTTCCTCTTCTGAAGTCTCCGTTGCTCCACCAGCCGCTCGCGTTCAGTAAAACTGAGCCGGATCCTCTTTTAGAGGCTGTACGTGTGGCGTAAGTACATACAGTTAAGATGCGTGACGTGGCCAGAAGAAGAACTCAATGTAACACCCCAGTTTTTAGAATGAATATATTAGTCTTAGCAGGGATGGTGGTTTCAGCACACTGGTACCATTAAACACAATATTTTATCCATATTCTTCTCCACTCAGACATGCTTCTGCTTTCAGTTTGTGTTTCTCTGTTCCCTACATTCAGCTTCTTCTTTCGCTGACAGAACTAAACATCCTGTACACACCTCTCCACCCTGACCCCTCCCATCATCTGTCCTCACAACAGAACCACTTTGAAGTCCAAAGTGTCAAACTGCATCCTCAAACCCAGTCTCCTAATCCCAGCATGCGCCAGCCGCTCGTAAAGCCATCCCACAAATCTGCGCTCCTCCGCTGGGCTCGGTCTTTTGCTGAATGGCCAGGACTGAACATCTTGCACAGAGACGTCTCTCGGACCGGGTTTTCTCAGAGGCTGGACCTACTGTGCTCTTAATTCCCTTGATTTAGCCTCTAATCTTACCCCATAAAGACGTCACACACGTGTCCACTGAGGAAGGGACAGAGAAGAACCCTGTAGACCCTGTGACCTATATTTCTTCATAAATTTGACACTATTTATCACTATTTAACACAATTTGACACTATGTCAGGCCCGTCCAGCCAAGCCAAGCACCCTATGCCCAAATAAGGACTTCCCCTAATTAGAGCACACACACACACACACACACATACATACACACACACACACTCTGAGAGGCACTCCATGCCCATATATGGACTTCCTCTAATCAGGGCACGCTCATGCAGTCATCCAGCCCTGATTAGAGATCAGCTTCACCTGGGCAGAGTTGCTTATAAGCACGCTGCTCCTCTCTGCTGTTGCCGAGTATTGGTCGCTCTCATGGTCTGTGTTTCCTTGTGGTTCCAGCCTGTTTGCTACTCTACAAAGCGTTCTATCTCCCAAGCCTGTCTTCCCTAGTTCCTGTTTTTTCCTTGGACTCCTCCCGGCCTAAGTATCCCTGTTTTATTTCTTGTTTTGTTTGTTTGCCCTGTTTACTTTCTTAGTCTAGCCATTTTCCTAAGCTCTGCTTATTAGTTTTCTGTTTGCTATTTTGTAGTCTAGTGCTCCCTTTGTTTTCCCCATTCCCCTTACTACTTCCTGGTTTTATTGTTTTGGCCGTTCCACTTATTCCTTAGTCCCTGTTTCTTTTGGCCCAGTCCCGTTTACTTTGTCAGTGTTTATATTTGTTTTCAGTTTTGCCCGACTTTAGTGTGTTGCTCTAGTCCTCTCTTATATTGTTTATTTTGTTGTTTATTTCAATAAATTTTACTGCTTCGTTCTACATCCCAGCAGTGTCTCTTATTTTCTCTCTGCCTGTTTACAGTCAGGCATGACACACTAGTATTGTACTTAAAACATATTGAGAAATGTCTAAATGTGCTGTAAATATACTATACAGATTTATATACTTACTTAAAATATATTAAAAGTACATTTATATTATGCTTTCATCAAACGTTTGAAAGTAAACTTTGATTATACTTTTAAAAGTACTATATAGAGTATTTAAAATAAATAGACTACTACTTTTATTTTAATGTAATTAAATATACTTCTAAAATAATTATTTCCAAATATACTCATTGTGTTAAAAAAAAAACTGTTACAGTAGTTCACTTAAAGTACAATGTATCAATGTATCAAAAAGTAGAATCAAATTCTGTGAAGTCAGCTGGATTGCTCTGGGGTCTCAAGTAAGTAGGCTTATATTAAAAAAAAAAATACAAGGGCGAACAAAAAAAATTAGGAAACCATTTTATGGATCTTACTTTGTTGGGTAGAACTTAGTTTAAAAATTTAGAACCGCTTAAATTCATAGATCTTTGAAATGTGTGTTTAAAAAACTGAGTAGACTCAACTCGAATGATGTATGGGTTTAGAGGCAGGGCAGGAGGGAGAGCTGATTGGCTGAGCCACAGCAGCAGCAATGGTAAGATGCAGATGTTTGGACGTCCGCAGGGGGCGTTATTATTGATTGACTGATCTGCATATTGTCTATTGTATATCTTTATATCAAAGTACACGGAAACGTCATCCACACATATAACACAGTTGATCCTGAGAGGGCGTTGCAGAGGCAGAAATTAGGGAAGGTTTATAAAGATTGTAAGCAGGACTGGTATGTTTCATAACTTTAAAGAAACACGTTTTAGCTCTTAAAGAAAAATATATGGTTTAGGGTTTAGTGGTTCTTTATAATATAATATTTTAAGTCATATTTTGACATGACTTTGTGACTTTAGTTATGCTGTGGTAATTTAATAAGTATATTTTAAGTAGCTTTTACTATTTATGTTTACTTAAATGAACAGAAAGTTGATTCAACTCAAGAAAGATCCAAATATACGCCTCATTTTTTAGTGTGTGCTAACCCATGATAAATAACTAAATAATATAAGTCAAGTCTTCAATATATCAAGAATGTAAAGGTGTTTCTTTAATATTTTTGGTGTGTTAAACACATTTTTGGGGGAATACAGTGAATCCCTAAAAAGCCTGATGTAGAACTGAACTCAACACGGACACGCTGCCAGGCTCTTTCTGCAACAAAGACCTTCCAAGACTTCCATTACTATGAAATGATAAAGGTAAATAGAGCAGAATTAAATTCTGTGGAGTCAGCTGGATTGCTCTGGGGTCTCCTCCTCTCCCCACCCACCCACTCGCTCAGTCAGTCAGTCAGACGGTTAGTTGATGGGCTTTTGGGGCCGGCGGGTCTGGAAAGTGTTAAATCCTCTCTTCTGTGGATCATGGCCAGGTCACAGTCACGACCAGGCAGTCTGGGATATGTTAGACACCCTTGTGGAGATCAGCTGCCTCAGCAAAGAGAACCAACAGGAGTCTATTGACCACCTGACTGTCAAACTACTGCTGACTTTCTCTCGCCTAAAATGCCCAAGAATTTATTGTACAACAATTTACTGTTTTGCAAGATATTGTCTTGAGTGGAGGGAAAACTGTAACGTTTTCCTGTCAGGCTAGGGGCTAATCATACACCAGGGGTGTCCAAACTACGGCCCGCGGGCCATTTGGGGCCCGTTTCCTTTTTTGGAGCGGCCCGCGAGGTATTTTAGAAATAGAATGAAAGTTGGCCCGCTGTTAAGCAGGTTTTTATAATGTGAGATCCAAAGTTTGAACGCTAGGTGTCAGAAACGGGCCAAAGAGTCTAAAAGCGGAGAGGGTGCGCATTTCTAGCGCAGAAAAATGTGCCAAAGAATCTAAAAGCGGAGAGAGTGCACATTTCTAGCGCAGAAAAACAGGCAAAAGAGTCTAAAAGTGGAGAGGGTGCGCATTTCTAGCGCAGAAAAACAGGGCCAAATAGTCTAAAAGCAGAGAGAGTGTGCATTTCTAGCGCAGAAAAACGGGGCAAAGAGTCTAAAAGCGAAGAGAGTGCGCATTTCTATCGCAGAAAAACGGACAAAAGAGTCTAAAAGCGGAGAGGGTGAGCATTTCTAGCGCAGAAAAACGGGCCAAATAGTCTAAAAGCAGAGAGAGTGTGCATTTCTAGCTCAGAAAAACAGGGCAAAAGAGTCTAAAAGCGGAGAGAGTGCGCATTTCTAGCGCAGAAAAACGGGCCAAAGAGTCTAAAAGCGGAGAGAGTGCGCATTTCTAGCGCAGAAAAACAGGGCAAAAGAGTCTAAAAGCGGAGAGGGTGCACATTTCTAGCGCAGAAAAACGGGCCAAAGAGTCTAAAAGCGAAGAGAGTGCGCATTTCTAGCGCAGAAAAACAGGGCAAAAGAGTCTAAAAGCGGAGAGGGTGCACATTTCTAGCGCAGAAAAACAGGGCAAAAGTGTCTAAAAGTGGAGAGAGTGCGCATTTCTAGTGCAGACAAACGGGCCAAAGAGTCTAAAAGAGGAGAGGGTGCTCATTTCTAGAGCAGAAAAACAGGGCAAAGAGTCTAAAAGCAGAGAGAGTGCGCATTTCTAGAGCAGAAAAACGGGCCAAAGAGTCTAAAAGCGGAGAGGGTGCGCATTTCTAGCTCAGAAAAATGACCAAAGAGTGTAAAAGTTGTCATAATTAAGGAGTTTAATATTAAGAGACATCATGAAATGAAACATCAATCTTAGTTTACACAACACTGTCAAAGATAAAGATAGTAAGTCAAGTAAAATGGTGTGTAAATGAAATAATCAGGAAAAATGTATTATTTAAAGTGGTATATTTCATTATTTGTTTTATTATAAGTCTGTGGCCCGTGACTTCAAATATATTTCTCCTTCTGACCCCCAACAAAAAAAGTTTGGACAAACCTCTCATACACAGTGTAAATGCTTGGAAATGTATTTATACCTTGAACTTTTCCACATTTTGTCACCCTACAACCACAAACTTAAATGCATTTGATTGAGATTTTAAGATTTTATTGAGATCCATCGTTAAAAGAAACATATGAATCGCTGTTTGCAGTTGCAGCAAAAACATGTGGAAAAGGTTCTGTGATCAGATGAGACCAATGTTGAACTTACAGGCCTAAATGCAAAGCAAAGCTCTATATGGGGAGGAAAAGTAACTCTGCTCATCACCCTGAACACCCCACTCATCCCCACTGTGAAACATGGTGGTGGCAGCATCATGCGGTAGAGATGCTTTTCTTCAGCAGGGACAGAGAAGCTGATTAGTGTTGATGGTGGGAAGATGGATGGAGATAAATACAGAACAGTCCTGGAAAAAAAGAAAACCTGTTGGAGGCTTAAAAAGATTTGAGACTGGGAAGGAGATTCACCTTCCAGCAAGACGATGACCCTAAGCATACAGCCAGAGCTACAGTGCAAAGATTTAGGTAAATAAATATTCATGTGTTGATGAAAATGATCCAGTTTTAAATCGCATTGAGCTTCTGTGGAGAGATATGAAAACTGCTGTTCACAGATGCTCTCTGCTCTCCATCCAACCTGGCTGAGCTTAAGCTGTTTTATAAAGAAGAACGGGGCAAAAATCTAAAATCTCAGTTGAATTGCAGCAAATGGTGGCTCTACTAAGTATTGCTTTGAAATACTTTTGAATAATTTTGCACATCACACTTTTTTTTTAGATTATGCAATGCTTTGTGTTGGTTTATCACTTAAAATCTCAATAAAATACATTATTACCACAAGTTTGTGGTTGTAAGGTGACAAAATGTTGAAATGTTAAAGGGGTATGAATACATTTGCAAGCCACTGTAAAGTGAAATTGGCAAAAAAAAATGCACCAAGAGTTTTACTGTTGGAATGGTAAAAAAAAAAAAAAATGTAAATGATTACAGTATTATAGTGCAAAAAATATATATATATATTGGGCCAAACCATACAGACCCTATACAGTCTCTAGGTAAGACTCTTGACATTCTGCAACAAATTTAATCCTAATCTGTTTTACAATCTGGTATTTATTCCTGGAAAACCCTTGCTATGTGTGGGTGAGCATTATCCTGCTGAAAAATGCTAGTCGGAAGTTCTGCCATGGGAAGCAACACGTGGCCACAGGATGTCCAGCAAATATCAATATGCTGTTAGTTAGTGTCCCAAGTATCACTACTAGGGGTGACTGACTGTTGTATAAAATGCATCCTTAGATCATCACACCAGCAGTTCTGGCAGTGTGTCGCTCAACAGCACTTAAAACAGGCTGTTGTATAATACCAAAGAGAACATTCATTTTTGGGTAATGATAATATGGTTTCAAACCAGAGACTGGAAAAAACATGGACGCCGTGTCGCCGTTCCCATTCATTAAATGAAAATGAAGCCAAAATCTTCCTCCATGTTGGCGATCCTGAAACTCGAGTCTGTAGAGCACAGTAGAGACCAGAGGAGGGAGAAAGACTGTGGAGAGACTGTGTCATTTAAATAACCCCGCCCCCTGAGGACTGCCTCGAGGTCACAGGCTGCAGAGCGGAGCTGAGCAGAGCTGACGGTCTGTTATTGGTCCCGCCCATAACCAGCCCTTTTACAATAACCACACCTTTTTTAAATAGAGCTGAATAACATTTTTAAATAAAGAATTTTGCTGAGATATAAAAATTGACAATATAAGCAGAGGTTACAGTAACTGCTGAATTTAAATAAAGGAGGTAGAATTACAGTATATTAGATAAAAAAGTGATTGAAAGTTGTCTGTTTTACCATTGAAACCTATGGGGATGGGTGGGGTTACACAGCTTTCTGAAACCGAACAGCAGGGGGCGCCCGACCTGTGGTGGCTTCACTTTTGAGAGACGATGCTCTGTCCAGCTATACACAGTCTATGTTTCAAACCACCATCCTGTTAGCCATCCAATATATTTGAATGCATCATAGGCTACGTTCACATTACAAGCCACATTGCTTAAATCAGATTTTTTGCTCAGACCAGATTTGGCTATCTTGACGGTTCAAATTCACAAATGTAAGAGACCACAACACTTTTGAGGTCTGCAATAAACACAGTAGCTAATCTTTCCCAATTCAGTCAAAGCTGGCTTTTTAGCATCATGGTGAAACTGCCCAAACCCGTTTTTTTATTCCATACAAATATATACTAATATTTTAATTAACACCACTAAATATATTTGCATTCTACATTTTGTCACACCTTGGCCTGTGTCTGTCTTGTATATATTTTTTCTTCTTTTGGTTCTATATGTTTCTGTCCTCTATATTTCTGTCCCCCTCCCTAGCCATTAGTGTTGTCACCTTGTGTCTTGTTTGTAACCCCGCCCCCTCGTTACTGGCCCCAGGTGTTCCTCACCCTCCTTGTGTAGTTAAGCCCCTTTGTTTCAGTGTTTGTGAATGTGTGTCAGGTTTGTTTTTGATCCCAGTGTTATTTTCCTCCCTCTAGTCTCTTATTTTATTAGTTTTGATTAGTCTTTGTTATTGTGTTTATTATTTATTTATCCCTGTCTTGTAAAATTAGTTTTTTACCTTTTGCTTTGTTTATCTTGGTTGTCTTCTCACTCTTTCCTATGTGACACATTTCTTACATTCATTCTTTTATTTACATTTGATTATTTACTATAACAAGTGTGATTAATCGCAGTTAATCACAGAATATTGTTGTGATTAATCTGATTATTTTTTTAATCAACTGACACCACTAATATTTGCTCCTTTCAGCAGAGTAAAACATTGGGGGAAGAAATTCAATAGACTTTTAGTAATATTGCCAATGTAGGGCATGTATCTCTCTCTCTCTCTCTTTTACTCTTTGTCTCTCTCTCTTTCTTTCTCTCTGCCAGCAAAAACAATGAAGCACCTCTCAAAGCTTTTCAACTTCCAGCAGCATTAGGAACCTCAGAGCTGTTCCTCGTGGATCTCTGCTGCCCTCTATTGACTCTATTCATTTAAACTTTTTACCATGGAACTTTCCACTCCATTCATTCAAACCAGCACTGGAAAACCGTGCCCTTTAGGAAGCATGCACACTTTCTGTCCACAAACCCATTACTGTTACAGTGTTTCTACACTGAATATCACTTTGTAGATCTGTAAAAATAATTATAGACTGTAGTTCTGTATCTGTTTCTCTGTATACTTTATTAACCCTTGTGTGGTGTCATATTTTTGTTACTCGTTTACTTTGTTACTTGTATTTAATTCAGCAAAATTAAGCAATTTTACATTAAAATGCTTTACACATGCTTGCTTCAACTAAATTGCAAGCAATATAAACAGCTTACATGGTTAATATTTGCCCTTTACCTTTCTTATGTTACATTTCTTTCAAAAAGTGCTGCTCTTTTTTTATTAGTTTATTAATAAAATGTAAAAGAAAATGAATTAAACTCAAGATATGAGTAGAAAATTTGTGTAGTTTCAAATTTACAAATGAAGCAATGTTTATTAGCCCTTGGCCAAACATACTGTATGTAATATAAATGGGTAGGGGGGGGGGGTGCTGCACAGTGTGTGTTTATCGAAAATGTGTTTTGATATATGTTTTTCACAAAAAATGAGCCAATGCCAATGAGTTTGAGGTAGAAAAAATATTTTTTTAGTATCATTTAATGAAAAATTAAAACGTGTCCCACAGACCCGAACACCACACAAGGGTTAAACTTTTGATTCATACTTTACTTTATCACTTAAGAGGATCTGAACAAAGCAAAAAGGCAAATAACCACTGTTTTTGCTTTTTCATATTTTATATAATGTATTTTTACACAAATACAGGAGCATTTGGAGGAAAATGAAGCGTGAAATAAAGTAAAGAACTGCAACAACAAAAGAAAAGAGACAAACGTTGGGCAAAACATGCGACAGCTCTTCACCTGTCGTCTGCCAGTGTAAACACAGGGTTAGTGTGTGTTGTGCTCATATGTGTGGATCAGAAACAGCCATGCTGCTGGAGTGTTTAAACACCTTAGGGTCACTGTTACAATCGGAAAAGTCAGGTTTGTTTTGTTGCACCTTTCCCAGCTCTATATTATAAAGTTCAATGCGAATGGCACTGCTTTGACCTGTGTTCTGTCGAGTTGTGCTGCCTTGTCAAACCCTGCTTCCCTAGTGCATATTTAAGGTTTCGGTAAAGGGCGGAATCAACCGGAGATCCGATTTAAACCTACAGTTACTTACACAAGATAGCTAATGATAACAAGCTCTGTAAACAGAATTAGATATTTCACTTCTCTGCATATCTCTGCTTTCAGAGTACATTAGTAAGAAACTCTTTGTCTCTTTTTTTCCTAATATAAAAGATGAGTACAAAATCAGATGACCATTGGTTATTTTATTATTTATTTGTTTTTAAATATCTATTCTTAATTAATTATAGTCTGTAATTGTTTAAGAACTATTAGAACTATAAATTACTTCTGTATGATCTTGGCGGCACAGTGGCTTAGTGTTTTGGGGTCTTGGGTTCAAGTCCCTATCTGTGTGGAGTTTCCATGTTCTCCCTGTGTCAATGTAGGTTTCCTCCAGGGACGCTGTTTTCATCCCACAGTCTACAAACATGGAGATCAAGTAAATTGCCCAGAAAAAGTGAGTGGTATGTATGTAGGTGTGTGTAAATGTATGTATGACTGTGCCCAGATATGGATTGGTAAATGCTGTAGTGCTCGATGCAGTCCTCCAGGTGGACGGTTGTTTCCGGATGAGAGTACGCTGTGCGCTATTGGCTGCCGCTTCTCACCGGTGTGTGGATGAGTGTTGATGTGTAATGTGCTTGTGTGTAAAATGTGTAAATTATAAAGCGTCCTTGGGTTTCTAGAAAGGTACTACATATATATATATATATAAGTTGAACTTCATTCATACATTCATTTATTCATTCATTCATTCAGTGTAGCTGATGGATGAAAATGAAAAAGGATAATGGGTTTATTAACAATAAGGTGGTCATAATGATATGCATGTTATCCTTCAGTAAAGACAAACTCCAGCAATCGAGTCCCTCCCTATTGAACCGTCTCCTGGAGCATAGCGTGGCAGCGCGGCTCTCCAGGCCTGGCCAGCGCCGGCCGGTCTTATTTATCTGCTGCGTGTGGCCCTTATAAAGGCTTGGCCCTCCGGAGACCCAGGAATTTCTAAATTAAAAACAAGTTTGTTTGGCTTATCGCTCTCCACACACTCTCTTTCTCTCTCACACACACACGAAAAAAAAAGAAAAGAGAGAAAAATCACACGTTTTTTACACCCCTCTCTTTTATGTGTCCCTCTCGTGTCTATAATTCGATCTCAGCAGCTTGTTTGCCCTACAGGCTCGTCACTGTCAGAACCAATGCATAGGTGGACCATTCACAACCGCCCAAGTTTCTCTGCTTCTCTGTAATTGTGGATGATTGCACATTTGTTTTAAATGCTGGTCTGCAAATCATAGATATAAAATGCAAAAGAGGCTGGAGAACCACTGGCGTCTTCCATCAAACACCAAGAGTAAGCAAACTCTACAGTAACTCTACTAGTATCAACACCCGGGGCGATTCTAGGATCATAGGTTTAAGGTGGGTCTTAAGGTGCCCAATGATCCCAGCCACATCGTTTTCCTTTAAAAAACACTGTAAATGAATAAATGCATGTAGTAGCGCCTTTCCAAGGACGCTTTACAATTTACACGTTTTTATAAACAACCATTCATACTCAGCACTCATCCACACACCAATGAGAAGCGGCAGCCAATAGGACGCAGCGTACTCTCAACCGGAAACAACCACCCACCTGGAGAACTGCATATTACAGCATTCTACAGCATTTTTACTCAGAGTGCCAATTCATATCTGGCCACAGTTATACAAACATTTCTGGGCAATTTAGAGTGATTTACCTAATCACCACGTTGTTTGGACTGTGGGAAGAAACCAGAGTCCTTGGAGGAAACCCACACAGACACAGGGAGAACATGGAAACTCCACACAGTTAGGGACTTGAACCCAAGACCCCGGTGCTGGGAGGCTACCACTGTGCTAACCACTAAGCCACTGTGCCGTCAAATGAAATAGAAGCGGGTTCCCAGGAGGGGTGAAAGTCTCATATTAGAAGAAATAAAACCTTTTAGATTTAAATCAGACTTGCAAACTATGTTATACACAGGGAAAAGGTGTGTTACTTTCACTTTAAACTAGTGCTGTGCGGTATACCGGTTCATACAAAACTTCATAAAACCTAATGATATAAGGTGAGCAGTAACTATAGCACTGTTTAAATATATTAATACTGCGGCGTGAAGGTTAATATTAATGAGCACTGAACTAAATTTATTTGTTAACTTGAGAAAGAAGGGAGTTTAGTTTCGTAATGTCTCTAATGGTTTAACTATTTATTAAAATATTTTTGTAAAGGAAGCTGTGTTAAGGTTGTTGGCGTATCTCTTTTTAAAGGTATATTGATTACATTGTTCAGCTGTTTTTCTTCTAATGAAGTCTGATGTCTTCATATATTGTGTAATTTAGTGGGAGAAAAATAAACCCAATCAGAGTAATCAGAGGCTTAATTTGAAGCATAGTCATGCACAAACATATAAACAAATAATAAAAATAAAATACTGTGATATACATTTTTGGTCATACCTCCCAGCACTATTTTAAACACCTTCTTAGCAGATAATAAGATGAAAAGAAAAAAAAATGAGGGCGCATTATTGCATATTTGTATCTAAAATAAATACTTTCCACAGCTGTATTCTATTTTATTTTGTCTGAATTATATAATAATTATATAATAATAAGCTACTTAAAACCTCAGTATAGATAACATTAATTAGCTGACACACACAGACAGTACTAGTCTAGCACCTCATCTTTAATATAATAAACTCACAGACCAACCCACAGCCTGTGCTGTGCTGTGTGAGATGGGGATTGCTGGTTCAAATCCTGGCCATGCAGCTTGCCATCAGCTGCTGGAGCCCTGACAGAGAACTATTGGCCTTGCTCTCTCTGGGTGGGTACAGTAGATGGCGCTCTTCCTCCTCATCACTCCTATGGTGATGTCGATCCGCACAAGGCATCTGTGAGCTGATGTATCAGACCCAAGTCGCTGCATCAGTGCTGCATCAGCAGCAGTTCAAAAAGAGGCGGAGTCTGACTTTACATTTATCGAAGGAGGCATGTGCTGGTCTTCACCCTCCTTGTGTTGGGGCATCACTAGTGATGAGGGATGTACAGCTGGTTAGCAGCTGAAATGGTGAGACAACTGGTCTAGCTAAATTGGCAGAAATTGGGGACAATTTGAAATAAATAATGTTTTAAAATGTTAAAAATTATGTTTTTTAAATGGTTAATAATAATAAAAGATAACTAGTTTAGTCCCACTCATTCATATTACATTTCTCAAAAATATTTCAGGTCTCAGTGTTTTCTGAATGAAGCACAACACGGCCCAACCAATTAAAACAGAGCTCATTTATCTGTCTATTCAGCTGCTTTAAATGTACAATAAAAGAAAGAGCCTGTTAAATTCTTAGGGATTAAGAGGGGTCATAAACCGGTCACGTAAAAATGAATGTAAACCCACACTGTCTTTATAAGTGCAGCTGAATGAAGAAATAAAATACGAGTCATCACACTGGATGGTGCCGGCTAGTCTCTTCTACACTCAAGGGCAAGCCGTGCTCTGCAAAATTAAAACACCACAAATGGCTGGTTTGGCTTCTTCCTCCACACCCTGCATCTATAAACCATTATGCAACTATGACATCTCTATGTGCATCAGATACAGGCTTCACAATGCAACAACTCAATATACGTTCATCTGCATTTAAAGTTCATATTTTAAAGTTAAGTTCAAGCTACATTAATCTGTAATTAGTCAGTAAACTGAAAACAATAAATCAATAAAGTAACCTTTATCTAAATTCAGAATACAATACAAGGATTACCCTTATTTAAAATATCGCAGATCATAGTACATTTAAGGATAATAAGAAATAATGAATTATTTAAAACTGCTGTAACACAGTAATTAATATAAATTCATTAATTAGGAAAAACAGATGAAACTAATAATAATAATAATAATAGTCTTTTAAAACAGAAGAAGTATCTCCATTCATTTCTCTGTAGGTAGAAGTATAGATACTAGGGTTTAAAATACTTCTGTAGAAGTTGAAGCATTAACTCAAGCTTTTTACTCTTTGAGTAAAGTACCGGATTTAAAACTACTTAAAGTATAAAAGTAAAAGTAAAAAAAAAATAAAGCCATTAACTACAACCTGACTGAACCACAGAGTCCTATAGTTTACTATAATGTTAAAATATAAAAATGTTAATGTTAATAATATAATTTGGGATTTTGCACTAGGCTGTTCTCTGGTTTTTCAGCTGCATATATGCTGATTGTAAATCAATGTATTTTAGTAGAATAAAGTAAATATATTAAAGAAGTTTAGTTGGACAGGAGTTTATCTGGAGTTCTCTTGAGTCTCTGCACGGATCATCTTCATACTAGACTACATACGTCTGCTATGTTCTAGCTGGAGTGTGTGTGTGTGTGTGGGGGGGAGGGGGGTGGTTGGGGGCGTGTGCAGGTGTGATGGATCACAGTATAAACCAATAGGGAGTTGGAATGGTTTATGTTTATACTTCTCTACATCCAATCGCAATCAGATTCTCTCTATCTGGATGGAGAGATTTATCTGGATAGGAGTTTTATTAAACGATGAGAAGCCGGAATAAAAACGAGCTGAAATTAAATAGGATTAACGTGGCTGTTTTTATTAAAATGTAAGGAGTAGAAAGTTCAGATAATTGTGTGAAAATGTAAGAAGCAGAAGAAAACAGTAGTCTAAATAAATAATTACTACACTAAAGTATAGAAATAAAGAATAAAGTATAGAATGTGTACTTTTTTACTTGAAACCTTTAGTTTACAATAAATATAAAATAACTTCAAATTATAACTACATGGATTAATAGTATCCAATTTTATATGTATTTTAAAGAGTTTTATTATATTTTTATAAGTTTTATTATTAGTAGTATTTTTAATACTAAATCTGCCATAGGAACCTGGCTTTTATTGTACATTTACCAAAAAAAACTACATCTCCCACAATGCACTTGGAGAGTACCCGGAAGTGGAAGCGCGCTCGTGTCTAGCTGCATGTGTGTTTTGGAGACAGTGCAGAGAGAGCGGTGAAGGTATGGAGTCTCTCTGTTACTCTGAGTTTTATAATTAATAATCTAATAATCTGATATTCAGAGCGGGATTAGTGTGTATTAATGTGCGTTAGACACTTGATTAGACTTTAATACAGGACCACGTGTCTGCTGACGGAACCTGTAGCTTATATCATTCATTCATCCATCTAAACACAATACATACATTATTACATATATATATATAACTTACAGCTCTGGGAAAAAAAATAAGAGACCACTTAAAAGTGTAAGATTCTTTGATTTTACCAAATTAAAAACCTCTGGAATATAATCAAGAGGAAGAAGGATGATCACAAGCCATCAAACCAAACTGAACAGGAGTAAAGCAGCATAAAGTTATCCAAAAGCAGTGTGTAAGACTGGTGGAGGAGAACATGATGCCAAGATGCATGAAAACTGTGATTAAAAACCAGGTTTATTCCACCAAATATTGATTTCTGAACTCTTAAAGCTTTATGAATATAAACTTTTCTTTATATTTTTTAGGTCTGAAAGCTCTGCCCCTTTTTTGTTATTTCAGCCATTTCTCATTTTCTGCAAATAAATGCTCTAAATGTCAATATTTTTATTTGGATTTGTTTACTCAAACATATACCCATAAATAAAAGCAGCAACTATTGCTCAGCTCCTTCAAGATGCTGAGAAACTATTCCAGGTGACTCTCCCTCATGAAGACACTGTATTTAAAAAAACTGTATTTAAAAAAAAAATAATAATACTTAGAAGAATCTAAAATATAAAACATATTCTGGTTTGTTTAACACGTTTTGTTTACTTAATAATTAAGCATGTGATCCTGTATAGCTTCTATATAGTAATATTCAGTATCTGAATATTAAATGAATAGGCTAACCCTTTTGAGAGTACATCAGTCATTCCATAGAGTGAGTATCAGAACACTACCTGGTTACCCCTCTCAAGAGTCCATCATTTAGCCCAGTACAGTGAGTATTAGAATAATAACGGGATACCCCTCTTGAGAGAATTGTAAGGTATGAAATGTAAGGTATGTTTCATCTTGAGAGACTTTTTAATATATTTTAATATACATGATGATGCATTACCAAGATTGCCTAAAAAAATGATAATCATCTTGTCCCGCTATTGATTGATATTGGTGAACGACTGATGATCAGTGATCGATGATCAGCCCAAAAAACACAGATTATTCCATCTCTATTCCATACCTAGTATCAAGTCTCCCGTTTTGGCCGGTAAAAAACTACCGTATTTTACTCCTCTTTCCCGCCGTCCTGTCTCATTAGTATTTTCCTGTAAATTTCCTGTATTATATAAAATTTTAAAAAACTTTATTATTGAGGAGACAGGGCACTGACCACTCTGTGTCTCTTAACCAATCGTGGTGCCGGTTCAAGGAGAAAGTCCCGCCTTTCAGGAGAAACAGCCAATCAGCTTGCTGATTTGCAGAGCACAAAGGAGGGTCAGTGTGGGGAAGCCCCCCCGTCGCTGCTGTGAGTTCAGGCAGCTATTTGGAGCAGCTGATGTCAAAACAGATCTGGATATTCAGCGATTTTTCTAAAAGAAAGGTAACGGTAGGCTAATCATGTAAACTGTGATGAGATTTTTCTGATAGCTGCTTAAAAATACTCGTCTCCGAATCAAAACACACAGATTAAACCTTTTAAAAATAAAACAATTACAGATTGTGACTCAGTTTAACTAGAAATGTGGAGAGGACCGAAATGAACTGAACTGATCAGGGGTGGAGTGATCAAAAGAAAGAAGTATTAATTAAAAATGATTAATTGTTTAGGCCCCTTAGGACTAATTTTTACTGATGGAATAAATCTGGTCCATGTCCTTTTAGTAAAAGCTAAATCCATTAAATAAATTAAAAATATATCATATATAAAAGAGTGCATTTATGCCAAAAAAGACATAAAATCTTAACTTTTTTTTAAAAATAACTAGCAAATGTTTTTTAATTTGGCTGTAATAAAATAATTACATATGTAGGAATGTTCACAACATTTCAGTGTCAACAAAGGTAGACCCATCAGATTCTGATCATCTAATTGTAGTGTGTAAGTGGTTATCAGGTGGTTATTTTCAGATTTTTTTGTAAACCTGTCTTAAAATGTAAGGGATACTGAACCTTCGTTGGGCTGATGGGACGGCTCAAAGCGGACAGAGATATTTTTAAATCTAAAACTTGTCAGGTATGCTCTATTCTAAACCGTAACTGGAGTGAACAACCCAGCCACATGATTACCAGAGCAGGGTGGTGTGGTTGTGGATCACCGGACAAAAATGTGTTTGTAATGTTTTAATCCATATTATGGGAAGAATATCTCACTTAATTAAAGAAAAATAATTTTGAAAGGACCCTCAATTGAAGTCGCAAAGACCATCAAATACGTAATGATGAAACTGGCACTCATCAGGACCACCCCAGCAAAGGAAGAGCAGGAGTTTCCTCTGTTGTACAGGATAAGTTCATCAGAGTTACCAGCCTCAGAAACCACAAGTTAACAGCTCCCCAGTATTTTGGTTTGTTTAACACTTTTTTTTAAAGTTACTACATGATTCCTTGTGTTCCTACATAATATGGATCACTTCAGTATTCATTTACAAAATACTGAAATATAAAATAGATAACATATTGAATAAGAAGCTGTTTCCGAACATTTGACTGGTACCATTACCGTGTTCAGCTGTTTTTTTCAGCAGAGTTGATGTATAAAATAGATTTAAAGTGTTTATAGTTATGGAAGGTTATGGAGCACAGCTCGTTAAAGACGCTGTAAATCTCAGCCAGACAGCAGATGACAGCGTTCTGTAAATCCTCTCGTGTCTACAGAACACCAAATCTCACACTCTCAGCCTTTAAGCACCAGCACTGCTGCTGTCAGCCAACTCCCAGAAAATAAAACTATAAAACTGTGGCAGTGTAAAGGAGCCGAACCCTCGCGTGCTCAGCTGTATCAGTATAAAGCTGTGGTGGTGTGGGACCTGTGGCTGTGGTGGGATTCTGTGGGCTGATCTGATTTTACAGTCTTTTATATTCCTTTTGTTTAATGTTTTAAGAGTTTAGTCTGTACTGTACACTCAGACATGCACTTTATTACAAACTGCTATATTCACTATATACTGCTATTATATATTTGCTATTCACTCTGAAACTCAAAAATTTACCAAACTGTTTTTATTTATATTTTTTTATGTTTTATTTAATATGTTCTTATTATATCTGATATATCATGTATTAATGTTAAAAACTTAAGGATTAGGGCCTAAATTGTAGTTTAAAATATTGAATCCAGTCTGGGGTCATTTCCAGCCGCAGTGCTGTGACGTCTAACTTTAAGCATTAGCTTAAAGTTAGCATTTTTCTAATTACTCCCCTTAAACGATCTCGAAATTCACAGGATCCAGTGATATTTAGGAGGTAAATGTACACAGAACAAAACGTTCAGGGTTCTGAACATATTTATTTACCACAGAATGTGACAGAGACCACTTCAGTGGTCTATTGGACTGTAGCCTGCATGTTTACTGTGTTAAAACAAGCTACATAGGACAAACCGCTAGCTAATATCAACCTAACTTTCCGGAACATTCAGGGTTCTTCAGTGTAGCTCTGAAGAACCCTACTAGCGCTAATCGCTGCACCCAGCCTTAGTGGATCTGGTCTAGTGTATGCTCTCTGTTCTGTGTTTCAGAAGCACTCGCTGTATGCTGTTCTGTAGCCGTGCTGATGTTCCCGACTCCGCTCTACTCCCACGCTGGTCGTGGGCCGTTCTCAGAAGTGTACGAACCAGCAGAGGATTCCTTCCTGCTCATCGACGCTTTAGAGAAGGATGCTGATTTGCTGAGGGAAAGCAGGTGGGTGTTTTTCTAAAGGGAGTGTTGTGGATTTTGTGATGTCATTAGTAATTTCTGACTACTTTATCATTTGTTGACACTTGATTTGGTTTATCTGATATATATTTTTTATAGTGGTGACAATCGTTACAAAAAAATTAAGCATTGTATTTTATTGTATGTACTTCACATTATAACAAATTTTATTTAAATGCAATCATGGTAAAACAAACAAACAAAAAAAAAAACAGAGGCGCATCTCAAAAAATTTGAATATCATTGGAAAGTAAAATTATCTCAGTAATTCAGCCTAAAATGTGAAACTCATATATTTTATAAATGTATTAAACACAGAGTGATCTATATTAAGCGATACGTTTCTTTTATTGTTAAGTCTCAGAAAATGTGAATATAATATAACATGCATAAGTCGCTTGGGGCGTGTCTCACTCAGAACGAGTTGTCGCTGTTGGGCATTTCTAAACACGTGCAGTCAGACAGGAAGGATACAGAAACAGGGTTTAGCCTGTGTACGTAATTCCTAAACATTAAACACTCATGCAAACATTTCACATTATTTCAAATGCACATCATCTAAACAATTAATAATTTTTATTTTATCAAATACAATTATTTAACATAATTAATTATGTATAAAAATATTACAATACATTAGATATAATACATTATTTTGCTTAATGTAGTAAATAATTCCCTTATGTTATATATATATACAGTCATATGAAAATAAATTGGGCACCCCTATTAATCTTAATCATTTTTAGTTCTAAATATTTGGGTGTTTGCAACAGCCATTTCAGTTTGATATATCTAATAACTCAGAGGAGATTCAAATAGGTGAACAACTTGCAATTGGCCACCTTAAATACCTTTTCTCATGATTGGATACACCTGGCTATGAAGTTCAAAGCTCAATGAGGTTACCAAACCAATGTTGTGCTTCAGTAAGTCAGTAAAAAGTAGTTAGGAGTATTCAAATCAATAAAATGATAAGGGTGCCCATACTTTTGCACCGGTCAAATTTTGGTTTAATGCATATTGCACATTTTCTGTTAGTACAATAAACCTCAATCCTGAAATATTACTGTGTCCATCAGTTATTAGATATATCAAACTGAAATGGCTGTTGCAAACACCCAAATATTTACAACTAAAAATGATTAAGATTAATAGGGGTGCCCAAACTTTTTCATATGACTGTAAGTATGTATATATATATATATATATATATATATATATATATATATATATATATATATATATATATATATATATATATATATATATATATATATGTGTATGTATATATATATGTGTATGTATGTATGTATGTATGTATTGGATTTTGATACCCCGTATTGAAGTAGCCCAAATTACAATTATAAATATTATACTCATTTTCTCTGTGTTTTTCAGACCTGCTGTGTGTTTGGAGGTGGGCAGTGGTTCGGGGGTGGTCTCTGCTTTTCTGGCTTCTGTGATTGGGCCAGAAGCTTTATATCTGTGAGTGTGAGACTCGTGCTTCAGTACTTGATTAATTCAGCTTTATACTGTTTGTTAGTGACTTTTTTCAGAGTTAATTAGTCTGAATATAAGGTATATCACTGGTAAGTATACATAATAAATATTAAACCACAGTTAGTTCCAACCCTGCAATGTGATTGGCTGAGAGGTGTTCTATGAATGCCATTATCAGCCAGTAATGCACTCACGGAGTGTTTATAACCAAACAGATTGTATTTTCTCATACTCTTTAACTCAAAATCTTGTAATAAACACTGATAATGGAACTGTGGTATAATCACAATAATACACTCGAGGTTCGTGCTATAACGTGTAATATTGGCACTGCTGTGCTGATCTAAGGCACTCGGTTCATTATAGCACAAATCTTGAGTGTGTTATTGCATAAATATATATTTTAAATCAAACATAGATGTATTATCCTTAAGCACAATGTTCTTTTACCATTGGATACATAAGCTAATTTATAATACATATATTTTGCTTTTTCATACATAATGTTTGAAATGTACTGATAAAAACTGATATTAATAAATCAGACAGTATTGATCAGAGATTCCGATTTTCACTGTGTGTGTGTGTGTGTGTGTGTTATAGCTGTACTGATCTGAACCCTGCTGCAGCTCAGTGCACTGCTGAAACGTCTCGCTGCAACAAGCTTGATCTACAGCCAATCATAACAGACCTGGTGAGACACATTCGTCTTTTTTTATTCTCTCTCTCTTTCTCTCTTTACTCTGTAATTAATACACACTCACCCTGGCGCTTTTATTACCATGCTTCTGTAGTTGCTGCCAGTATAAGTTCCTTATTTATTACTGTATTTTTTCACACTATAAGGCTCAGGTTTCGGTGAAGTTTCTCCAGCACTAAGGCTGGGTGCAGCAGACCCCATCGCTTTCTATTTTGCTGTTCAAAGGCAAATATATATAGGACTGTAGCCTTTATATACCATGTTAAAACAAGCTATGTGAGATGATCCGCTGTCTGCTAAATTCTAGCTCAGGGTTCCTCAGTGTAGCACTGTTGAACAGCATTTACATCCAACTAGCGCTGCGGTTAGCAGCTAATGCTAAAGCTTAGTGCTGGAGAAACTTCACTGAAAACTCACCCTTAGACAAAATATTGGATATCTGAGCTTACTGTAAATAAACAGAAGCACTTTACTTACCCAAAAAAAGTTTTTTTCAGGAGATAAATCTGTGTAGATTAATATCCAGCGCTCATTTTACTTTAAAAGAAAATGTTTTTTTAAGAATTACAGTTTTGTTTAATTAGTCGCTTCTCCCAGATTTCCCATTAGAATGGAGACATTTGCTCACTTTAATGTTGGCATCCTTACTAGTGTCACTTAATTCGCCTTAAAGTCTGATTTTTTTTTTTTCCTGAAGCAGATCTGTTTCTGAATGTTCATAATGTTTTATGTACAGTATATATATATATATATATATATATATATATATATGTATATTGTATTTAATAATGGGTTTGTTTGTTAGATGGAGTGTTTGTTACCCAGACTGAATGGAAAGGTGGATGTTCTGCTCTTCAACCCCCCGTACGTCGTTACACCTTCTGATGAGGTTAAGAAACGTTATGATAAAGCAGTTAATCACACTAAATACTGAGCTTGCTGTTGAAATTTTTTTTCTTCACACCTTGGATATTTAGATTCTTAACAGTTATTAACAATTAAATATGTTAATAATTTGTATTAACTTTTAAGATTGTGTAAATATTTTGTTATATCTTTTCACGGGGTAAGACTGAAAATAAGACACTTTGATAGTATACAGCTCAAAATACCTCAATATACAGCCATTACTGTCTAAACTACTGACAACAAAAGTGAGTACATCCTTAAATACAAATGGCCAGATTGTGCCCAATTAGCCATTTTCCTTCCCTGGTGTATCATGTGACTCATTAGTTTTTAGAAGGTCTCATGTGTGAAAGGGGAGCAGTTAAATTTGGTGTTTTGGGTCCAATTCTCTCATACTGGCCACTGGATATTTAACATAGCACTTCATGGCAAAGAACTCTCTGAGGATGGGAGAAACAGAATTGTTCTCTACAAAGATGGCTTAGTCTGAACATGGATAATGCCCTAAACTGCCTAGGGTTGACAGAAAAAGTTGAGTCCTACATTTGCAGCTGCTTTGCTGAAGAAGCTGAAGATAAAGGTAATTGACTGGCCAAGTATGGCTCCAGACATTAAGCCTATTGAGCATCTGTGGGGCATCCTGAAACCGAAGGTGGAGGAGTGCAGAGTCCAGTGGCGACCTGTGAAGCTATAGTGAACTCCATCCCCAACAGAGTTAAAGCACTGCTGGAAAATAATGGTGGCAAAACAATGTACTTACATTTTGGGCACAATTTGGCCATTTTCTCTTGGTGTACTCACTTTCGTTGCTAGTGGTTTGGACATTAATTGTTTTACTATAGCTGTACACTGACTACTACACTGTATCAAAGTGTCATATCTCCAGTTTTGTACTTTTAAATCAGGGGTGTCCAAACTTTTTTTTTTGTTGGCGGCCAGAAGGAGAAATATATTTGAAGTCACGGGCCACAGACTCTGTAATAAAACAAATAATGAAATATACCACTTTAAATAATACATTTTTCTAATTATTTCATTTACACACCATTTTACTTGACTTTCTTTATCTTTGACAGTGTTGTGTAAACTAAGATTTTTCAAATTGATGTTTCATTTCATGATGTCTTTTAATATTAAACTCCTTAATTACGGCAACTTTTAGACTCATTAGCCCTTTTTCTGGGGAACAACTGAACACTCTAACCCCTTTTAGGCTTTTTGGCCCGTTTTTCTGTGCTACAATTGCGCACTCTCTCCTCTTTTAGACTCTTTGGCCCGTTTTTTCTGCGCTAGAAATGCACACTCTCTCCGCTTTTAGACTCTTTGGCCCGTATTTTTGCACTAGAAACACGTTCCCTCTCCGCTTTTAGACTCTTTGGCCCGTTTTTCTGCGCTAGAAATGCGCACCCTCTCCGCTTTTAGACTCTTAGGCCTGTTTTTTGCACTAGAAATGCGCACCCTCACCGCTTTTACACTCTTTGGCCTGTTTTTCTGCGCTACAACTGTGCACTCTCTCCGCTTTTAGACTCTTTGGCCCGTTTTTCTGCGCTAGAAATGCGCACCCTCTCCGCTTTTAGACTCTTTGTCCCGTTTCTGACACCTAGCGTTCAAACTTTGAATCTCACATTATAAAAACCTGCTTAACAGCGGGCCAACTTTCATTCTATTTCTAAAATACCTCGCGGGTCGCTCCAAAAAAAGGAAACGGGCCCCAAATGGCCCGCGGGCTGTAGTTTGGACACCCCTGCTTTAAATGGTAAGTTTCTTACTTTTTATTTTACAAATACATGAGAGGTGCACTATTTTTTGTGGGATACTGCCAATATAGACTGTGAATATGCCTGTAGATTAGTTTAATATCTTCTTTGTATTTAAATGCTCATGTTCAGGTGGGCAGTCATGGTATTGAGGCGTCCTGGGCTGGTGGAAACAGAGGCCGGGAGGTGATGGACAGATTCTTCCCAATGGTTCCACAATTACTGTCCAATCAGGGTCTCTTCTACCTCGTTACAGTCTCCGATAATAAACCAGGTAGGATCATCTATGAGACAAACTAAGTTTGTAAGTTTGCCCGCTAAGGAAGACGTGTAGGTTAGTTTTAAGAGTGAGGGATAGAATATCAAAAATAAAATCCAGAAAATCATATTGTATAAATTATATACATTTATTAGCATTTTGCAGTTTTGGTCCACTCCTCTTTGCAGATCATCTCTAAATCATTAAAATTTTGAGCCGGCTGTCGCTTGGCAGCTCGAAGCTTTAGCTCTCTCCATAAGTTGTCTATGGGATTAAGATCTGGCTATAGGCCACTCCATGATCTTAATGTGCTTCTTTTTTGAGCCACTCCTTCGTAGCCTCAGCTGTATGTTTTGGGTCATAGTCATGCTGGAAGACCCAGCCACAACCCATTTTTAATGTCTTTCTTACTGTTGCACCAACAGTTGTCTCCTTTTCGCCCAGTGTCTTACTTATGGTTTTGTAGGCCATTGCAGGCTTGTGCAGGTCTATGATCTTGTCCCTGACCTCCTTAGAAAGCTCTTTAGTCTTGCCCATTTTGCAGGGATTAGAGTCTGATTGATTAATTGAGTCTGTGGACAGGAGTCTTTTATACAGGTGTCTGTATAAACAGCTTTTTTAAACAGCTGTCTTTAATGCAAGTAACGAGTTGATTAGGATTACAGTACTCTTGCTATTTAATAGAGATGAACCAAAATGAAAAAGTAAACAAATATTGAATAAGTAAACATTTACCATTTTTAATATCCCAGCAGACAAACCAACAAAGCACAAAACATTTACCTCAGCAGTGCTATTGTAATTATACAATAGTGCTACTCTAACCACCTGTCTACCTCACCCGAGCATTCTAATCGTACATTTACCTCAGTAGCTATTCTAATCAAACATTTACCTCAGCAGTGCTATTCTTAGCCAGAATTGACCTCAGTAGTGCTATTCTAATGAAACATTTACCGCAGCAGTGCTATTCTAATTATATATTACCCTTAGACGTGCTATTCTAATTGTGAATTTACCTCAGCAGTGCTGTTCTAATCGTACATTTACCTCAACAGTGCTATTTTAATTGTGAATTTACATCAGCAATGCTATTCTAATCATATATTTACCTCAGCAGTAATATTCTAATCATACATTTACCTTAGTAGTGCTATTTTAAGCATACATTAACCTCAGTGGTGTTATTCTAATTATACATTTACCCCAGCATTGCTATCTTGATCACGCATTTTCCTCAGCAGTGCTATTCTGATCATACATTTACCTCAGCATTGCTATTCTAATTACATGAATTGAAATTTGCGTAGAGAAATACAACCAGTGTTTGTTTGGTAACCAAACAATTCCTAAAGATAAGTTCATTCATTATCTTTACACCTAACTTGTATCTTACAGCTGGATACTGAGAGTCACTTATTTAATTTATTTGTAAAAAATAGAGTGTAAAAATGAACTTAAACCTGCTGTTTGTCGACTCTCATAATGTTAAAGAAAAAAGTGCAGTTTGATTTCAAATGAATATTATTGTTCTATATTAATTTTATAAAAGTGCACCAGCTTTCTATATGTCTTTTAGTGATTATGGTAGTCTTTTAAGTTTCAGTTGGCAAATAATTGGAGCATCCCTGATGTAATCCTTACTATTTAAGATAAGTGTTGTACTGTTTATATTATATAACTGTAACAGTGCTGTTGATCTTTTTATATGTTTTTCTTTCCTGTCTCTGTGTTTAGAGGAGATTCTGGATCTTCTGAGGGGTTCAGGGCTGAGGGGGACTGTGTGTCTGTCCCGTCAGGCTGGTATAGAGAAGCTGTCCATCCTGCGCTTCAGTAAGAGTGAATACTGTTAATCAGCAGCGCTGATGGACTGACTGACCACAGGATCTCTTTCACTGAGTGAAGGAGAACTGACTGCAGGATCTGCTCTGTGTGGAGTTTTTGTCGTAAGCTGAGACTGTTCTTCACTGAGGGTTTAATGGGTTATCTGCCACTATGATCGGGAGATCGCTGGTTCGAATCCCGGTCATGCAGCTTTCCATCAGCTGCCAGAACCCCGAGAGCGTACAATTGGCCTTGCTCTCTCTGGGTGGGTACAGTAGATGGTGCTAACGCTCTTTCCCCTCATCACTCCTAGGGTGATGTAGATCAGCACGAGGCGTCTGTGAGCTGTGACCTAATGATACTTCAGCTGCTCTTTGGGGAAAAAAATGAAGATAAGAGACAGTTATTAAAATCAAATAAATCTGTATATTTAAATACAAAAATGCATTTCAGTATTTTTAACTGGAGGAACTCAAGATGAAATATTGTTTTTACTTGACTTTCAATAAAAGTATTAAATCTGTTTGCTTAAATCTTGCTTGTGTAGATATTAATGGGAATTTAAATCTAGTCATGGCAGTCTAAATATGTATGCACAGTTAGGGAGTCCATAACATGAATAAGACTTTATTTTCGTGGAAATATTAATTGGATTTGTTTTGACCCTTTGTGGCATGGCACTAACCTTTGATTATTACAAAATCCATTTAATTTGTGTCATTTTTTGGTAATATTCACAAAATGCCACAAATAATAACATTTTTTTTTTTTCGTTTACTTAATAAATTTGAGTCTTTTGTATTTGTTGCCTAAGGGCAACATTATGCAGCTAGACTTCTTTAATTGGGAATAATGCCAAAGCAGTGGTGGTTATTTCCTTTCTAAAAATACATCCAAAATGTGCCATAAATGGTTTATTATTTGTAACATTATTATTGTATAACATTTTAAGATTTAAAAAGTTAATTTCTTTTAAAATTGGAAGAATTGAATTTATTAATAAGGTTTTATTTAATTATTTTATAAAAGGGTCTTAAATTTGATTTTTTTTTTTTTTGCGCTAAAAATTATGTCGTCCAAACAAAAATATCAACTGATCAAACTATTCCAATAAAATTATTCCAGTTATTTTACCTACTGGTTGTCTCGTTTCAACGCATCATTGGACAGGTGACTGTTCAGTCCAGTGTTCAACCTCACTCACAAGATAGCACCTCACAACTTGTACAGGTGTGGGCATTTTCTTAAACATTGCTTGAATGCATCACTTCTGGATGAATTTACAAACTGCTGTCCCATAACTTTTGGCATGTCAGTGTGTGTTGAAGCTTTTTCTAACAGTTTATATAGGACGTAATGTGTAATATAAGTGTATGTGAGTAAAGAACAATCTCAAAACTGTTACACCGGTGCAGGTTTTGTGCAATATTATGATTTAATACATCAGTGTAGAGAAACAGAAATTACAGTATTCACAGTCACGTGCAGAGAGCAGATACAGTGTTCACTATTGCAGTTCACCATCAGGCACTGGTCATGCAATTCATCTTTTATTAGTCTGAATAATACTTAAGTAGTGTCTAATCTAAATGTGAGTTCTTGTAATGCTCAACATGGCATCTGTTTACAGATAAAGACCCACCCTTTAACAAAAAGAGCCAATCAGCTTAAGAGGCAGTGTGCTTGGTATAGAAGCCCAGGATCAGTGTGGAGATCTGCGCAAGCACAGTAGCCAGAAAAAGCAGAAAATGCATGTTTTTTGTGCATTATTGACCTAAATGCTTCAAACCATTCATAAGGTTCTTATCAATTATTTAAAAAATGTTTTTAAAATGACAATTTGACCTTCAGTTTCTAGCAGGGTTCTTGCACAATTTTAAAATCAAATTTAAGGTTTTTTAAGACCGGTTTTAGACCTCAATAAATTTGAATTTAAGACACATATATATTTTCTTTGGTAGAAAATAATTTGTCCAATTGGAAATCATAACTTGATGCAGCTACCTCGCCGCTAACATTACTATGTTATCTAGCTCACTGCTAATGTTAGCTAGCTTGCCATCAACCTTAGTTCTTTCCCCAGTAATGTAGCTAACTTGCCCAAACGTTACTATGTTAGCTAGCTCTCCACTGACCTTTATTCTCTCCCCGGTAACATAGCTAACTCACTGCTAATGTTATTATGTTAGCATGTTAGCTAGTTCACCACTAATGTTCTCTCCCCAGTAATGTAGCTAGATAATGCTGCCATCGTTAGTATGTTAGCTAGTTTGACGCTAACGTTAGCTAGCTCGCCCCTACCTTTAGTAAGCTCTCCGCTAACCTTACTTCTCTCCCCAGCAATGTAGCTAGATAACGCTGCTTACGTTAGTATGTTAGCTAGCTCACCGCTACTGTGAGCTAGCTCTCTGTTAACGTTAGTTCTCTTTCCAGTAACATTAGCTAACCGCTAAAGTTAGCACGTGCCTTCCCACGGCATAAAGCTCACCATCTTAAAAATTAATACCTACAGCAAATTTACAGTACATTTAAGTCAATTTAAGACCTTAATTACCTGGATTTTAATTTAAGACCTTTTAAGACTTTTTAAGGACCTGCAGGGACCCTGTCTAGTATTTTGGTGTTTTTAATCATTCATAGAGATGGGAGTCTGGTGTTGTATGTTGCAAAAATGGCCACAGAATGAACAGACCTGCCTGTAAGGAAGTTAGTTTGTACTTTAACATAATAAAAGTGAAGAATAGAAAAAAAAAAGATTAGTTTATATTAGAAAAATGGAATGTTCAGAAATAACACAAAACCACAGTAATACTTGTAACATTTAACACTTCCTCTTAAACTAGACAAATGAGCATTCTACATCATTCTAACAGCTAAATAATAGAATGAAATGAAATGAGATGAGATGAAAAGAAATGGAATGAAATGAAAGGTCACTTGTGCTCTCAGTAAGTGATGTAAACAAGCTCAGTTCAGAATTCAGGCAGAGGAATTATTTATTTATACTGGATCTAATCTAAACCAGGTTTCATCACGCTAGCCGCAGCCCGAACTCTACGCAGACTGGCTCCACAGGAGGTGTCCGTCCTCCCCCAGTCTGACCGCTCCACTGGATACCAGTTCTAACGCACTGGGAAACGCCCGATGCTCCGCCTCCCGGATGCGCTCCGATAGGCTTTCCTCCGTGTCATTGGTCAGCACAGGGACTGCCTCCTGAGCTATGATAGCTCCAGCATCCACCTCCTCCTGTTGAGTCAAGAATGTTTTAATACAGTTAAATATACAAAGACAAAATGCACCTTATTTAATATGTAAAATATATCAAAATATTTAATAAATAATTTTATATAAAAAAGCACTATATATATATATATATATATACACACATTAACAGCAATATGAGTGTTTTTACCTGAAAAAAAAAAAAGCGCCACATGATTTAAACAATGCAAATAAACATACATACAATAAAATGTAACAAGGAATTCTCATTTTTAACTAAGTATGTTATTTCAATGTTATTGCCGAGATGAAGAACAAAGTGTAGTTTCTCCAGATTTCTCCTGGATGCTCCTCAGCCAGCATGTGTATATTATGTTCAGTTCCGTCAGAAGCTCACCTGATTTACCACATTTACCAATTTACCAAACCAGGTGTTGATTAATATGATGAGAACTAGAAATATGAACTCTATTAAACTCAGATTAAGAGGAGGAGAGATTAGGAGATGTTTTAAGGAAAACGGGGCTGTAAAAGCTGGCCTCGCTTTGCCAAACATTCACACAAAGCAATCCAGACTGTTCTCATACAGAGTTCCCCAATGGTGGAACAAACTACCTTCCACTACCAGATCAGGAGAATCTCTCACTATCTTTAATAAACTCCTGAAGACAGAGCTCTTCAAAGAGCACTTTCTCTCCTAACACCTCTAACTAACTACCTTCTACTACCAGATCAGGAGAATCTCTCACTATCTTTAATAAACTCCTGAAGACAGAGCTCTTCAAAGAGCTCTTACTCTCCTAACACCTCTAACTAACTACCTTCTACTACCAGATCAGGAGAATCTCTCACTATCTTTAATAAACTCCTGAAGACAGAGCTCTTCAAAGAGCACTTACTCTCCTAACACCTCTAACTAACTACCTTCTACTACCAGATCAGGAGAATCTCACTATCTTTAAGAAACTCCTGAAGACAGAGCTCTTCAAAGAGCTCTTACTCTCCTAACACCTCTAACTAACTACCTTCTACTACCAGATCAGGAGAATCTCACTATCTTTAAGAAACTCCTGAAGACAGAGCTCTTCAAAGAGCTCTTACTCTCCTAACACCTCTAACTAACTACCTTCTACTACCAGATCAGGAGAATCTCACTATCTTTAAGAAACTCCTGAAGACAGAACTCTTCAAAGAGCACTTACTCTCCTAACACCTCTAACAAACTAACTACTTCTAACCTCATTTCCTTCTTCCCCTCCTTCACTCCTCTATCCTATTATTCCCCTTTGTCCTCCTTTTATCCCTATCCAAAGATGTTTTTCCTTTAAACTTATTTTACATTGTACTTGACTATTGTAAGTCGCTTTGGACAAAAGCGTCTGCCAAATGTAATGTAATGTAATGTAATGTAACTGCTCTTTGTAAAATTGCTGTGTTTGTATTTATTGTAATGCTAAGTTAGTGTTTTACTGATCTAATAAACACTTACTGCCCAGATGAGAAGCTTTATCTTTACTGAAATTCCAACAGGTGCCTAAAACATTTGCACAATACTGTGAATATGTAAAAATAAATGTTAAAAAAAAAAATAGCAATACCAGTGAAAAAAATAAAATGGTTATTCATTAAATACTAATATAGAATTTATTAAATATAAAAAAACTGCATGTGCATCACTGTATGTGCCAGAAAGATTTCAGCTGTATCAAATACGATATAATAAAAGTAATATATTTTAAATGTAATTTAATCTTTTTTTTTTTTATACCTCATCAGAAGGTCAAATAAATCCTCCACTTTAAATAATTAAACATTTCTGGCTACTTTTGACGGTTTAGGCTTTTAGAAAGTTAAGAATTAAAAAGGAAAAAAGAAAAAAAAATAGCACTATAAGGGGCTAACCTAGTTTACAGGTAATAGAACCATATATAACCACCTTGTTAGCATTGTGAAATTAAAGAGACCACCAGTTTCTGGATCAGTTTCTCTGATTTAGCTATTTATAGGTAAAAAAAGATGCAGAGCTTTCAGACCTCAAATAATGCAAAGAAAACAAGTTCATATTCATAAAGCTTTAAGAGTTCAGAAATCAATATTTGGTGGAATAACCCTGGTTGGTTTTTAATCACAGTTTTTTTCATGCATCTTGGCATCATGTTCTCCTCCACCAGTCTTACACACTGCTTTTGGATAACTTTATGCTGCTTTACTCCTGGTGCAAAAATTCAAGCAGTTCAGTTTGGTGGTTTGATGGTTTGTGATCATCCATCTTCCTCTTGATTATATTCCAGAGGTTTTCAATTTGGTAAAATGAAAAAACTCATTTTTAAGTGCTCTCTTATTTTTTTCTAGAGCTGTATGTAACTAATATTGTAGCTAGTCATTTAATGAACAGGTGAACACATGTTAGTGGAGGCTAAAACATCTTTTAAAAATAAGGAAAAAGCAATTGCATTATTATGCTGTTATACTATCCGTATACATGTGGCATTAAATGGTATTAAAAGAACAATATTGTTGCAACCCAGAAAAACTGATTTTCTGATTTTATCCGCTATGTTTAATACAGTAAAGGACTTACAGCGACGAAGTGCACGGTGCAGCCGGAGACTCGAGCTCCTGCCTGCAGGGCCTGCTTCTGTGCGTTCACTCCTTTAAAAGACGGCAGCAGAGACGGGTGGATGTTCAGCAGCTTCCCTGTTCCACACAGAGAAACACAGATATAAAAACTACTGGTCCAGATCTGTTTCTTCATTCAGAGAGGAGGAGGGATCATGTGCATCACTACAGTCAGCAGAGAGATGTTATTCTACACATATCCACCAGAGGACGCTGTTTTTCCAATAGTGCGCCTTTTTAATATGTTTTTGGTGGAATTATATAACTTTATACAACAAAAAGTACCAAAAGTTTCCCTTCTCATCCCTTCTCAGTGTGTTTCTTTATTTCTTAATCGACAATGTAGGAAATACATTACATTAATATTAAAGACAGGGACACATATGGAATTATGTAGTAAACAGTATAAAAGTGTTCATCCTCCACATTAATCCCCTGATCTAAACCTGATGGACTGAGATGGTGATTTGAGGTGATTTAATTGGGATGAGCTGGAGCTTCACAGCAAAGTGAAGAAAAAGCAGCAACTATTGTTCAGCACCTCCAGGAACTCCTTCTTTCAAGACGCTGAGAAAACTATTCCAGGTGACTCTCCCTCATGAAGACACTGAGATTAAAATACCAAGAGTGTGCAGATCTGTACTTAAAGATAAATGTGATACTTATTTAGAAGAATCTAAAGTATAAAACATACTCTGATTTGTTAAACATTTTTTCTTTACAGAACAAGAGTTCAGCATGAATTTCTGTATAGCTGTAATATAGTTTTCCATATCAAATTTACAATGTAAAAAAAAATCATAAAAAAGAAAGAAAACCTATTTAATGACAGAAATCTTGAGACAGAAGTTTGGACACACCCTAAATTCAGTGTTTAAATACTAACATCATATAATATAGTCTTCAATATTAAATTTACTATGTATGAAAATCACAAAAATGAAGAAAACACAACTTTTGACTGGTACTGTACAGTTTTATTTATATATTTATATATATATATATATATATATATATATATATATATATATATATATATATATATATATATATATTTCTCATTGTACTTGTGGATTGTGTTCTGATTTAACAGAAAAGAGTTAATACTCAAATGCTAGGAAAAAAAAAAATCATGCTTTTTTTTTCCCACATATTTAACAATATGTAATAAAAACTAGTTTACGCTTCACTTTATAACAGACGTTAAATAAATCACGATTACTAAGTTACACAATGGGCAGGTTTTAAATATATAAATATAACATGGTTTTCGGGAGTGGGCGTGTCATTTCTTATTGTAGGCTATAATATAGCCAAAAAAAATATATATATATGTTTTTTTTTTTTTTGTGGTAGATTTTTATAGCTATGTTACTTTATTCATTTATTTTTTTATTTATTTAATATCACTTATTATTTATAGAAAATGTGGTCTTGGTAAGTTACTTTTTATGAAATAAACTAAAGTTTATAGATTTTCTTTATATCTATGTTTCTGCTGAATATCTGAAACTCTTATATTGATACTTAATAAAACTATTATTTATTTTGTTGCAGTAGTATAGTCTTCAAATTCATTTTAAGAAAAGTGATTATTTGTCATATCGGCAGGAATATCGTTATAAAAAAATACATTGAAATATTGTGATTATTATTTTAGGACCATATCGCTACACTAAATATAGTTTTCTTATTTTTTATTTATTTTCACACTTATTTTACACAATTTTTGACCCTGCAGCTGGGATTAATTTGTATGGTATTTGAAGTAGGGGCTCATTAACATTACAGCAGATCTGTTTTCACTATTCCAGATCTCTCTCTCTCTGTTTGTATTTTGTATAAAACAGTAGATAAATAAACTGATTTATCCTAAACTCCTAAACTCCCAAACTCCAGGTTTAGCTCCATACCGTTCCATTTTCTGACGAAGTTTCCGGTGAGGATTCTCATGAAGCCGGCGAGACACACCACCTCCACCCCGAACTCCTCCAGCACTCGGTCTATAGTGCTGTCAAACTCAGCACGACTCCCATACAGCTTATGATCCACCACCTGAAGATCACAGCAACAAATACATCAACCCAAACTGAACGGTTTCTACACAACCGGCCTGCCTCTCCAATCATCTGCTGCAGGTTATATTCAGAAACTAATCTTAAACTATGATCGGGAGATCGCTGATTCGAATCCCGGTCATGCAGCTTGCCATCAGCTGCCAGAGTCCTGAGAGAGCACAATTGGTAGAATTGGTCTTGCTCTCTCTGGGTGGGTACAGTCAATGGCGCTCCTTCCCCCCCCCCCATCACTCCTAGGGTGATGTCGCTCAGCACAAGGCTGCGTCTGTGAGCTGATGTATCAGAACCGAGTCGCTGCGCTTTCCTCCGAGCGTTAGCGCTGTGATGCTACTCGGCAATGATGCATCAGCAGCAGTTCAAAAAGAGGCGGAGTCTGACTTCACATGTATCAAAGTAGGGCATGTGCTACTAGCATCACTAGTTATGGAGGAAATACAGTATGTTTGGAACTGTGGAGGAACTTGTACCCGTGTCTGAATTCCAGCCATGGAGGCTCTCTTCAGACCCAGAACCCCCGGCCGGTTTGAGATCACCACCACAATCTCAGCGGAGCTGGATGGCTTCTTGGTCTGCTCGATCAGGGCCTGCAGGTTGGTGCCTAAAACACACACATATTACCATTTTATCATGATTAATAACTTTTTTTAGATTTTAGACAAATAGATACACTTCTTCTTAAATTATGGTTCAACATATATAGGATCCCCGATAAAGAAAACTGTTTTAAACACATTTATATTAAATCATATGAATATTTCAGCTTCTTTCAAACAGTATCAAGCAGTCATGCTTCACATACTAACGTGAACTGAACTCAATAATAATGGAGAAGTAGCCAAGTTACATCTGATTAATAATTTGGCAGTGAGGAGTACTCCAAAATATACGCCAGAAACCGATAGTTAGTCTCTATAGTGACTCAGTTTAGCTAAAAATGTGTTTATATATTGAGCGATTTGTTACGTTCAAAACGATTAATGGTGAACATTACTTATGACCATTCCTAGCAACTACCCAGCTATTTAGCTTATTATATTAATCTGTTTGTTGTGTAACATACAGTCAACATTATGCTAGATATGGGTTTTAGTAGAGAGTTTTAGTAGAATTTCTCCTCCTCCTCCTCTTCCTCCACTCTTGCTCCTCCTCTCAATTCTGCGACTCTCCTACCAGCCTAAACTGGCTTCGCTTGACAGCAGATCTAGATCACGCTGAAAAAAGCCTTTCCCACTCCTCAATGCAGAATTCTCTCATCTGAGTGACGTTTGAGGGGTTTCTTGCTGATCAGCCTGTTTCCAAAACATCAAACCATCGAGTTCTACATCAAACCATCGAGTTCTAGGCTTCAACTTTCTCTCTTTTGAGCAAATGTTTGGTGGAGTTACTCAAATGTTTTGGGTCGTTGTCATGCTGCATGATCCATCTCTGCTTCAGCTTCAGTTTTTGTGAGATATAAATCCTCTTTAGATCTAGTCACGGGGATCCACACTATTTCACAATCAAGAACAAACTTTTTTATTTACAAATATATATATATATTTTTTGTACAGTACATTTAGTTTTATGTTTAGTTATATAAACTCCATCTCTGTTTCTGATACAGTTAAAAAAGCTGTTCAAATGCTTAAATGTCTATATGATTTAATGTGTTTAAAAAGACAGGTTTCATGGTATTACCTACATTTTTCACATGAAAATAGGTTTAAAAACCAAAAACATCTAAAGCCTTACACCGAGTTTGACTGTAGGGACCATTCTCTGTTCTTTAAAAGGCCTGAAACCATTTTGTGTAAATAGTACAGCGATGCATTTGATCTTATTTGACCACAAAGCACTATTCTCGAAGGATGTTCTAAAGAATCACAGCTGAGAATTCATCACTCACCCGTCCCAGAGATCAGCACAGCCACCTTGGTCCTCTTGCGGGAGCTGGAATCTGTGTGGGAAGCTCCGTTCTGAAGAACACTGGTATCAGGAGAGGGATTAGGACCAGCCTTCAGACTGTCTAACAGGTTTCTGACCACCACAGCTTCTCCACCTGATCATTTATGAAATAAAAAAATATATACATTTGATTACTTATTTTAGAATATTTATAAGGAATTAGCTTTTTTTTATTTATCTTTAGATTTATACATACAAAGCATTATAGAGAAATATACAACACAGACCAAACTTATAAAATGCTGTAAATTAGGACTACACATGGTTAATTGTGACTGCGCATAGTCACAATATTCTTCCTTTAACTTTTTGAAGTGACTGCAACCGTTTCTGCTTGTGAGTTCTGGATAGGGGTGGCCGAATAGTAGGTTTATGCACCACAGCGAGCCTTTGAAGGATCTACACCTTGAGGTTTGCAGGACTCCAGAGGCACCAGCAGCTTTAAAGCTTTTTTTTTTTTTTTTTTGCTAATCTATTAAAACCCCTTAACACCTGAATTAATGTAGCTGTATATGAAAAAATGTTTCATGTGTGTTTTACCTTTAAGTAGATAGTAAATATTGTTGAGATTATTAATTTCACTTTTGCACAAAAATAAATAGAAATTTTGGTATGTTGCAAATTTGCAACAACAGGCAATATGGTCCATACTAAGATAACAATAACAGAGTAATATAACAGTGAAAAATCAATGTTTTATTTATGCACCCAACAGCAGGCATTCAATAATAAATAACACCAATTACTGTCACCAACACAATATACACAAATATTACAGGAAACATTTCATTAATTTGAATTCTAGATTCATTTGAATTGTAAATTGTCAAAGGTTCCTAGGTCCGTGGCGAATATGCACTAACAGGCATTGGGGGAATGCAGGCGCTATCTTGGCAGGTTGATTGAATCAAACGGTTAGTCGCATATTTGCAACAACAGGCGTTAAGGGGTGAATCTGATGAACTTGCCTGTCAGAAACCTTCCTCATTTTGCATCTGTGCTCTAAATCAGCCACAAATCTCTTCACAGCACGATGATCACGCTTCAGTTTTCGTGCCTTGCCCAAGGCAAAGAGATCTTTTTCTTTCCCATATTGCTTGAAACCTGTGGCCTGCTTAATAATGTGTTTTTTTTTTTTTCTAACTTATCATCGGAAGGTTTGTTTAATAAAATTGGATTTATACTTAACAATTCATGACTTAGAAATTATACTGACTGTCATTTGCATTGACTATTTAGGAAATTCTGAGACAAATAATATTTGCATATTAATTTGGAACACGGTGTATGTTAAGACAAAGTGTGCTGATCAAAAATGTATATTTAATTCAGTGTACACATGATTTATTGAGCAGATAACTCAGCCATTCTGAATGTAGATGTAAATCTAAAATTGTACATCTAAAACACACCAGGCAGTTTGTGCATCAGCGAGCCAACGATCCACGCCTCCTCCTGGGCCTGCAGCTGTCTGAGGACCCTCTGAGCGTCCTGCTTTCCCACCACCAGCACCGCTCCCAGCCCACAGTTAAACGTCCGAGCCATCTCTTCCTCAGAGAGTCCTCCTTCCTTCTGCAGCCACGAGAAAACCGAGGGAATTCTCCAGCGAGTCGCATCTGAAAAACAAAACCTCAGTATCATCAAAGATAAATCTGGTACTAATAAAGCAGAGCAAACAAGGTGTGCGTTCTCCAAAAGCACAGTTATTAACTATGTTACCAACTAGCATAGTTTAAGTGTGTTTTCCATCACCACAGATGGAACTATTGAGGTAATCACATTGGTAACTGGCATGGTAGAAACCATTGTTAAGATACACAGGTTTTTACATTTACCACCCATGTGACCCATGCTATAAACCCATCTGTTTATATTTCACCATGCATTTTAAATACAATTGTTGTATACACAATATATAAAATGCAATGTATTTTTAAATGTATAAAAGTACATGTGCATATTTTTTTTTTTGTGTTGGATTCTGTTTCAATGAAACTTCAGAAAACAGTTTACTCTCTTCACAAATTGGCTATACAGGGCTAGAATAGTCATGTTAGCTTAGCTTAGCCTGTAAACTTAAAGTTAATTATGAAAGACTGCTGAGGTAAAATAAAGACTTAAGGTTTTCACTAGTATATAACTTAATTCATTGGAATTTAAAGCATTCAGCACCACTTATTATATGCTCTGTATCATTTACTATCATTTCATAAACTGTCTGTTTCCCAACTAAAGGATACAAGGTGTTCAGGTCTAGCATATTAACGTTAGCTAGTAAACTAATAGCCATAGCATCTGTTTATTTGCCGAAATACTCGCTACATTTATCTGGAGAAAAATGACTTACATTTGATTAAAGTAGCACTGCTGAGGTAAACTTATGAATAGAATAGAACTTCTGAGGTAAATGTATTACTATAAAGGCACTGCCGAGGTAAATGCATGACTAGAATACAACTTCAGAGGTAAATGTATTACTAGAAAAGCACTGCCGAGGTAAATGTATGACTAGAATAAAAATTCTGAGATGAATGTATGACTAGAAACTAGGATACTAGAATAGCACTATTAAGGTAAGTGTATGACTACAATAGAACCTTTGAGGTAAAAAAACTAGAAACTAGAAACTAGAAAAGCATTGCTGAGCTAAATGAATTACTAAAATACCACTACTGAGGTAAATGGATGACTACGATAGCAATACTGAGGTAAATTCATGACTAAAATTTCACTGCTAAGGTAAATGTATTACCAGAATAGCACTACTGAGGTAAATGTATGACCACATTAGAACTGCTGAGGTGTTTTCAATCCAGGCAGTGCATCCTTACCCAGGTCTACAGCCAGTTCTTTGGGTAGAACTCTGGGAATGTTCTCCAGGAGGCCGCCCCCTGTAATGTGGGCGTAGGCTTTAACGGTTCCACTGCGCAGGATGGGCTGGAGAAGGCGGCTGTAGATTTTGGTTGGTGTGAGCAGCGTCTCACCTGCAAAATAACAGAGCATTAATACTAATTAATAATTTACTGTCCCAAAAATATTGTAATCGGAACATTGACTCGACATCTAAAACCATATCTATCTACAGGGGTTGGACAATGAAACTGAAACACCTGGTTTTAGACCACAATAATGTATTGTGGTGACGGACAGTTCTGGTGGAAACAGGAGAGTTGAGGTGCACATTGAATTCTGCCGTGATTTGGGCAGCCGTGGTTTTATGTTTTCAGACAGCTTCCTCTTACAGCGTCCACAGTTAATCCTGTTGGATGTGGTTGGTCCTTCTTGGTGGTTATGCTGACATTACTCTGGATACCGTGGCTCTTGATGCATCACAAAGACTTGCTGTCTTGGTCACAGATGCTCCAGCAAGACGTGCACCAACAATTTGTCCTCTTTTGAACTCTGGTATGTCACCCATAATGTTGTGTGCATTGCAATATTTAGAGCAGAACTGTGCTCTTACCCTGCTACTTGAACCTTCACACTCTGCTCTTACTGGTGTAATAATGTGCAATTAATGAAGATTGACCACCAGGCTGCTCCAATTTAGCCATGAATCCTCCCACACTAAAATGACAGGTGTTTCAGTTTCATTGTCAAACCCCTGTATCTATATCTATATCTATATATTTGCCGTACCCATGGTTTGTCCTGGTGATCCGAAGGGGGCGGGTGAGCTGTACTGGAGCCCCGCCCGCTCCAGGACTTTCCTCACCAGGCTGAATCCGTTACTGTGCACCCCGGAGGAGGCTACACCAATCAGCAGGTCTCCCTCTTGAATATCCCCCAGCCTGGGCAGCAGAGACCCCCGCTCTACAGCTCCGACACAGAACCCGGCCAGGTCATACTCTCCAGCACCATACACTCCCGGCATCTCTGCAGTTTCTCCACCTGAACATATAAAAAAATACACTTACCATAATGATACAGTTCAACCCTTTAGACATGTTTAGTGTCTGAACTCTGTTCCTTTATGCCAAGCTCAGACTACACAACATTTTTGTCCCTCACAAGGTTCACTATGTCAGATTAAGCAGTTATCTTCGTTTTGCATCGTTCTCAGGGGACTGGCAACACTACACGTTAGTCACCGACCAATCATCGTCCGCGTCCTCGCGTGAGTTCGTAGGTCATCGCGGGGGAGAAGCATAGAATCTGAGAATCATGGCTTCAGAAGCGCTTTGCGTGATTGTGGCGATTTTTTGTGCTGAAGAAACTAAATAAAGAGGGAAAAGCGACTGTGGGCTCCTGGGTGACCCAAATGGACGTTACATGCTTTTTGCACTCCAGAGAGAACTTACGGTATGGTAAAGATGTAGCTACTTAGGTTTCAGTGAATGTAACCAGAATATCTCATGGATGAAGTAGATTATTAGAAGATTATTAGATGATTATTAGATTATTCTTCTGTTTCTCTGGTCCAGAGAACTGCAGGAGCACCGTCCTGCTTTCTTTTCTCATGTTTACATCTGTGCGCCACAGAACGCTCTGTCTACCAGTCAATCGTGGCCAGCATTCTCTTCTACGCTGTGGTGTGCTGGGGAGGCAACATGAAGAGGAGAGATGCATCACGGTTAGACAAGCTGGTCAGGAGGGCCGGGGCAGTGGTTGGAATGGAGCTGGACTCTCTGGTTACAATAGCTGAGAGAAGGACTTTGGATAAACTGCTTTCTATCATGAACAATGATAGTCACCCACTTCACACCACCATCATGAAGCAGAGGAGTGTGTTCAGTGGCAGACTGCTGTCACAGAGCTGCACAACAGACAGACTCAGAAAATCCTTCATTCCGAGAGCCATCAGACTCTTTAACTCCTCCCATCGGGGACGGGATGCTGCTGACGACTGAGTTTAATCCAGTCACACCACTTGGACATTATTCAACAACTTAATTATTTATATTAACACTTCCCCAACCTCGCTTACATTCAAGTACACTTTACTCATGATTGGGTATTCACATTTTCACATTCTCTTTTTAGAACTGTCTTCTCACAGATGCATATTTATATTATATTTCTATGTCACATCAGTTACTTTCGTAATCGGTGTCATTGCACATTGCACTTTACTCTGTTAATTATTTAATTATTTATGACCATTAGCAACATCTACTGCACTGCTCTGTTTACAGATAGATCCTTACCTTCTATAGTTAGTTTTTTTTATAGCCTTATATATTTTCTATTCTTCTGTGTTTTGATTTGTCTGAGTATGTTTCTTATTGTATTGTGTTGTTGCTGCTGGATGCCTAAATTTCCTTCGGGATAAATAAAGTATCTATCTGTCTGTCTGTCTGTCTGTCTGTCTGTCTGTCTTCCTATTGGTCAGTCAGGGAGCAGCATGTGTCAAACTAGGCGATAAAATACAAAAAATTCTAACATGCTAGTCTTTCCATCGGACACTCCTAGGGCATCGATCACGTCAAATTACTGATCTTTGACTGTGTCACACTACACAGAGCTTTGTGGCTCGCGACAATAAAATTGTCGGGCATTAGTTTTACATTGGAGATTCAAAGCTAATGTCGCTAACAACAATGGATAGTTTTTATTCTGATTGGTTGCACATGATAACAATGATATCACAATACTGTAAACACACTGCCTGGAAAAAAAGACCTCACCTGGATTTAAGTAAGTAAACTATGTTGGGTTGGTTGATGCTGCAGTTGGTCTGCAGGTTTAGGTTCAGCAACAGTATGTGCTGAAAGAATGAGGTCAGCTGACTACCTGAATATACTGAATATAGACCAGGTTATTCCATCAATGGATCAACCTTTTCTTCATATTCCAAGATGACAATGTCAGGATTCATGGGGCTGGAATTGTGAAAGAGTTCAGGGTTCAGGGAGCATGAGATCATCATTTATCATTTTCACACATGGATTGAGAGAGAGTTCACCACAGAGTCCAGATCTTAACCTCATTGAGGTTAATCTTTGGGATGTGCTGGATGGAGAAGAGCTGCTTTGTGCAGTGGTCAGACTCTACCATCATCAATGCTGCTGCAAGATCTTGATAAAAAATGAATCCAGCAACACTGGATTGAAATAAATCTTATAGGAATGCAGAAGCTTTATGAAAAAAACAATGTCACAGTGAATGCGTGCTGCAATCAAAGCAATTAAAAAGGGGGCAACCAAATATTAGAATGTGTGATGACATGATATGATACAGTCATATGAAAAAGTTTGGGCACCCCTATTAATCTTAATCATTTTTAGTTGTAAACATTTGGGTGTTTGAAACAGCCATTTCAGTTTGATATATCTAATAACTGATGGACGCAGTAATATTTCAGGATTGAAATGAGGTTTATTGTACTAACAGAAAATGTGTAATATGCATTAAACCAAAATTTGACCGGTGCAAAAGTATGGGCACCCTTATCATTTTATTGATTTGAATACTCCTAACTACTTTTTACTGACTTACTGAAGCACAAAATTGGTTTGGTAACCTCATTGAGCTTTGAACTTCATAGCCAGGTGCCTCATTTCAATCCTGAAATATTACTGTGTCCATCAGTTATTAGATATATCAAACTGAAATGGCTGTTGCAAACACCCAAATATTAACAACTAAAAATTATTAAGATTAATAGGGGTGCCCAAACTTTTTCATTTGACTGAATCCCTCTCATTATTAAAATAAAAGAATCAGGATGTTAATTTATAAATAGAGTAGGTCTACAGAGGTAAATTTGCTAATATTACTAATATGACACTGCTGTGGTATCTATTTAGCAAGTGTGATTAGAGTAGCACGGCTGAAGTAAATTTATGAATAGAGTAGCACTATGAAAAGTAAATAGAGTATATTGAGCTTTGTTGTTATTCTGGTCTTCTTGGATATTAAAAAAAAGTAGTTTTATGCAATACAACATTTTCTACACATTTTATTGGAGTGTGTGGTTTGGGATGTAGCCTTGTATTAATGTATAAATAAATGTATTATTACTTTTTCCTAAAATGTACATTTCCTTAGGATTTCATTACAAGTCAAATGGGAAAATAATAAGTATATATTCTTGATAATTCTAATATTATTGTTAAAATGTTTAGTAAAAAACCTCCTTGAAAATGTAGCTAAAAATTAGCTGATGAGACTCACCTAACAAAGCACATCCTGCCATCTGACACCCCTCCACAATACCACCAATCACAGATGAGGCCACGCCCACATCCAAGTGCCCACAGGAGAAATAGTCCAGAAAGAAGAGAGGCTCCGCCCCCTGGGCCAGAACATCATTCACACACATGGCCACCAGGTCCTGTCCGAGAGTGTTGTGGACGTTGCAATCTTGTGCAATCTAAACAAAATTCAGAACAAGAATAAACGAATGAATCTGTTTAACTGAAGAACTTAAAGATAAAATAAAGCTGAGTTTATGATTCTTTTTGATAAAGGTCAACATCAATTCATACCTTCAGTTTAGTACCAACTCCATCAGTTCCAGAAACGAGAATCGGATCAACAAATCCAGCAGCTTTCAGGTCAAACAGCCCAGCGAAGCCTCCGAGATCAGCACTGCAGCCTGAGGAAGAGTAATCATTATTTCAGAATAAAATACTAAATAAAAACTATATAAAATGGTATAAACTGTGGTGTATAGAGGTCATGTGTGTGATTATCTATGTTATACTTAATATAACACTAATATAATAACACTGCTGTAGTAGCTAGCTAGCAAAAGCTACTAAGTGTGATTAGAGTAGCATGGCTGAAGTAAATTCAATAATAGAGTAGCACTACGAAAAGTAAATAGAGTATATTGAGATTTCTTGGTATTTTGGGATATTTTGCGTATTCTGGTCTTTTGGGATATTAAAAAAAGTAGTTTTATGCAATACTGCATTTTCTACACATTTTATTGGAGTGTGTTCCACAGCATAACAATTCCAACCTCTTAAGTAGGAATTTACAAAGAGGACCTAAAGGCAGCAATAAAAGTGTTAAACAACCCAAAATACTCTGTGAACTGTTTAGCTGCTCTTATCTGGGGAGCTGTTTACTTGTAGTTTCTGAGGCTGGAAACTCTGATGAACTTATCCTGTACAACAGAGGAAACTCTTGCTCTTCCTTTCCTGGAGCGGTCCTGATGAGTGCCAGTTTCATCATCATAAGGTTTTGATGGTCTTGTTTTGTGACTGCACTTGAGGATACTTGCAAGTAATTAACTCTTGATGAGTTCAGCACAGCTGTTAACTGAAAGCCTGAATTCCAGATGACTCTACCTCATAAAGCTGACTGAGAAAATCTAAAATCTAAAATCATATTCTGGCTTGTTTAACACTTTGTTTACTAAATAATTCAATGTATTTTTATTCATAGTTTGGATGACTTCAGTATTATTAACTATTCCCTCTTTCTGTATATGAATTACATTATAATACATAAACTATTTGTATTAATGATGGAGAAAAAACATTTCCTTAATGTATTTGTTAGATATATTTTTAAAAAACTTTTAATAATAATAAAACAACTGTTTCTAAATTTGTGTTTCATTTGTTACATTAAAAGCAACGTTTATTTATTATTAATAAAGAACAGTGTGTTCCAAGAACATTAAAATGATCAAATCTGGCAAACTCGCAAATGAGAATTATTAGGGGTGGGCGATATGACGCAAAAATAATACATGATATTTCATGGTATTTTTGCAAAAATGATACTTGTTAATATGACAAAACACTGGATTGCAATATGATATGATACGGCACACCCCTAACTGAGATATTAAAAAAATACAATAATTTTTATTAAATTTGTAACAGTAGTCAATGATCCAGAATATCATGATACTAATAATAATGCACTCCAAATATCTCCATATATCCAGGATTAAAGTAAAATAAATTATTATAAATGAACTGGACATATATAATCTGTCTCAAGTAGATATTTAATTGGAAATGAGAGAAAACAGTAAAAAGTAGTACCCTTATGTGATAATTAGGGGTGGATGATATGGTATGATATTTCAGGGTATAATATCGTTTACATTATTCAAAAATATTAGTGATATTATTGAAACAAAACGACATGGCATACCTCTAACCAAGATACTATAATAATGAGAAATTTGCTGTTTTTCTTATTATAATATTAGATGAAGGTACCTGAGCGAGACGTGGCTTTAGCCAGAGGTTTGATTATATCCACCAGCTTGTTCCCTGCAGCTATATCCACTCCACTGTCCTTATACGTCAGCCCTCTGTAAAATCCACACAAGAGGACAAGTGAGTGCATTGTTTAGTTTTTTTTTTGTTTTTTTTAAACAATGATCTGAATTATGATTAATTTATTTATACACTGAAATTTTATCAATTCATATATTTTAATATAATTCTAAATTAAATGACAAAGAAAGGGGTGTTGCAAAAGATTGTTTAGTTATTTATTAGAAAATAAACAAAACAAAAAGAAATACATATACAATGAACACAATAATACACATATGTATACTAGTGCATCTAAAAAAAAAATAATAATATCATTGAAAAGCTACTTTATTGCAGTAATTCAGTTTAAAATGTGAAACTCATATATTATATAGATGTATTAAACACAGAGTGATCTATTTTAAGTGTTTATTTCTTTTATTGTTGATGATTATGGCTTACAGACAATGAAAACCCAAAAATCAGTGTCTCAGAAAATTAGAATATTATATAAGATCAATTGATACTTTTGGAAATGTGGGCAGTGTGCCAAGTCCTGCTGAAAAATGAAATCTGCATCTCCATAAAAGTTGGTATCAGCAGAGGGAAGCTCTAAGATATGAAGTGCTGTAAGATTTTGTGGGAAAACAAAACTGCACTGACTTTAGACTTGATAATAAAACACAGTGGATCAACACCAGCAGATGACAGACATGTCTCTCCAAACCATCACTGATCATCAGTAAATTTTACATTTCATTTGTAAATCAAGGGAGCAGAGTCTGGAGGAAGAGTGGAGAGACACACAGTCCAAACTGCTCGAGGTCTAGTGTGAAGTTTCCACCAATCAGTGATGGTTTGGAGAGACATGTCATCTGCTGGTGTTGATCCACTGTGTTTTATTATCAAGTCTAAAGTCAGTGCAGTTTTGTTTTCCACAAAATCTTACAGCACTTCATGCTTCCCTCTGCTGACAACTTTTATAAAGATGTGGATTTCATTTTCCAGCAGGACTTGGCACACTGCCCACACTGCCAAAAATACCAATTGGTCTTATATAATGCTCTAATTTTCATTGGCTGTAAGCCACAATAAGATATAAACTCTATAAATAGATCACTCTGTGTGTTTAATACATCTTTATAATATATGAGTTTAACTGAAATAAAGTAACTTTTAAATGATATTCAATTTTTTGAGCTGCATTAGTATACTGTAACTCTTATCTCCAGCAGTGATGGATCCTCAGCTCCTCACACACACCTGGTGCGGGTGAGGTAGGCGATGGCTCGGTGGCCGATGTCTCGGCGGTACACGGCGTTGGGGAAGCCCACCGCTGCCACGCCCCGATTGGCGCTGTGTAAAGCGCTCTCTAAAGTGGGCCGGACTGCGGTCACAGTTAGGACACGCCCACCACTGGTCACAACTCCGCCTCCTTCTTTCAGGGCAGTGCCGGCGTGGAACACCTGGAGTCCCATCTCTGTGAGCTGAGACAGACCTGCAGAAATCAGAGAAACCAAACAGCATTATTTTATTATTTCAATTGATTTTATTATTTGGCACTTTATTCTCACATACAGCTCTGGAAAAAGTTCGAGAGCACTTAATGATGATGTTTTTTCCTGATTTTACCAAATTGAAAACCTCTGGAATATAATCAAGAGGAAGATGGATGATCACAAGCCATCAAACCAAGCTGAACTGTTGAATTTTTGCACCAGGAGTAAAGCAGCATAAAGTTATCTAAAAGCAGTGTGTAAGACTGGTGGAGGAGAACATGATGCCAAGATGCATGAAAAAAAACTGTGATTAAAAACCAACCAGGGTTATTCCACCAAATATTGATTACTGAACTCTTAAAACTTTATAAATTTGAACTTGTTTTCTTTGCATTATTTGATGTCTGAAAGCTCTGCATCTTTTTTTTGTTATTTCAGCCATTTCTCATTTTCTGCAAATAAAAATGCTCTAAATTATTTCTCCAAATTTTATTTGGAATTCGGGATAAATGTTGTTATACAGAATAAAACAACAATGTTCATTTGACTCAAACATAAACCTATAAATAGCAAAATCAGAGAAACTGATTCAGAACTGAAGTGGCCTCTTATTTTTTCACAGAGCTGTATATTGCTTTTACCTGATAACGCAGCCACTAGCATTCAATATTTTAAAGCTCAGCTTCCGTCGTTTTTTCTTTCATTTTAAAATGTCTAGTTGTGGTCTCTAGTATGAATGAATGACATGTGAGCCGTTTTTGTAAAAAAAAAAAAAGTGCTCAGGTGTCTCTGTATAGCTCTTTTTTAATGGACTGTTTTAGGGGTGTGTCCAAAATGACCGGATTCCAGCTTTGCTCATGAATATTCATACATGTAAAACAGCATGCAAATATCTCTCCTCTGATTGGCTAGGAGCACTGCGACGCCCCTCCGCCGCTCTGCCGCTCACTGCCTCCCACCTCCTAACTGATGAGCGGTGATGTTGCGTCGCTTCAGCTCCGCCTCTGGGAGTTTCTCGAGCCAAGGTGGGCTGGTCTGTGAGTTTCTGCCTACGTAGGCAGAAAGATAATTCAAAATTCACCCGTTTTTCGGAGGGGGGGAGGGGGGATTTCTTTGCTTAGCTCCTGCAGACAATGAGGGCTGCAAAACAGTTTAATGTGCAGGTGTACACATTCAACTCGGAGAGACCTACTGTATTCCACAAAAAACAAGAAAAATCGGATTTTCGCGGAAGGTGAGCTTTAACATTTTAGTAACCTTTTAATCTCCATTTTAGATTTTCCACTTTCCTGCTGTCTTTGCTAACACAGTAAGCTATTTCACAACTAAAGTCTGGATACAAATACTATTAAACATACACAAGAAATAAACAAAATAAAGGACATTCAAGGTTTTTATTTTGACTGCTGTGAGTTATTATGAAGTAGGGGTGGGCAATATTATATCGTATACAATATATCGTGACACAGAAATATCATGTTATTAAAAATCCATATTGTGATAATAGGGCTGTTCTGTCTTAAAAGTAGTCTATTATTTACTGTGAAGCTTTAGGTTTATTTATTGTATAATATAAGTTTTAGTTTGCAGTTTATATGCATGCACTAAATATTCTGCAATATTTTTTGCTGCATTATATTATTTTATGCCATATTATTTTTTTTGCCACATTATGATTATTCTGTTATACTATTATACTATATTCCTGAAATTAATGGATTATTTTAGTTGTCCTATATCGCCAAGTATATCGTTATCGCAAAAATACCCTGAAATATCGTGATATTATTTTAGAGCCATATCGCCCACCCCTAATATGAAGTACTTTTTTTAATTATTCCTGTCAATCTAATGATCATAAATGACTCATCACAGGTGGTGTATTTGCAGCTGTAATCTGCCCCACCTTCGCCCAGCCTCTGCCCAATGCGCAGTTTTTTTTTTCTTTTTCTTTTTCTGAAGCGATTCGCTTGTGGTGAGAACGTGATCTGGTCTCTATCTGACCAGCTTTCAAATATACTTCTTTTTATTTTAGATAAATTGCTGATTAGGCACAGTTTAACCTGATCCATTATAACCAGATAATATACTGCTAGGAACAAACACTGTCTCTGCTGCTCCATGCTGTTTACATGTGCAGATTGTGCAGCGTTCACTGCTCGCAGCCAGGCGAGTCCGGTTACTACCTATCTTTGCTGCACGTCCCGCTGAAAAAAAAACACTGAGTTTAAAAGCGTGTTAAAAAGAGTGTAAAAGCAGCTTCACACTGCACAGATATATGCACTGGAACCAAGAACCTTCTCACTATATTTACTTTCTTGCTCCTGCACCAGACAGCTCTGACCAATCAGGGGAGAGAATGTGCTCGCGTGGTTTATTGGTGCACATTTTGGTGCGTTTAGGTTTTTATGCCTGTGTGAAACCAAACCAAACAGAGGGAGAAACGCTTCAAATAAACAAACTCATCTACTGATCCAGATCATAGAAACTATAACACAACTACAGGTGTAAAAACGCACTTTTTTAATACTCAGCAAATTAAGATCTAATTCAGAAATCTTTACAACCAAGCTGAGATGTTTATAATGAAGTGCATTCTTTTAATTCAGCGCCCCATGTTGGCTTTATCTCCCCTCAAAAATACGAATATACTAGCATTTTAATTACCATCACTTTTTTTTTGCATTTTACATTTCTTACATTTATCCTTTTTTTTTTTTTTTTTAGAATTATATATCCACTACAGAAATTTGCATCTTAAGAAGCACTATGCCACTATGAGCAGGAGGTTGGCGGTTCGAACCCCAGCTCATGCAGCTTTGCCATCAAGCTGCCGGCGCTCAGAGGGAGCACAATTGGCCCTGCTCCCTCTGGGTGGGTAGATGGCGCTCTCTCCCCACATCACTCCTATGGTGATGTCTGCAGCACAGTGCGTCTGTGAGCTGATGTACCGGAGCCGAGCCGCTGTGCTTTCCTCCAAGCGCGCTGGCTGCTCGGTAATGCTGCAGCAGCAGCAGCTCGAAAAGAAGCGGTGGCTGACTTCACATGTATCAGAGGAAGCATGTGTTAGTCTTCACCCTCCTGGTGTGTTGAGGTATCATTAGTGATAGGGAGTTTTGAGTCCTAATGAGTGGGTTGGGTAATTGGCCGTGTAAATTGGGGAGAAAATGGGAAAAATTAGAAATAAAATTATAAAAAAAAAAAAAAAAAAGAATAAACATGGCAATAAACTTCCTTAAAAACAAAGCATGTTAAAAAAGCATTGACACCACCAATAACGACTAAAATTCATAATGCATGATAAACATGGCTATAGTTTTTTTATGCCTTTTTTAAATAATATTATAAATTATATTATAAATAAATTTTAATAATGTTTATAATGCCTTACAAATGCATTAAATGCATTTTAAAGGAGTTAATACAGTCTTATAGACATTAAATAAAAAAAAAAAAAAACTGATATATTATTTAGTTAACTTTACCTGTGATCTCCACACCCTTCTTATAGACTCCAGGATATCCCTCACTGGCCATCACCACAGTGACCGCAGCGCTGTCGTCCAACCACAGCGGAGGATCTGAGGCCAGTTTAGACTCCAGCGTGTTCTTCAGCACCTCGTACAGATCACTCTTCAGCAGCGGCAGCAGCACCTGAGAATTAATGATAACACATTCCATTAATGAAGCGTCTATTACAAACATACTCATACAAATGATAAATATGGTTATACTTATTAATAAAAAAGCATAACATATTATAGACATCTTTATTATGCTTTATTAATTGTAGATAAAACCATGCAGATAAAATAATTTTGTATTTAGTGATATTTAAGTTAGGGTATTTTATTTAAGATCATGTTGGAATAAACCCTTTAATACTGTTGATATGCTGAACATTTGCTGTTTGGGCGGTTTTATCAGCATTTTGGCATCGTTTTACCCGGTGGTTTGGTTTCATCTGAATCCCACTATAACAATCTGGCAACCCTCTGTCCACTCTGTTTGTTGAACTGTCTGTTAATTAGTAGCGAGACTCGCAATGCATTTTGGGAAACATTTAGGTCATGTAGTAAGTAGCGATGTTTACTATAGATTTGGGTGCATCATGGGAGTGCATTGCATTTATTGTTTTAAAACAATAGTTGTTAACAATACATTAAACAATATATTAAATATGCTACATAATACTATTGTATATAATTTCAATTTAAATAACTGGTTAAAAAATATATATATATATTACTGTCTATGAAGGACATCTCTAATAGAAATGCTCCAAAATTACTTATTAAAAATCTCTACATTGAAAACATTGAAAGTCAATTATTCTGCATGTTTATATTTATATACTGATGATGAGTACTCTAGGCATAAAAAATGCATTATTTCTGGTCAGTAGATTATTAGATTGTTCAGACTGTAAATATTTTAGTAAGTAAGGCTACGTTCACATTACAAGCCACACTGCTCAAATCCGAATTTTTGCTCAGACCTGATTTGTCCATCTTGACGGTTCACATTCACTGTAAATGTGATCTGTAAGTGATCTGTATCTGTGTAATGTGAACAAATCTGTTCCTGAAACGTCTCACATGCTTCACATTGATACCTGTATAAACGTCTCCTACTTCACCAACAACAAAAAAACTCATATTAGAGATGAGAGACTCGTAGCTTTATAAAGGGAAATGGATGAGTTGAGCAGCTCATATGTGGAGCACCTTTTGCTGGAGTGGAAAGTAAACAGCTGCTCTGAAGGAGGTGAAAAAAGGCCAGGTGGTTTGCTTTTGCTGTTTTTGCAGCTATAGCATGTCCATGGCTTGGATACGTAACCAATTTAGGACCACATATAAAAGTGACTCAAATCTGATCTGAAAAAATCGGATTTGGCACGTTCACACAGCCATGAAAAAAACAGATTAAAGCCACATTGAGAAAAAAAATTCAGATTTGAGTCACTTTGAGTCACACACAGCCTGGTAATGTGAACGTAGCGTGAAAGGAAGATGCTGCGCTGATTATTAACTGGGCAACAGTTGAGTATAATCTGTAGTCAATAAAACAACACAGAGAAGATAGATAGTGATTAAGAGTGATTAAGAGCGATAGAGCTGCATGATGAAAGAGTGATGAGTGTAAACGCTGACCTGACACTCCGGATCACCGAATCGGCAGTTAAACTCCAGCACCTTCGGCCCCTGATCAGTTAACATCAGCCCGGCGTACAGAACACCTGAGGAGAGGAGCAGAGGATCAGAAACCAGCGGTCTAATGACTTAATATACAGAAACACAGCTTTAAATACCAAACTCTCTTCTTTATTTAAAGAACAGAGAACAATAAAAAAGAAATTTGAATCTATAGATAAATAAAAAATGAAGTGAACAAAAAACAAGTAAATAAATACATAAAAAAGCATTGACTCATCAACTAATTTAAAAAAATACAACTAAAATAATAGTTATTTCCATTTTGTTTTGTATTAGTGAGGAGTCAATGATTATTTAAGATTGTTAATCAGGATTACTCCAGTTATGCCCTTACATTTAAAAAATGTACAAACCTTTATTTTGTTCTTTATTTTGTCTGTTATGTGTTTATTTAATATTATTTGTGTCCAGACTTTTATTGTGAAGACCCAAATGAGCAAACCCCGCCCCTCTATTTTTTCCTGTCAGGATTGGCCCCTCCCCTTCCCGGCTCTCGATTGATGTCTGAGCAGAGATGCAGGATGGTCGTGATAAACTCTCTTCGATTTCTCCATCACTCCAAAATAACAGAAACACCAAAACTAGGGATTTAAATGAGGAGTGCATGAAATATCTGTCTATCGTTTTTTTAATTAATGGTATTGATTATGTCAACTAATCACTGCAGCCCTGCTTCACACTGGTTAAAAAAAAAAAAAAAAAAAAAACTTTATGTGGATCCAGGAAGCACCAAGAAGGGTTCCGCTAATATTAAGACAAAAATTCAGTGTACATACCCACATATGGAATTCCATCTTCTTTCATACCGTCTACTGTCTTCTGAAGAACTGTGGTCCTGATCTGCTGAAGCATCTCCTCAGATACCTACACACACACACACACACACAGACAGAGACATAGAAAAAGACAGACAGATAAAGACAAACAGAGAGAGACAGACAGAGGAAGAGAGACAGAGAAAGAGAGAGAGAGAGAGAGACGCAGAGAGAGAAAGACAGAGAGAGAGAAAGACAGAGAGAGAGCAAGAGACAGAGAGCGAGACAGACAGAGAGCAAGACACAGAAAGAGAGAGCGAGATACAGAGAGAGCGAGACACAGAGAGCGAGAAAGACAGACAGAGAGAGCAAAAGAGACAGAGAGCGAGACACAGACAAAGAGAGAGACACAGAGCTAGTTCATGATTAATTGTGATAGAAACAAAACTCATTATTTGAAAGTGATTACAGCTTCCTCATCTGCCGACATTGCTACGGAGAGTAGGTACAGATCCCTCCCTCAGAAGAAGTCTGCTGGCTAATCCTGCTGTGTAATGTACTCAACCAGCAAACTGTAATGGTGTTTTTTTTTTTTTCCCCAACTGATCTAGTGGGCAGTTCTCTTTCCACTGATTCACAGAAAATGGATGGATAGATTTTTTTTTTCAGGCTTGAAGTTTAAAGGGTCGAGACGCAGAAAAAAAGGGAGTTTAGCATAAATATGTTCCCTTTATTTTTATCTAACTACAGTTACAAACGTCTACAGGGGTTGGACAATGAAACTGAAACACCTGTCATTTTAGTGTGAGAGGTTTCATGGCTAAATTGGAGCAGCCTGGTGGCCAATCTTCATTAATTGCACATTATTGCACCAGTAAGAGCAGAGTGTGAAGGTTCAATTATCAGGGTAAGAGCACAGTTCTGCTCTAAATATTGCAATGCACACAACATTATGGGTGACATACCAGAGTTCAAAAGAGGACAAATTGTTGGTGCACGTCTTGCTGGAGCATCTGTGACCAAGACAGCAAGTCTTTGTGATGCATCAAGAGCCACGGTATCCAGGTTAATGTCAGCATACAAACAAGAAGAACCAACCACATCCAACAGGATTAACTGTGGACTCTGTAAGAGGAAGCTGTCTGAAAGGGATGTTCGGGTGCTAACCCGGATTGTATCCAAAAAACATAAAACCACGGCTGATCAAATCACGGCAGAATTCAATGTGCACTCAACTCTCCTGTTTCCACCAGAACTGTCCGTCACCACAATCAATTATTGTGCTCTAAAACCAGGTGTTTTAGTTCCATTGTCAAACCCCTGTATGCTGATGTTTGAATGATGAAGTACCTGTGGGGTGGGGCAGTACGCTCCCATTCCCCCCGTATTCGGACCCTGATCTCCATCCAGCAGCCTCTTATGGTCCTGAGCAGGAGGCATAGCAGCTACTGTAGACCCATCACTGAAACACAGACACTGAAGAGGAACAGAGAGAGAGATTACACACAGACAGACACACACATATATGAATATAAATATCTATATATATATATATATATATATATATATATATATATAGATATATATATATGAAAGGACACTCACAGAGACTTCCTCTCCTTCAAGCAGTTCTTCCACCACCACAGTATCACCAGCTGTGCCAAACGTCTTGTCCTACAACAGCAAACAATGTATTCCAATTTAATATGAATAAATGAATAAATGAATAATTTTTTTAATTAATGAACAAATAAGATTCCATAAAAAAATAACACAAATCACACATAACATGGAAATTATGGTAACAATCAATTTACATGCTGCTGTCCCATGACTTTTAGCTTCTCGTTGCTGACAAGATAATTTAAATGATGGGAGTTGGAGGGAGATCTGATAATCAGTGATGGATTAGACATTCCATTTCTGAAGTTGAGGGTGAAGATATTTAACATTTGCTTTGTAATGTTGCGTAGTAAGGACAATTCATGACTGGATTTGCTGCACAGGTGAGTGGGTGAGCGAACACTTTTAAAAGTGTTTGATAGTGTACATACCATATTTTTTTCGCACTATAATATAAGGCGCATTGTATGCGACACTAGAAAAGAGCAGGGGTGTCGCCATGTTTTCCGCTGAGTGGCGGAACCTATAAAGCTAAGCTAAGTAAACAAAACTGTAATTCTTACAAAAAAAAAAAAAAAACATTTCACACAAGTCAAAAGAGTGATGGATGTTAATCTTCACAGATTTCTCTCCTTAAAAAACTGTTTATTTAGGTGAGTGTGCTTAAATTTCCTGAATTCCACTAAAGCTGGAACATTAGCATTAGCTGTTAACCGCTACAGGTTAGTGGCTAATGCTGCCCGACAGAGCAACACTGAGGAACCCTGAATGTTCTGGTTAGCCAGGTCAACATTAGCTAGCGGTTTATTCCACTTAGCTTGTTTTAACATGGTAAACAGGCACATTACAGTCCGATATACCGGTTAGCGGCTAATGCTAATACTACTGGAGGACTCAACTGAAACTCCTGTATAATGCTGTACTTTAGCAGAGTGGGTTTGTTGTTGTTGTTGTTGCTCCCTACAACCTAATTCATAAAATTAATACAAAAGAGGCACCAGATCATAAGGCGCACTGACGATATTTGGGAAAAAAGGATTTTAAGTGTGCCTTAAAGTGCGAAAAATATGATACAAATCGCCTTTTTACATTTTATTTGATGCATCAATTAAATGTTTTATGTAATGTCTCCTTCATTGTCTTGCCATTCCTGCCAGACTAAAATTTAAACACAATACTCAATAAATAAATGAATGTATCAATTAATTAAAAATTAGCAAAATCACAGAAAGTCTCTGACCTTCATGATGTCCAGTACTGCCTGGCAGGCCTCATCCTTATCCTTCGCTACAATCACTCCTTTCCCTGCAGCCAGGCCGCTGGCCTTCACCACCAGAGCTGGGAAATCCGCCCTGCACAAAAGAGTTATATCAGTTTTACTGCTGCACTTTTAAGTTTACCGCTAAGGGTTAACTTGGAGTGATTTACCCTTGATTTGGTTTGTTGTCACACAAGGAAAAACCCAAGTGAATTAAAAATATATATACAAACAAAACACAAAAACCCACAAACTTATAATGTACAGTTCTGTATGGCATTCTGCAGCACATTTACCCACAGACCTGTAGATCCTGTTCTACACTCGAAGGTTTCTGAAGCTTGCATTCCAGCTGCTTCAATAAATACTAAATTAATTAGTGATAAATCTGGTGTGCAGGCCAAGAACATGGAAAACAATCCTGGGAAATGCTTGCTGTGTGTGGACGAGCATTATCCTGCTGAAAAATGCTATCAGTTGGAAGTCCTTCCATGCAGGCAAGACACATGGCCTCAGTCCTGCGCATATCTCTGAGAGGTAAGTGTCCCTCGTATCACTACTAGGGGTGACTGATTGTCGTATGCGATGCGATGGCTCGCCAGATCATCACACCAGTAGTTGAGGCAGTGCGTCACTTTACAGTAAAGGTACCGTTGTTGGGTCCTTAACAAAATTTAAATTCATTGCTAAACACAATACAGTTCAGACAGTAGAAGTGAAGCTGCAAACGAAGGTGACGGTCTCTGTCTGGATGAACAAATGGCCTGGATGTTGAGCAATTTTTCAAAACTACAATCCTGTTTCTCTCAGTCCAATGATGCTCCTTTTTTAAAGTCTGTCAACAGGGAAAAATGTCTTTGAATGAGTTTTAGAGGCATGTGTAGCAGCAGTCAACTGTTTCTCACCAAGAGGTACACTACCCAAAAAAAGCCTTTACAGTAGGGGTGTTCCATACTGTATAGTACGCAATAATATTGAAAACATTTTTGAATATCATGAACATTATTATACCCTGAAATATGGTGCCATATCAACCACCCCTAATTATCACATTCGGGTACTCCTTTTTTTTTTTTTTTTTTTTTTTTTTGCTGTTTTTAGAAAAAAAAAAGAAAAAAAGAAAAAAATCACACTGTTCTCATTCCCCATTATACAGTATATCTACCAGAGACAGATTATATCTGTCCAGTATCATTTATTTTACTTTAAGCTTGGATATATGGAGATATTTGGAGTGTATTATTATTAGTATCATGACATTCTTTATTATTGACTTGTGTTATAAATATGATAAAATTCTTGTATTTTTTTTTTTGATATCTCAGTTAGGGGTGTGCCATATCATATCATATCATATCATATCATATATCGTATGCAATAATAAAATTTAATTTTCATTTTGTTGCAGTAGTGTATTCTTGTTTAAATCAGTGTTTTGTCATTTCGCCAAAATTATAGTTATTGGGAAAATACTAGAGGTGGGCGATATGGCCCTAAAATAATATCACGATATTTCATGGTATTTTTGCGATAACGATACTCTTGACTCTTTTTCTCATTTTTCAAGAATACACTACTGCACAATACTAATAATGCACTCCATATATTCAGAACTGCAGTAAAATTAATGACATTGGACAGATATAATCTGTCTCTAGTAGATATATTATGGGAAATGAGAACAGTGTGATTTTTTTTTATTTTTTTGGTAAAAACAGCAAAAAAATGTTGTACCCTGATGTGTTAATTAGGGGTGGGTGATATGGCAAGATACTTCAGCGTTTGTTTTTTTTTTTTTTTTTTTTTGGCCCAACCACCACCCCCCCTCTTCGGAGGACAATTAATACTTTATTTTTATTTATTTATTTATTTTATTTTGTATTATTATTATTATTATTATTATTATTATTTTTTTTTTTTTTTTTTTTTTTATATATATATTTTATTATTATTATTTTTTTTAATATATATATATATATTTTGTGTGGATATAGTTGTGGGAGTTCAGGGTTGAAAGGATCGGATTGTGAGGTACAGGAGGGGGTACAAGAAGAAGAAAAAAAAAAGAAAAACCCTAAACAAAAAACAAACAAACAAACAAAAAAAAATAATAATAAAATAAAATAAACATAAAATAAACAAACATACATACATACACATACTCACATATCTAACTATACATATGCTTACACACATACATAAATATACATACATATTAATACATACACATAAATACATACAGGGTTTAATATCGTTCATGATATTCAAAAATGTTGGCGATATTATCGTGTATGATATGATATGGCACACCCCTATAAAATACTATAAAATATTGTGATGTTATTTTAGGGCCATATCGCCCACCCCTACTTTACAATATACACTGAAATATATACAGTAAATCTTTGAATGTGTGATTATAAGACACTGATGATCACATTAATCACACTCTTCTGAATTTTGCCCCCTGCACACTCACCCTCGAATGTATCTGCAGGCCTCCTGAGGGTCTGTGAAGGAGCTCCAGCGGGCCGTGGGGATGCCGTGACGGTCCATGAAGCTCTTGGAGAAGCTTTTACTGGCCTCCAGCTGGGCCGCCTTGGCTGAGGGCCCGAAGCACGGCACACCTGCTGCCGTCAGGTCATCCACAATACCTGTAATGGCAAGAAACCTATTATTAGAAAACATTATTTATTCCAGGAACTTCTTTTAATTCTTGTTTTAGTTAATATGCCTTTATGACAGACACTAAATAAATGAACAATGTTTCGATTGGCTGTTTTGAATTGTGCTTCCTTCAGAAAGCACACACACATTCTACTTTTGAAGAGAAACAAACGATTAATTATTGATATTAAGATAATGATAGTGTAATTGAAATATACAGTGGTGTGAAAAAGTGTTCCCCCCCCCCCCCCCCCCCCTTCCTGACTTTCTGATTTTTTGCATGATTGTCACACTTACATGTTTCGGAACATCAAACCAATTTAAATATGAATCAAAGACAACACAGGTAAACACAAAATGCTATTTTTAAATGAAGGTGTTTATTATTAAGGGAGAAAAAACTCCAAACCTACATGGCCCTGTGTGAAAAAGTGATTGTTAAAACATACCGTCACTGCATACCTGTCAAGTTTTAGATTTAAAAATAAGGGATATTTTCCTCTGTCCGCTTAAAGTCGTCCCACCAGCCCAACGAAGGTTCAGTATCCCTTCCATTTTAAGACAGGTTTACAAAAAATCTAAAATAACCACAAGTGAACCACTTACACGCTACAATCAGATTATCAGAATCTGAAATGTTGTGGACATTCCTACATATGTCATTCTTTTAATACAGCCAAATTAAAAACCCTAAAAATAGTATTATGAGCTTTTACTAAAAGGACATGGACCACATATATTCCATCAGTAAAAATTAGTCCTAAGGGGTCTACACAATTAATAATTTTTAATTAATACTTCTTTCTTTTGATCACTCCTGATCAGTTCAGTTAATTTCGGTCCTCTCCACATTTCTAGTTAAACTGAGTCACAAGCTGTTATTTTTTTATTTTAAAAGGTTTAATCTGTGTGTTTTACTTCGGAGACGAGTATTTTTAAGCAGCTATCAGAAAAATCTCATCATTAACCTACCGTTACCTTTCTTTAAGAAAAATCGCTGAATATCCAGATATGTTTTAACATCAGCTGCTCCGACTAGCTCCCTGAACTCACAGCAGCGACGGGGGGCTTCACCCCACTGACCCTCCTTTTCAAGCTGACTGGATGTTTCTCCTGAAAGGCGGGACTTTCTCCTTGAACCGCCTCCACGATTGGTTAAGAGACACAGAGCGGTCAGTGCCCTGTCTCCTCAATAATATACATTTTTTAATTTTAATATAATACGGGAAATTTACGGGAAAATACTAATACGGGAGGACGGCGGGAAAGAGGAGTAAAATACGGTAGTTTCCCGGCCAAAACGGGAGACTTGACAGGTATGCGTCACTGTGGTTTCTGACACCTGAGTACACTGTCTCTAGCCACACCCAGGCCTGATTATTGACACACCTGTTCTTAATCAAGACATCACTTAACTAGGACCTGTCTGACAAAGTGAAGTCCACCGAAAGATCCTTAAAAGCTGCACATCATGCGGAGATCCAAAGACATTCAGGAACAATTGAGTCTGGAAATCGTTATAAAGCCATTTCCAAAGCAAGTGTGACAAACATGCAAAAAAAAAAAAGAAATCAGGAAATCAGGAAGGGGGCAAACACTTTTTCACACCACTTTATATTTTATATATTCAGCATAGCAGCTCATTAATATTAATTAACTCTCCTCATTAAGAAAAAAAAAAACAGGCAATATTACAATAGTTTGAGACAAAATAGTTTGAGGTTCTGTTTATATATTGTACGATAAAATCGCTAACACAAATTGTATCAGACCTACTCCGGAGTAAATAGGATTCAGTACCAGTATTTATATATTACATTAAAAGTAAAAACTTCAATAAAATGGAAAAAAGGAAAAAAAAAAAAAAAGTCAACCCTCTAAGAGTCTCATAATCAGATGATTACTGCATGGGTGATTATGTTTCACCTGGCAACAAGTTATAACCCTAACTGATGCAGTGAGTAGCTTCTCATTCATTAAACAACCATGTGCAAAGAATAATACATAAATACTGCGGTTGTGGAAAAGATGTTTATCCGTTTTAGAAGTGTCAAATTATTTGCGTGTATCAAGCAGAGGAAACATCTAAGCAGATTAGATTTTGACACTACCAAAATTAGGTTAATAACTGTCCTCGATATAATTAAAAAGTGTAAGGACAGTGAAGAAACATTATCTTCGAGGAAGTAATGTCATGAAACAATATTGAATGATGGTGATTGGCGATAATTTAAACATTTAATGACATCTAAAGGTAGGAAAACATCACTAGAAATCAGGAAAATGTTTAATAGTGAAAGTAAGAGCATTTCCACACACACAATGCAGTGAAGGGAACTAAACAGCAGTGTAGCCTATGGGATGCGCTGGAGAAGACACTGAGCAATGTCTCAAATCTCCTAACATTAATACAAGATCTTGGGAAAAAATGATTGCAACTCGGGACAGAAGTTTGTGGAAACAATGCCACAGAGAATGTGTTCCATACTTATAGCTAAAATTGGGTGAAACAAATATTAGTGTGACCATTTTTGGCTAGGCAGTGTATCTTTTATTTAAAGAGCTCTTGACCCTAGACCGGGTTGTAACAACCCTTTAGTGTCACAGGCATATAATCAGCCAAATAAATACAGCACATCACAAAATGTTACAAAATTATATTACTCAGGGATCATGCAGTTCTAGATAAGACTAAAACTACTGTGATGTTAAAAAAAGGCTTTCTTACCTGCAGCTAAAGGAACCTCCGGGCCAACAACCACCAGTCCCACATTATGATCTTTACAGAACTGAGCCAGGATAGAGTGATTACTCACACTGACAGCTGAGAGAGAGAGAGAGAGAGAGAGAGAGAGAGAAATACGAATGATACAGAAGAAAAGCAATGTAAATAGAATAGCTATAAATTGTCTGCAATAAAAAAAAGTTAAAATCAAATAACAAAATGAAATTTCTAAGCTTTAGTTGCTTAAACAGAAAGTTACGTGGTTCTCAATGTCGTTTACATGGTATCTACAGCAGAGGTGGAAAAAGTACAGAAAAATTGTAATTAAGTAAATTGTTTTTAATGAACTATTATTCCACATAATAATTTGGATCTTTCAGGCAGGATTTGTTCAGACCACCCCATAAAACAAGTAGTATAGGTTTCTATGATGCATTTTTTTTCTTTACTATTCAAAAGTTATGGTAATATAGGCGACTATAAACCGTATTTTTATAGTTTTACAGTTCATTATTATTTTTTAACTTGCCATTGCTGTGCTTCAACTGTTTTTTTTTTTTTTTTAACATTTAATCAGATTGTTTAATGATAAAAGTACTTACACCACATGCTTTCTCAGGTTTGATGTGGAAGTTTTGAAAGCTGCAGCTCTGTCCGATGGGGCAGGACACATTTTGTATTGCATGAGGAAGTTATTGCCTCGTTATTCCACGCGCGAGCATCCGTGCCTTTTTTTTTTTTTTTTTAATTCAGACAATTGTTTTTTTTTTTTTTTCCCAGCATTTTATTTTTTACTCAGTAATTGGGAGTTTTACATTGTAGCAAAGTAAATTACTTGTGTCAAAATGTACTTGAGTAAAAGTAAAATTACCTATTTTAAAAACTACTTTAAAAATTACAAATTACTCATAAAATCTACTCAATTACAGTAACTTAAGTAAATGTATTCAACTGAACCATTAGTTTGGTTTATTGTTAAACATGTAAGGTAAATTAAAAAACTAATTTGGGAATTGCAAGCTGTAAACAGAGAAAAGACAACCCAGAATGTTTTTACTGACAGTACTGGTGTTTTTAGGCCTGAGATAGAGAGATATAGATTTTAAAACATTAAGATTTGATATTTGTATTTTTATCAGCTCTATATACACCTACCAGAGTTGCAGATCTTTCCGCAGTCGGCCGTGCCCGCGTTACCCGGGGCCACAAGGACCTTCTGGACGTGAGGAGACTGCGCCAGCTTCCACGCCAACGCATGCTCCCGCCCACCACTGCCAATCACGAGCACATGCTCCGCCATGGCACCTGTCTGTAAAACACAAAACTGACCAATCATGACACAGTTTTACCTAAAAGATTATTTTTTGCATGACTGGGGTTTTATATGGGACTGGATTTATATGGATTTGTGGCGTATTCTACTGGCTTTGATTACTATAGGGTTTACTTAGTCCCACAAAAATACATAATATACATTTACAGAAAATCTGTTCCAGAATGCAACGTGTAAACAAAATAGCACTTAAATGCACTTAAACGTGGACACATCTCCTAAAAGTGATTGGCATTTTCTTTTTTTTTCCTTTTTAAATCAACTTTTGGTGTATAATTACAACATGGGATATAGATTAAATTAGCTGCATTTTGAACTGGATTGGTTATATGGTTCCTGAGAAACTTTTATTTTTATTTTATTTATTTTTTTTAGCACTGACTCCTCCCCCTTCAGGAGTACATCAGGAAACAAATTGACATGTCTGCACAGAATCAGTCTTAAATAAGTTTGTGAAGTTTTCTTTAAATCAGTTTAGGCCTTACAATGTTATAGCTGTCACCTGAGTACGTTTGGTTTCGTTCTAAAATTATAAATTTGTATGTGGCGGCCATCAAGTATAAAAATATCGACATTTTTTGCCCTGGTGAGAATCACACTTTTCCTGAGGAGTTTGATCCCAAACATTTTAAGATTAGTAAAAAAAATCCTAGGACTTGTTCGCACTGTTGTTCACATTGACAAAAGAGTGCTAAAAAGAATTTTGAGAATAGGTCTTACAGTTCTGAAGTTATTGGACAAAACGAATGATGCTTTGCTATAACGCCACCATCAGGCCAATGAGTGTCATTTTGGTGTACCTTGTGGCCAAGTTTGGTGTTCCTCACCCTTAGTGTCTTTGCTTCACATTGATTTTTAACCAAAAAAATAATAATATAGCTCTGGGGGGGGGGGGGAAATGAGAAATGGCTGAAATAACAAAAAAGATGCAGAGCTTTCAGACCTCAAATAATGCAAAGAAAACAAGTTCATATTCATAAAGTTATAAGAGTTCAGAAATCAATATTTGGTGAAATAAACCCTGTTTTTTTTATCACAGTTTTTATGCATCTTGGCATCATGGTCTCCTCCACCAGTCTTACACACTGCTTTTGGATAACTTTATGCTGCTTTACTCCTGGTGCAAAAAAATTCAAGCAGTTCAGTTTGGTGGTTTGATGGCTTGTGATCATCCATCTTCCTCTTGATTATATTCCAGAGGTTTTCAATTTGGTAAAATCAAAGAAACTCATCATTTTTAAGTGCTCTCTTATTTTGTTCTCTTTATGTAATTAAGATAACCTGCTGGGACCTTAATAAATGAGATTAGTGACGAAGAAAAAAGAGAATGCTCTTGATTCTTTGTTTAAATGGGCAAAGATTTCCAACAGTGCACAGGTCATCAGGACACTCCAAAGTTCAGACCTGTAACCGTAACACATATCTTGATAAATCTATCACTGAGCAGCTCTGGAGCAACAGCATGGAGGCATTTAAACATGATTAAATAATCTAACAAAGACACATCCAGGGGGATGTCTCAATTAACTCAATGAATGGTGACCCATGTGTCACAGACCCTTTAAAGCTGTGTAAAATTTCTCACAACACTTTATACATCACATGGGTTATACATAACCCATTATTAACGTTCCTAAGTGATGCATACTAAACAAAGTATTTACAGAATGCTAGGGTTACTGCTGCAGACAAAACCAGTTCCTTTTAAAAGTGTATTTTTTTTACAGCTCTGTTCCAATCATTTAACAATTGAAATACTTTAATTAATGTTTTACATTCCGTACAATAACTAGTTTTTACCCAATTCCTAGAGTATGATGTTAAAATACAAGTTATAATATTAAATTGTTGTGTTATTTGTAGCATCAAGAATTTTATCTTAAAATATTTACTGGTAGTCATGTGGCCACTGCTCACTGAACTGTACGTTCAGAATTAAAGAGCCACTAAACCCTAAATTATAATAGCTGAAATATGTTCCGTTGAATAAAATAAATAATAAAACACAACAGACCTGCTTAAAACTTTTATAAACATTTCCTAACCTTTAAAAAATGCTTTTATTGCGGTACTTTCTGCCTCTGCAGCGCCCTCTCAGGTTCAGCTGTGCTATAGGTGAGGATGATGTGTCTGTGTACTTTGGTAGGCAGACAAATCACAATATGCAAATCAGTCAATCAATAACACCACCCTCCTGCTGACATCCAACCTTACTGCTATTAGAGGCACAGTGCTGCAGCTGCAGCTCAGCCATTCAGCTCCCCCTCCTGTTCTGCCTCTAAACCCATACATCACCCAGTGTCCCTTCCATTTTTTTGTCTTTTTAAAATTTGAGCTGAAGGTGGAGTCAGCTAAAATCAGGCGGTTTAGTGCCCCTTTAGTTTGAAATTTGGCATCAATATTTAGAAATGGGTCTGGGCTCTTACGGATCTGTGCAACATTAAATTATTTTTTGTTACGTTTCATCTTTTTTGCTGCTTGAAACTGCTATGGTACAGTTACTTCTATCACATATTTATAATTGAGACACATATTGGAATATTAATATCATGTACTGGACAATATGGCAACATTTTTTTATCACAATATATTTGTCAATTAAGGTTGATATGATACAATTCCGAAGTTGTTATAAATAAGATAAAAGCCAGCACCCTTGACATACTGATAGAGCTGCTGGGTGACATGGTAAAAATAATATATCATGATATTTAAAGACATTTTCACGATGCGTAGAATTTATTATGGCTTGGCACACAGACTAAATGCACCAGCAGTGGCAGATTCTGCTTTTTTTGCTTTTCAAATACTCCTTCACATTAAATAGAGTGCTTACTATTTAGTTTTTGCTGCACATCATCCAATGAAACAGGATTCTTTTACACTCTCTGTAATGAAACGTACAGTTGGGTCGGTGTTCTTTAAGTACTGATGATATCCTTATTTTTTTTATTATTGATACAATAAGAAAATGTATCACAATACAACAAAATATCAATATATTGTCCTGGTCTTGGATCAATGACGAAATTTGGTGTTAAATTCTGTTTTATTATTATTTTTTTTTCATATTGCAATTTCATTTATTTTTCCAATATCGTGCAGCCCTAATCTAGCAAGATCACCAGTGAGGTAAATAGGGCCATATGGCTCTAAAATAATTTCACGATATTTCAGGGTATTTTTATGATAACGATATACTTGGTGATATAGGAAAACTAAAATAATTAATTAATTTCAGGAATATAGTATAATAGTATGACAGAATAATCATAAATGTGGCAAAAAAAATAATATAGCATAAAATAATATAATGCAGCAAATAATATTGCAGAATATTTAGTGCATGCATATAAACTGCAAACTAAAACTTATATTATACAATAAATAAACCTAAAGCTTCACAGTAAACAGTAGACTACTTTTAAGACCGAACATCCCTATTATCACGATATGGATTATTAATATCAAGATATTTCTGTGTCACGATATATTGTATACGATATAATATTGCCCACCCCTATTGGAGAGCTTTGCAGCCAATAGATTCATGCTCAAAGGAGTCCTATTCTACTGGCAGTACATTTCTACAGGCACTAGATAAGGTTTGTATGTGGAGGTTTATAAGTATATGCAGGGAGTTTAATTGAATGAATAAAGTGACCTATAGAGCACCAATCATGAGATTGGAACCAACATTTTAATAGCTTGAAGAAATTAGTGACCTTTTATTCACACATAAGGCAGTAAATCCATATACAACATAAATGTCACAGGAGCAGGAACTCAGACAACCATACAATTAAATAGACTTATCAATCTGCCTGACCAACAGAAGCACTATAACGAATGTCTGGTATTAGTTCTTAATCTGTATAGAGCCCAAATGCAAGTAATTTCAAGTAACTGTAATAACTACCGTTCTATATTTTTTTAACATTAATTTATAGGCCCTACAGTAGAACCCTGTGGGACTCCACAAAATACATTACAATTCAATCACAATACTGTCTTCTACTGTGTTGTAGAGGCATCTCTAGTAGTCAACAATCTCTCACCAAGAGGTACACTACCCAAAAGGCATCTGTTACCAAGTAATTCACAGTAATGTTCCAAATTGTGTTGTACATCCCTATCTTGCAGTCAACAATCAAAATCAGTCTATTGACCTAAATATGAAGCTGTTAAGCTGCAGTAAAACATGCACTGGATTGGAAAAAAACTATTCCGCAGATTAGTCAACTACTACAAAAAAGTAAATAGTCGCACCTCTATACAGGATTCATACACATTTGAACCATAAATTTCCATGAATTATATAAGTATAATTAAAATTGGTTTTAGTAGGTCTAAAACAAATCAGATAAAAATGTTGACACAATCTTTAATAATAAAATGTGTCAGATGCTGAGAGCTCCATAGTGTCGGGCTAAATTACTGAATTAACTCTGAGCTGACGTATTTGTTGTTAGCTTAATATAGATTTTCTCCATCGATAAACTGAAAAACAAAGATTTGTAGACCAAATTTCCATGACTTCTCCAAAACTTTCTGGGTATTTTTATTTTTCCAAAACTTATCATGGCCTGGAAATTGCAATTTTTTTTTTTTTCCAAACCTTCTTTAAATGTTGCTTTGGGTTCTTTTGTGACCTCCTGGATGAGTTGTCCATGCCCTTTGGAGTAGGCTGATTCACCAGTCTTCCATGTTCTCTTTAGAAATGTCTTTGTAACATTTTTCAAAGTGATAGATGATCAATATTCAGATTATCTTGGTTATCTTTGTCTGAAGTTTGTTTGATCATCCGAAAAATGTAAATGGGACAAAAAGGTAAAAAAAAAAAAAAAAGGTGAAATCTGTAAGGAAGCAAATCATACACCAATAACTGTACCTGGTCCACCTTAAAAAAAGAACCCAGGTTCACAGTGACCCTGTTTGACCTATGGCACAAAAACCCACTGATACAATTCCCAAAGCTTACAAACGATTATTTAAGCATGAATTTAACATGGAAAGGAAGCGACATTAATTTACGCAAAAATGCTACACAAGGCAACCAATTTACTGCAGTGATTAAATTGGTTTGGTGGCTGCAGGCATGTGATTCACGAGGCAGGAGTTAAGCATGTTACCAGCACAGAGCTGCACGCGGACTAACTCAAACGTTACCTGTTTAAAACACAACTGGAGAGTCTATCTCACCAGTAAACCCAGTAATAAACCCAGTGACGGAGAGCTGCAGCTCCATGTGAGCAGCAGGAAGATACTGGTGAAAGAAAATTCAGATGAAGCAACGCTACAGTAACTTTCCTCACCCAGCAGATAAACTCTAAACACTAATCCCAGATCAGTACAGAGGATTCAGCAGGTGATGAGTCTGTATCTCACCTGTTCTGGAGTCAGTACAGAGGGAAGGGAAGGCTCGGGGTGTGCGGTGCTGCTGCTCCAGCTGCGGTCCAGGTTCCAGTGGAAGGACTCGGGTCTGTACTGGTGTGAACTGGGAGTCTGCTCGTGTGGAACTCCTGAAAGAATCGTTTGTCCTGAATCGATTCTTTTGAACTCGGCTCACAAACTCAAATGAATCCCAGAAAGTTTTGTGGCGCTGACGCAACAGGTTTACATGTTAAAGTTATAAAAAAATAATAAAATATATTTTATTCATATTTGATATGTTGTGCAAAAAGAAATAAATAAATAAAAAATAAGCTGTGTCTGCTTTTTTTACATTTTTGATGTTATTGAGACATGCTGTGTAAAATAATAATTACATAAATTATTAATAATAATAATAATAATAATAATAATAATAATAATAATAATAATAATAATAATAGTAGTTTCTTAAGTGACTTAGTAATAAAAAATGTGTTTTAAGGTATATAAACAAGTTTAATTTGACAGAAAGTAAGAGATATGTTGTCAAGTTTTTTTTTTTAATCTTGGATGTTCTTGATTATTATATGTTGCGCAATAAAATAAATATATAATAATAATAATAATAATAATAATAATAATAATAATAATAATAATAATAATAACACATACATACACAAATAATAAAAAAAACAACGATTAGATATAGGTATATGAAGAAGAAAGTAACAATCACAATAGTATTCACACATATCAAAGAACAATAAACTTACAATAGATAAACAGATAAAGATAACAAAATAAGGGCAAAATGCAAAATAATACAAATAAATAAAATAAAAAATATAGAATAATAAAGAATTCATAGCAGCTGCTTAAGATATAAATATACAATATAAACGTATAATATAAAATATTAAATTAATATATACAGTTAGAGTTACAGTTAAAGCTCGCTACTAATAAACTTATACATGTATTTAATCGTATTGTAAAGATTTAATAATTATATATTTGACTCGATTTATTGATTCATTGAATCTGTTGTTAAATTCGTTTAAAAGTGTCTGAAATAAAAAAATCAATTCTTTGAACTGAATCGGATCACTGATCAGTAGGATCGCTGTGTATCAGAATCACCAAACACGTGTTTCAGTTTCAGCGCTCTGACTGAACACCCAGCACAGATAATCCCGTATATATAAATTACTATAATCTATAATACAGCGCGCGGGGTTTACATAGCAGCACACTGATCACATTTATACACACACTTATACACACACTCACACCTTTAACTTCATAACGGCTCTGCTCACACTTCCGCGATGTGTTCCAGGGGCTTATGGGTAATGTAGTTCATTCTGGTCTGTAGTCGCATTAGAGCAGTGGTGGAGGAAAAATACAAACCCTGTGTTTGAGTTAAAGCAAAGATACTGCAGAAATGTTACTGTAGAAAAATGTGAAATAATGTCTTTAAACCTTCACTGGAGTAAACGTAGTTAAATGTTAAATGTTGCATATTGTTTTAAACCAATAGGCTATTTTTCTGTATTTCTGTAAATGTCTAAAACACATCTCCCTCACACATAGCCGCACTAAATCTAATAATAATGGTCTACTTATTTAGTAGAATACTGTGGTTTGATTAAGTGTTTAGGGTGTTGAGTTTTTAAAGTTGAATAAATATAAGATTTTTTGTTGTAATATACAGTAGTGTTAGTAAATATAAATACTATATATGGCCATTTAAAGAACAAATCATATACAGCTTTGGAAATTAAGAGACCACTTCAGTTCCTGAATCAGTTTCTCTGAATTTTGCTATTTATAGGTATATATTCCTATAAAAAATAAACATTGTTGCTTTATTCTATAAACTACAGACAACATTTCTCCCAAATTCCATATAAAAATATTGTCATTCAGAGCATTTATTTACAGAAAATGAGAAATGACTGAAATAACAAAAAAGAGTTCAGAAATCAATATTTGGTGGAATAACCCTGGTTGGTTTTTAATTACAGTTTTCATGCATCTTGGCATCATGTTCTCCTCCACCAGTCTTACACACTGCTTTTGGATAACTTTATGCTGCTTTACTCCTGGTGCAAAAATTCAAGCAGTTCAGTTTGGTTGTTTGATGTCTTGTGATCATCCATCTTCCTCTTGATTATATTCCAAATGTTTTCAATTCGATAAAATCAAAGTAACACATTTTTTAAGTGGTCTCTTATTTTTTCCAGAGCTGTATATATGGTGTATTATTATTATGACTAAGTGACACATACTGAACATCCTAAGTGCATCACTACAGGACAGAGGGTAGTGTCCTGTGTTCTTTCACCTCACCTTATTTACACAGAATATAGGAGTGCTGGAGTGCTGGAGATAAAACTTGTGTAAAAAGTACTTTTTTCTCCTTCTACAGCTCTGTTTTAACCAGTTTAATGATTACAATGTTTTAATAAAATGTTTTGAATTCTTTATAATTAGTACTGACCTGATTTCTGGAACAAAATGTTCAAATACAGGTTATACAAATTGTTGTGTAATCAGGATTAATATATATATATATATATATATATATATATATATATATATATATATATATATATATATATACAGTTGTGGTCAAAAGTTTACATACACTTGTAAAAAAACATAATGTTATGGCTGTCTTGAGTTTTCAATAAGTTCTACAACTCTTATTTTTCTGTGATAGAGTGATCGGAACACATACATGTTTGTCACAAAAAACAGTCATAAAATTTGGTTCTTTCATAAATTTATTATGGGTCTGCTGAAAATGTCACCAAATCTGCTGGGTCAAAAATATACATACAGCAACAAAATTTGTCAATTTTGGTGATGTAGCGAGTTGTGTCAATCAAATTAGCTTCATGTCATGGCCTCTACACTTCTTGTAAGTGATTCTGATTGACTACAGCTGTTGACTTCTCATGAGCCCATTTAAATAGGGCTCATTTGACCCAGTGATTAGACTCAGCTACAAAAGCTACAATGGGAAAGTCAAAGGAACTCAGTGTGGATCTGAAAAAGCGAATTATTGACTTGAACAAGTCAGGGAAGTCACTTGGAGCCATTTCAAAGCAGCTACAGGTCCCAAGAGCAACTGTGCAGACAATTATACGCAAGTATAAAGTGCATGGAACAGTTGTGTCACTGCCACGATCAGGAAGAAAACGCAAGCTATCACATGCTGCCGAGAGGAGATTGGTCAGGATGGTCAAGAGTCAACCAAGAATCACCAAGAAGCAGGTCTGCAAGGATTTGGAAGCTGATGGAACACAGGTGTCAGTCTCCACAGTCAAGCGTGTTTTACATCGCCATGGACTGAGAGGCTGCCGTGCAAGAAAGAAGCCCTTGCTCCAGAAAAGGCACCTTAAGACTCGGCTGAAGTTTGCTGCTGATCACATGGACAAAGATAAAACCTTCTGGAGGAAAGTTCTCTGGTCAGACGAAACAAAAATTGAGCTGTTTGGCCACAACACCCAGCAATATGTTTGGAGGAGAAAAGGTGAGGCCTTTAATCCCAGGAACACCATGCCTACTGTCAAGCATGGTGGTGGTAGTATTATGCTCTGGGGATGTTTTGCTGCCAGTGGAACTGGTTCTTTGCAGAAAGTAAATGGGATAATGAAGAAGGAGGATTACCTCCAAATTCTGCAGGAAAACTTAAAACCATCAGCCCGAAGGTTGGGTCTTGGGCGCAGTTGGGTGTTCCAACAAGACAATGACCCAAAACACACATCAAAAGTGGTAAAGGAATGGCTAAACCAGGCTAGAATTAAGGTTTTAGAATGGCCTTCCCAAAGTCCTGACTTAAACCCCATTGAGAACATGTGGACAGTGCTAAAGAAACGGGTTCATGCAAGAAAACCATCACATTTAGCTGAACTGCACCAATTCTGTCAAGAAGAGTGGTCAAACATTCGACCTGAAGCTTGCCAGGAGCTTGTGGATGGCTACCAAAAGCGCCTAGTTGCCGTGAAAATGGCCAAGGGACATGTAACCAAATACTAATGTTGCTGTATGTATATTTTTGACCCAGCAGATTTGGTGACATTTTCAGCAGACCCATAATAAATTTATGAAAGAACCAAATTTTATGACTGTTTTTTGTGACAAACATGTATGTGTTCCGATCACTCTATCACAGAAAAATAAGAGTTGTAGAACTTATTGAAAACTCAAGACAGCCATAACATTATGTTTTTTTACAAGTGTATGTAAACTTTTGACCACAACTGTATATATATATATATACATATATATATATACATATATACGTATATATATATATATATATATATATATATATATATATATATATATATATATACATATATATATATATATATATATATATGTATATATATATACGTATATATATATATATATATATTTACAGTTATAAAAACATGCATGAGCTGAATGTATCCAATTCAGTTATTTTGGAATTTCGTATTTGATATCAATATTTAGAAATGAACTCCTACGGGTTCATCAGTTTATTAAAATAATCATAAACACTACAGATAAAAAAAAAACATTTCATTAGCTATAACAATCATGACATCGCAACCACATCAGCCTTACCCAGCATCTAAACACTATTAAATACAGGAGCATCTCAAAAAATGTAAATATCATTGAAATATCATATCATTAAAAAAATCATTTTATTTCAGTAATTCAGTTGAAAATGTGAAACTCATATATTATATAGATGTATTAAACACACAGAGTGATCTATTTTAAACATTTTTTTCTTTTATTGTTGATGATTATGGCTCACAGCCAATGAAAACCCAATATATTTTGTAAGACCAACTGGTACTTTTGTCAGTGTGGGCAGTGTGCCAAATCCTGCTGGAAAATGAAATCTGCATCTCCATAAAAGTTGTCAGCAGCAGAGGGAAGCATGAAGTGCTGTAAGATTTTGTGGGAAAACAAAACTGCACTGACTTTAGACTTGATAATAAAACACAGTGGATCAACACCAGCAGATGACATGTCTCTCTTTTTTATTTTTTTTTTTAGAGAGATTTCATTTTCCAGCAGGATTTGGCACACTGCCGACACTGCCAAAAGTACCAATTGGTCTTATATAATTTTCTTATTTTCTGACATACTGATTTTTAGGTTTTCATTGGCTGTAATCCAAAATCATCATCAATAAAATAAACACTTAAAATAGATCACTCTGTGTGTAATACAATGCTGTTGTTTTTGTTCTTAATAAAGCACCACAATCAGGCTCCAGAAGATGGAGGCTTTGATGATGACAGTAGGAGAGAACCCTGGTTTTAAGCATTTAATAAAAGAGCTCGAGCCCTGTTACAATATTCCATCCCAAAAACTAAACATGGTTATAATGAAGATTCATTGTTATGAAATTGTTTTTTTCCACCAACCGTACCGAAAACGTATTGAAAACATACTGCACCGTGGGGTTTATACCGAGGTGTGAACCAAACCGTGAATTTTCTGCAAAGTTACACCCCTAATAATAAGATAAAAATATTTAAGATGCATTCACACAGGTAGAACTGAAAACCAGTGCACTGTGTTGCCATATCCCTTCAGTACACTGATTTCCAGGCTTTTAATTTATATAAATAAATCAGTTTTACACATCTAAAAGTATGATGTTCTTCACAACAGCAGAGTGGACAAGTTTACACAAGTGCAACACGCCAAAACTTCCACCTTTTACCAGTCTGCCAGAGAATACAGTGTTAAAAATCTCGCTAATCGTTTTCGTACAGATTAAAATACTGACACAAAACTTCAATTGCACATCATCTATAAGAAGCACAGCAACGAGCTGCATGAAGGACAAGTCCAGACACGATGCAGATCATAGTGAACTGCTGACTATAACACAGGCAGCTCTGGAGCACCGAGCAGCTCCTGACCAACTGCAGAGTCTCTGAGAGTGAAGAGCGTGATTCCAGAGCTGTACGCTGCGGGGATGGTTATGTGCGTCGTTTTTGGATGGTCCTGATCACTGTGGTCTTCTTCATTTATCATCTGCTTAACTTGACCTAGAAATAATAAAAAATAAAGAAAGCAATCAATGATATGGACAGGAAATAGTGTAGTTCAATTTTACTGTAATAAAAAAAAAAAACACTTAAAATTACAATAAAGAAGTAACATTCAGCAGAGCATGTGGAGCTGTGTTATTCTTTTATATATATATATATATATATATATATATATATATATATATATATATATATATATATATTTTATTTATAATTTTTACTCAATTTTATTTCCCAATTTACACGGCCAATTACTCAACCCACTCATTAGGACTCCCCCTATCACTAGTGATGCCCCAACACACCAGGAGGGTGAAGACTAACACATGCTTCCACTGATACATGTGAAGTCAGCCACCTCTTTTTGAACTGTTGCTGATGCAGCATTACTGAGCAGCATCACAGCGCACTTGGAGGCAGCTAATGGCAAGCTACATCACCAGGATTCGAACCGGAAATCTCAATCTCCTGATCAGAGGGGCAGCGCCTAGCCCACTGGACCACTCGGAGCCTGAGCAGTGCTATTCTCATCATAAATGTACCTCAGCAGTGCTACTTAAGTTACATGAGTGAAATTCACACAAAGAAAGAGAGACAGACTTGTAGTAAACAATAAGATGCTAAGTTATCTCAGCTAAGTTACTATCCTAGTCCTGTACAGCTCCAATCTTTCATTTGGCAGTTTGGGAAAGCGCAGTAAACTGAGTAAACAGACACCAAACATATCTACAGACTTTTAAAGTACCTTCAACATTGATGGTTTTCCAGCGGGGGTCAGCCTGCTGATCTGAGATCAGTGAGAGTGGGCAGTCCAGCGTTAGCCTGTTTAAGACGTCTTCACGGCGGATCAGCAGCACAGATTCACTGCACAGACGTACATGAACGTCTTCTTCACCAGCTGTAAACACAAAGAAGCAATCAGATTAATATTACTGTAATTGGCCAAAATTTATATTTTAGCGACACTAACGGCAAAATCCAGACACTGTATTATCACACTGTAACAAGAGAGCATTATAAGCAGCAGGTTAAAACAGTAACTAACTGATGGTAATCACAGCAGGATCATTAGCGTAAAATGTTCTTTTCCCTCCCTCTGTGCTTCTTAAACTGCACAAGTAATTAGTCTACTTTTGCCTCTAATAATTCAGACTTTATTTTCATAATATTTAAAGCCCCACTAGGTAGGATTTCCTTGATTTTTGATCTTTTTAAAGAAGTAAAATTACAGCTTGAAACTCACTGCAGCGCTGCATTGAGGTGTAATAGGAGGAATAGCGGTGCTCTCGTGTCTGTGCCGGAGCTCCTCTGAGCTCAAACCAGACTCTGTAAGTTTTCTGAGGCGGCCGCGACCAAAGCTCGCGAGAACTGCGACCTGCTTTCCGTCCTTTAGTTCTAACAGTTCTACAAGCACTACCGGTTCATTCTTTACAAACTAACATACAGACACTCTGGCAGAAGCTGGAAAGAGACCGAATATGTCTGTGAAAGCCAGAAAACGAGAAAGAGAAACTAATCCGCCTGAAACATTTATTACACTCTGCAACTGTAGGGGGAGCCAACGAGCACAAAATCTCAAATCCTACCTAGTGGAGCTTTAACTAATTCAGATTTTCTGCCGCCATAATGACAATTATGAGGTCTCCCATCTATTAACATCACACACATCCAACTACATACCCACATCCAGAGGATTAGTCATGAACACAGCATTGGGTGCCACCCCGAAGATCAGCTGGTGATGCCAGGCATCAGGGATTTCCTCCCCCTCTGCTACTCCCCGCTGCATGTTCATGGTGGCTACAGGCACAGCTCCTCTCCTGATCCAGCGCGCCAGCCAGGGTACCAGCTTTACCCGCCTCGCTGGGTAAAAACCAAAGAACCTCCCAAGCACTCGACCTCCACTCGCCTGCTCTGCCCCTTCTATCAGCTGGTGGTGGGTGGCACCTGGTGGAAAGGAGACGCTCAGTGAGTTAAGATTAGCGGCGTCAATGGGTGTTTTATAGCCTCGGGCATAGGATGTAGAGGTGCATCTAAAAAAATTAGAATATCATTGAAAAGTAATTTACTTTACTTCAGTAATTTATTTGAAAATGTGAAATTCATATTATATAGATTTTAAACGTTTATTTATTTCATTGTTGTGTCTCAGAAAAGTTGAATATTACATAAGACCAATTGGCAGTGTGTCCTGCTGGAAAATGAAGTCCGCATCTCCAGAAAAGTTGTCAGCAACTGACTTTAGACTTGATAATAAAACACAGTGGATCAACACCAGCAGATGACAGACATGTCTCTTTATCCAAACCATCACTGATTGGTGGAAACTTCACACTAGACCTCGATTAGTTTGGACTGTGTGTCTTTCCACTCTTCCTCCAGACTCTGCTCCCTTGATTTACAAATGAAATGTAAAATTTACTGATAATCAGTGATGGTTTGGAGTAGGGGTGGGCAATATTATATCGTATACAATATATCGTGACACAGAAATATCATGATATTAAAAATCCATATCGTGATAATAGAGATGTTCGGTCTTAAAAGTAGTCTATTATTTACTGTGAAGCTTTAGGTGTATTTATTGTATAATTGTTTTAGTTTGCAGTTTATATGCATGCACTAAATATTCTGCAATATTTCTTGCTGCTTTATATTATTTTATGCTATATTATTTATTTTGCCACATTATGATTATTCTGTTATATTATTATACTATATTCCTGAAATGAATGAATTATTTTAGTTTTCTTATATCGCCAAGTATATCGTTATTGCAAAAATACCCTGAAATATTGTGATATTATTTTAGAGCCATATCGCCCACCCCTAGTTTGGAGAGACATGTCATCTGCTGGTGTTGATCCACTGTGTTTTATTATCAAGTCTAAAGTCAGTGCATTTTTTTTCCCACAAAATCTTACAGCACTTTATGCTTCCCTCTGCTACTGACAACTTTTAAAGAGATGCAGATTTCATTTTACAGCAGGACTTGGCACACTGCCCACACTGACAAAAGTATCAATTAATCTTATTTAATATTCTAATTTTCTGAGACACAAATGTTAAGGTTTTCATTGAGAAAACAAATGAAAAATTGCAAAATTTCTGTGAAAAACAAATTACATGAACTGTTTTTAAAAAGAAACTTCTTCTGTCAATTGTAGTACACATCATAATGGAAAGAATGCCCAATCCCCTTAATGCAGGATACATTACTGCATTGCATTACAGTTTTTTTTAATGCAATGGTACACATTTATTTTTGCTGGGCAAACCTGCCGGTCGAGGAGTTAACAATTTGCACATATACAGCGCTAATTCTTCATTTTATTAATTAATTATGCGAATCAATCAGTAGTGGATCATTCAAATGAAGACTGGTCTGAATCAAAAAAGCCTTTCAAAGTTTGAAGTAAAGCAAACCTAACTTAAATTTTAGGAATATTACTGTGTTTAACAGGAGTTTTTGCAGCGACACAGAGTGTGACCAGAGTTACATAGTGCAGTTTCTGGCTTACACTATGTTGCTTTAAGTAAGATGTGGTGGTTAAGGGAAAAGTACCAGCGTTGCTGCGTGAGTGAAGGTAATCAGGCAGTGGGGAATCGTTTCTCCTCAGTCTGGTCCGAACGCAGTGGTCGGCCGTCTCTGGAGCTACAGTAATCCCCAGAGCCTGAAGCACGTCCACCACAGCTGTAGCTCCGCAGGCCGAGACCCCGATCTGAAGGGTCTGCCTCTCCACTGCCTCCTGAATGGACCACAGCATGGCCGTGTGCACCACCTCCTCCTCCTCCTCCCCTTCCTCCTCAGCATCGGCTTTACCGCTTCTGCTTACAGAGGCTTCGGGATCACGACCGGGTGGAGCCACCTCCATCCTAAAACCCTGACTGATACTGACCCGTCCAGACCTTACATCAAATAAGAGTTCTATTAACAGAAAGAAACAGAGGAAAAAAAAAAATTCGAATATTAGAAGATAAATATCATCATAAAAGTGATTTACTTGAAACATATATACTACAGGAATTTTCCAGTTTTCCTGATAATAATAATGTAATCAGCACTTACTGCAAATGTGTACTGAAAAACTCAAAAAGAGATTATAAAATCTAACAAATATATAAACAGTTAGTCTGAGTGTGTGAGAGAGTTACAATGCTGGTTTACACTGGGTAAATGTGTGTAATATAGCTGTAGAGGAATATATATAAACAGTTAGACTGAGTGTGTTAGATAAAGATAGAGATGCAGTGCTGGGTTTAGACTGGGTAAATGTATGTAATATAGCTGTAGAGGAATATAAACAGTTAGACTGAGTGTAAGAGAGAGAGAGAGAGAGAGAGAGAGAGAGAGAGAGAGAGCTGCAGTGCTGGGTTTAGACTGGGTAAATGTATGTAATATAGCTGTAGAGGAATATAAACAGTTAGACTGAGTGTAAGATAGAGAGAGAGAGAGAGAGAGAGAGAGAGAGAGAGAGAGAGAGAGAGAGATGCAGTGCTGGGTTTAGACTGGGTAAATGTGTGTAATATAGCTGTAGAGGAATATAAACAGTTAGACTGAGTGTAAGATAGAGAGAGAGAGAGAGAGAGAGAGAGAGAGAGAGAGAGCTGCAGTGCTGGGTTTAGACTGGGTAAATGTATGTAATATAAATGTAGAGGAATATAAACAGTTAGACTGAGTGTAAGAGAGAGAGAGCTGCAGTGTTGGGTTTAGACTGGGTAAATGTATGTAATATAAATGTAGAGGAATATAAACAGTTAGACTGAGTGTAAGATAGAGAGAGAGAGAGAGAGAGAGAGAGAGCTGCAGTGCTGGGTTTAGACTGGGTAAATGTGTGTAATATATCTGTAGAGGAATATAAACAGTTAGACTGAGTGTAAGAGAGAGAGAGAGCTACAGTGCTGGGTTAAGACTGGGTAAATGTGTGTAATATATCTGTAGAGGAATATAAACAGTTATACTGAGTGTAAGAGAGAGAGAGAGAGCTGTAGTGTTGGGTTTAGACTGGGTAAATATGTGTAATATAGCTGTAAAGGAATATATAAACAGTTAGACTGAGTGTAAGAGAGAGAGAGCTGCAGTGTTGGGTTTAGACTGGGTAAATATGTGTAATATAGCTGTAGAGAAATATATAAACAGTTAGACTGAGTGTAATAGAGTTAGAGAGAGAGAGAGAGAGAGAGAGAGAGAGAGAGAGAGAGAGAGAGAGAGAGAGAGAGAGCTGCAGTGCTGGGTTTAGACTGGGTAAATGTGTGTAATATATCTGTAGAGAAATATATAAACAGTTGGACTGAGTGTAATAGAGAGAGAGAGCTGCAGTGCTGGATTTAGACTGGGTAAATGTGTGTAATATATCTGTAGAAGAATATAAATAGTTAGACTGAGTGTAATAGAGAGAGAGAGCTGTAGTGTTCGGTTTAGACTGGGTAAATATGTGTAATATAGCTGTAAAGGAATATATAAATAGTTAGACTGAGTGTAAGAGAGAGAGAGAGAGCTGCAGTGTTGGGTTTAGACTGGGTAAAAATGTGTAATATAGCTATAGGAATATAAATAGGTATATTTACTGTAGAGACTCCGTTGATCTGTTGCTGCTGCTGTAGTGTTGTGGTTGGTGGATTTTCCTCCTGTTGCTGGACTGGAGAAATGGATCAGTGCTGCCTCCTAATGGACTGGAGGATAGATGTGGCCAATATGAGATGTGTTTTTTTATTAATTTACTTTTTTTATTTATTAATTCATTTAATATATATATATATATTTTTGCACAACATACAATCCGAAACACAGGAGAAAACTGAGGTCACAAACAAAGTTCAAACACAAACATAAAAACAAACCTAAAAAACAAACAAACATAAAGTTGAAAAATATCTATGGAATTATGACACTTTTTTATTTTAATTTGCGTAAATTAGTCAGTTAGTGAATGTAATTAAGAGGGTAATTATGATCAGGAGACTGCTGATTTATCCTGGTCAGGCAGCTTTTGCCATCAGCTGCCGGAGCCCTGAGAGAGCACAGTTGGTCTTGATCTCTCTGTGGGTAGCTGATGCTCTTTGCCCTCATTACTCCTAGTCTGTGAGCTGATGTATCAGAACCGAGTCGCTGCGCTTTCCTCCGAGCGTTAGCGCTGTGATGCTACTCAGCAATGCTGCATCAGCAGCAGTTCAAAAAGAGGCGGAGTCTGACTTCACATGTATTGGAGGAGGCATGTGCTAGTCTATACCCTCCTGGTGTGTTGGGGCATCACTAGTGATAGTGGGAGGCCTAATGAGTGAGTTGAGTAATTGGCTGTGTAAATTGGAGAGAAAATGGGAAAGAAATATTGAAATAAAATTATATGTATATAAAAAAGAAGTGTAAATAATTATAGTATATTAGCTATATATATTATATATTAATGTTTGGAATAATGTTTGGTCTATTCTTAGCAAATTTAATTTTGTGTTTTGCTTATTCACCTTTCTTTTCAAGTCTAAAACAAGATCAATTCAAAATAAGCAATAAATATACAACAGTAAAAAAAATAACAATAATAAATATTCAATGGACTCCAATGGTTCCTTTATAGAAAACACATGCATAATTTATAAACAATTACTTTGAAATATGAAGATTAGTCAGTCCATAAGTCAATTTCAAGAAATTTGCAGTCCCAAAAAAGACCATTAAAAACCGTGTGATGATGAAACTGGCACTCATCAGAGACGCCCCAACTAAATAAAGAAATAAAGAAAAATATTAAATGAGATTTTTTTTACTTTGGTCTGGTACTGTAAATCAGTACTGCCCTGAAGATGGCACCAATACATAATTCACCAAGAGAGGGCAGAACAGTGCAAACCAATCTCCTGCACCAGAGAGATAACACTGCATACTGGTGCCATCTGCAGGACAGAGTAGGTAAGATTATTTTCAAATGAGTTAGTCCAGAGCAGGCAGTCCCAATAATGTGTATATGCACAATTATTCCAAACTTTTTAGTACTTTGAAAGTAAAGATACTGAATGTATATGAATATTATATATTTATACCAGTAAAGGTAAAACTATTCTCTATTCTCTATGCACCTCCACTTGAATAAAAGTACCAAAGCACTTAACTTCAAATTAGCTTAAGGATGGAAATAAAAAGTAGCATACTTTATTTTATTATGCTAATTATTTGTATTTAACCAATTTCATTTCCATTACATTAAAACCAAGTGCTACAAATATCCTTTTTTAAACAAGCAACGCTCCAGTTAGAATTGCAGTATTTTGAACTTTTAATAATAGATTTATAATATAGATAATTAATTTTAATAAAAATCTAATTATGTAATATGTAATGTTCTCAATAAATAAATGGCCATGTATAATGTTTCGTCAATTTTTTTCAACTGGGTTCTCTTTATATACAGCTTTGGAAAAAAAACAAGAGACCACTTAAAATGATTTTTGAGTTTATTTGATTTTACCAAATTGAAAACCTCTGGAATATAATCAAGAGGAAGATGGATGATCACAAGCCATCAAACCAAGCTGAACTGCTTGAAGTTATCCAAAAGCAGTGTGTAAGACTGGTGGAGGAGAGCATTATGCCAAGATGCATGAAAACTGTGATTTAAAAACCAGGGTTATTCCACCAAATATTGATTATTTCTGAACTCTTAATACTTTATGAATATGAACTTGTTTTCTTTGCATTATTTGAGGTCTGAAAGCTCTGCATCTTTTTGGTTGTTTCTCAGTCATTTCTCATTTTCTGCAAATAAATGTTTTAAAAGAAAACTGAAGTGGTCTCCTTATTTTTTCCAGAGCTGTGTGTTTAAGACTTGTAATACAATATTGTTTTAGTTCATATTTATGCAGTACTATAGAAAATTTTACAGAGTTCACAAACTATTAAGCACCCTTTATATTATATTATTATATAGAAATACTAGAATACCCTACAGAGTACTTAATGGACCCAGGTGCACTCATGCACAATTTAAGTCCACAAACAAAGAAATGAGAGTTTTTTCAAGAACTGTCAGATGTTTTGTGTGTGTTTTTATTACTAATATCCACCAGATAATACAGTTGGCGTCAGCATGCATGTTCCTACGTGTCCTACGGGGTCTTCAGAACTGCTAATGAAAAGTAATATCAGTACAGAAAGCACAGTTCGTCCCCATCTTTCACCAAATCCTGGCACCTGCAACGTTTTCACCTGCCCATGGACCTGTTCACCTCAACTGAAATGGAAACAAGAGAACAGAGCAAGTGCATACATACCTACATGCCACCCACATCTCACTGACACTCAGATTAACATCAGGATTAGACAGCAGGATCTTCAGGACATCACTCATCTTTCTTCTCAAACAATAAAGAGCTATCAGTCAATTTTTTGTTATGAAAAGTCCAATTTCTCTCTCTCTCTCTCTCTCTCCCTTTTCTCTCCCTCTTCCTATCTCTGTCTCTGCCTCTCTCTATCTCTCTTTCTCTTACTCAAAATTGAATGTAGCTTTAGCTCAAACAATAACTCTGGCCTACCCAAACTGACAGATCCAGCAAGGAGAGCACTGGTCAGAGAAGCAGCCAAGAGGCCCCATGGTCACTCTGGAGGAGCTGCAGAAATCTAAAGCTCAGGTGGGGGCATCTATAAGTCAGAGTGGCAATAACAAAATCCATTGTTAAAAGAAACATATGAATCGCTGTTTGCAGCTGCAGCAAATATGTGAAAGAAGGTTCTGTGCTCAGATGAGACCAATATTGCACTTTCTGGCCTAAATGCAAAGCGCTGTATGGGCAGGAAAAGTAACTCTGCTCATCACCCTGAACACAGCATCCCCACTGTGAAACATGGTGGTGGGAGCATCATGCTTCTGGGGATGCTTTTCTTCAGCAGGGACAGATAGGTTGGTTAGAGTTGATTGGAAGATGGATGGAGATAAATGCAGGACAATCCTGGAAAAAAAACCTGTTGGAGGCTGAAAAAGACTTGAGACTGGGAAGAAGATTCACCTTCCAGCAAGACGATGACCCTAAACATACAGCCAGAGCTACAGTAGAATGATTTAGATGAAAGAATATTCATGAGTTAGAATGACCCAGTCTTAAATCGCATTGAGCTTCTGTGGCAAGACTGAGCTTCAGCTGTTTTATAAAGAAGAATGAGCAAAAATCTCTAGATGCGCAAAGCTGGTAGAGACAAACCCTGAAGCACTTGCAGTTGTAATTGCAGAGTTGGCTCTACTAAGTATTGATATGGGCTGAATATTTTTTCAGATTTTTATTTTATTCAAATTTTGAAAACTATGTACAAAATGTGTTGCTTTAAATAAAGTTGATAAATTACACTTATTAAGACTAATTAAATTTGGACATGTATGCATGTTATGTTAGCACAGTCTCATTCATTTCATTAAATTTCTCATGTAATGTTCAAAAAAATACTAACACATAACACATATAACAATACTACTTGTAAAGTAATATCCTTTAAAAAAAATAAAAAAAACAGAGAACACAAATCAGTCACTGTTGATTTTGGCCCATATTTGTTATTGTTTTCCCACATTTCTCTCTGACGTCTTGTCACTAAAGCTGGCTGTCAGATGAATCATCCTCATCAAAGAGATAATACAAGTATCTTCATGGTTTGGCATCACTTTGCACATTTTTTGCAGATGTTTTCAACAGTAGCTCCAGGTTAAAATTTATCATCATTATTTAACGACACGCCACTGTATAATTCCCCACTTCATTTACTCTGTCAGTGCTTGTTGTTCTTAAGTGCCGTCAGGGAGGATTAACTGATCGTCAGATTTTAAATACCTCTGTAACCATTACAACTTTGAAAAATTAAAGTAATAATGGAATTTGCTTTTTTTTTGTTATTATTGTTTGTGATTATTGAATTCAGATTTAGCAGGAGAACATAAAGGCATATGTCACAATATCAATTAAACATCTGGACTCTTTATTTTTTTAAGTTGTGATAGTTTATGAATAACTTAAATGAGTTTATTATAGGTTATTAAGTAGGTTATTGTCATGGTTTTGCATCTCTCTGGTCTGTCTCTGTGTTTATTTACCCTCTGCACATGCCCTGTGTGCATCCTGTGTCTCCTCCCCTGTCGCGCACCTGTTTATTTGTAGCTCCGCCCCCTGGTCCCAGGTGTTTCCTGTTTCCTGTCCTTGTCCGTTTGAATCATTGACAGTATATATTAACTGGACCAAGCCATCCCGCTGATTTCAACGGAGCCAGGTGAGGCCAATCGTGTCACTTCCTGATCGGCTTCTCGTGGGGCGTTAACCGGGAAAGTGAGCGATTGCGCAGGCGCCAGCATGACGCAAATCTTTCGCGTGCCGTGAAAACAACCGTACTGTTAATAGGAGCTGCACATAACTATTTACTCCACAGTGAGAGAAGCTCCATTCCGTCCCAGAATGGGGCTTTTATTGAATGAACAGCAGATATAAACTAGAATTACTGATACCCAATATTAGTCCACGGATTTACTGAGGAATATTCATAGTTTGTCTATATAACAAGCATTTAGAAACTCTGTAATGATAATAATAAATGTGTAATATAAATTATAGTTATATCTATACATTATAATTCTCATAGTCTATCTTACTTCTATTTACTACTATCCTACTATCTACAATGTATTATAACTGTTAGTAGTAGTATTATATTTGCATAATAAGAGGTTACTTTGACCCTGCTCTAATTCAATCAGCTCTGTACTTTTAAATTATGAGGAGCAACTTCTCCAAACATTACAGCACGGTATTTTGGGTTGCGTTTTTTTTACGTCATCGTTAGCATAGTTCTATAAAAATGTTATTTTCTAAAGCAATGAACAGATTATTAATCCTATGGATCAGATGGCAGAAAATCCGTTCTTTGTAAAAAAGAACATGGTCCGTGTCATAATCGAAAACGGCTTGGAAACACATTTATTATTAGTTCAAAGACACCCCGCTCTAATGGTCCTCTCATCCCTGAGCAGCACACTTCCGGTGGCACGTTTTGGAAGGGAAAAGCTGGGGGCCTGGTTTGAATAAATAGTCCTCCTTTTTTCTCTGTTATTGGTTTGTGGTCTGGAAATGAGGTGTGTTCAGGTAAATTTCTATGGAAAAGGACTCAAGCCTTTCTCTCAGTACCTCAAGCTGTAGATCATATTCAGTACCAGTCAAAAGTTTGGACACACCTTAGATTAAGTGTTTTTTTTTTTTTCAATATTTAAAATACTTGTGGATTCTCTTGTGGAAACTAGTGTTTGTAAAGATGAATGAGTGTATTTAAAAAGGCAGGTAATGTTAGTAGGAGATAATCAAACTCCATCACTTGGCTCTGTCTGACTGCACTCAGTCCCATTGCAAGTGGCGTGCATGCAAAGTTATAAAGAAGTCAAAAGAGAAAGACAGTAAAAGACAGTGAGTGCTAAATAACTAAATAGCTACATCTAGTGCTAATCTAGTGTTAACTGAACTTAGCTTTCACCAGCATGACTTTTTTTTTTCTTTCATCAGATATTTAACATTAGCTAACCTAGCTAACAGAGCACCCTAGCAGCTAACCTAGCTAACAGAGCACCCTAGCAGCTAACCTAGCTAACAGAGCAGCCTAGCAGCTGCCCTAGCTAACAGCGCGCCCTAGCAGCTAACCTAGCTAACAGAGCAACCTAGCAGCTAACCTAGCTAACAGAGCACCCTAGCAGCTAACCTAGCTAACAGAACAGCCTAGCAGCTAACCTAGCTAACAGAGCAGCCTAGCAGCTAACCTAGCTAACAGAGCACCACAGCTAACCTAGCTAACAGAGCACCCTAACAGCTAACCTAGCTAACAGAGCACCACAGCTAACCTAGCTAACAGAGCACCCTAACAGCTAACCTAGCTAACAGAGCACCACAGCTAACCTAGCTAACAGAGCACCCTAACAGCTAACCTAGCTAACAGAGCACCACAGCTAACCTAGCTAACAGAGCACCCTAGCAGCTAACCTAGCTAACAGAGCACCACAGCTAACCTAGCTAACAGAGCACCCTAACAGCTAACCTAGCTAACAGAGCACCACAGCTAACCTAGCTAACAGAGCACCCTAACAGCTAACCTAGCTAACAGAGCACCACAGCTAACCTAGCTAACAGAGCACCCTAACAGCTAACCTAGCTAACAGAGCACCACAGCTAACCTAGCTAACAGAGCACCCTAACAGCTAACCTAGCTAACAGAGCACCACAGCTTACCTAGCTAACAGAGCACCCTAACAGCTAACCTAGCTAACAGAGCACCTCAGCTAACCTAGCTAACAGAGCAGCCTAGCAGCTAACCTAGCTAACAGAGCAGCCTAGCAGCTAACCTAGCTAACAGAACAGCCTAGCAGCTAACCTAGCTAAAAGAACAGCCTAGCAGCTAACCTAGCTAACAGAGCACCACAGCTAACCTAGCTAACAGAGCAGCCTAGCAGCTAACCTAGCTAACAGAACAGCCTAGCAGCTAACCTAGCTAACAGAGCAGCCTAGCAGCTAACCTAGCTAACAGAGCACCCTAGCAGCTAACCTAGCTAACAGAACAGCCTAGCAGCTAACCTAGCTAACAGAGCAGCCTAGCAGCTAACCTAGCTAACAGAGCAGCCTAGCAGCTAACCTAGCTAACAGAGCACCACAGCTAACCTAGCTAACAGAGCAGCCTAGCAGCTAACCTAGCTAACAGAGCACCCTAGCAGCTAACCTAGCTAACAGAACAGCCTAGCAGCTAACCTAGCTAACAGAGCAGCCTAGCAGCTAACCTAGCTAACAGAGCAGCCTAGCAGCTAACCTAGCTAACAGAGCACTACAGCTAACCTAGCTAACAGAGCACCCTAACAGCTAACCTAGCTAACAGAGCACCACAGCTAACCTAGCTAACAGAGCAGCCTAGCAGCTAACCTAGCTAACAGAGCACCCTAGCAGCTAACCTAAAATTTAGAGGCAAATATTGTAAATTATTTATTGCATTTTCAATTTGTGTAGTGTAGGCTTAGTTTTCTTATGAAAGTTGTATATTTTAATCTGTAAAAACCTGATTGATTAGCCAATGTTCCCCCAGCACAAAGGTATAATAGTCTGTATCAGAACTATTACTTTCTCCCTATCAAGCTAAATTTAAACAGTAAAAAAACTAGTAATGCATTATTATTTTTTTTTAATGCAGTTATTTACTTCATCAAGTTTGACCCCAACCTCCACTGTAATCTGCCTCACTCCTATCTAATTGGCTTTATCTCCCTTCCTATCCTACACTGTAAGACAGGATAAGTTGAATTTACTTAAAATAATTGAGGAAACCGGTTGCCTTAAAAAAGTTAAGTAATAGATAATGAAAACTTAAGTTAATATAACTTAGAACATCAAGTTACTACAACTAAAGGGGAAATTGATTTTAGGTTTTTAGTTTTGTTATACTGTAAGACCGGATAAGTTGAGTTTGCTTAAATGTTTTAAGTAATGCGTAATGAAAACTTGAGTTAGCATAAATTAAAACATCAAGTTATTACAACTAAAGGGGAAGTTGATTTATTTGTAAGGAAGCCCAGGGGGAATCACTACACACTGATGGTGAGTGTTAGTCAGAAGCTGTTGGACACACCCAGTATGCAAATAGATTCTGACAGAAGCCAATAGAAAAGAAGCTGCTAATGGCAGACTAAACAGACTAAACTCAGTTATTATAAGTTGGTTCAACTCAAAGATCTCAGTTTGAATAGTACAGTATATGTGCCCACAAATGTTCAACCAACTCAAAATAGTTGAGTTTTGTTTAGAAATCTCCAATTTTATGTAAAACAGACTTAAATCATTTGAGTTTACAGTCTATACATACAAGTATATACTAGTATTTTTATTGACACCACTTATATAATTACATTTTTACATTTCTTACATTCATTGTTTTTTACATTTCACATTTAAATATCCACTATAAAAACTTCTGTCTTAAAAGAACAGGTGCAATTAATCACAGTTAATCACAGAATATTGTTGTGAGTAATCAGATAAAATGTTTTAATTGATTGACCATTAAAAAGTTAAATTTGAGGAATTTTTAACTCTGTAATTTAAAAGGATTTTACATTATTATTATTATGTTTATTTCATTACTGTTACAATTATATGTAACACTTTTATTTATAGTATATCATAATTTTTTTCCTCAGGAACATTATTTAAGTTTTTGGCACCAGCTATTTTATACATATTTATATATCATCATAAGCCGACCTTAATGTGTTTAATTTCTGTCATATTTTTTACAGCTGATTAGTGATAAAAACTGTGCATTTTTGCGTTGGCCCCAATAGACTCTACAAAGGCCACTGAGCATCGTAAACAAATGGGATGAGAGCATTATGTCTTTTATAGTGACAAACAATCCAGTAGAAACCAAGGTTATAATTATACTAAAACTCTGTATAATTAATTACAAAGTATCACTACTCCACACTATCTATTATAATACTCTGGATTCAGTAAAAAGTTATGAGCTGTTGACAGAGGAACTTTGATCAGTTGCTCAGTAACACATTATTTAAAAAAGCAAAACCATTTCTCACAAAAGCAAAACGGCTGCTGTTCTGGACAAACTCCTTCAGAAGCCAAGACGACTTCCGTCCGTGACAAAACCTGACAAAGCTATTCACAAAAGTAAAGAGAGAAACAGTGTTTATTACTCACTGATGCAGAGAATCACCTCCTCCCTCCTTTCACCTCCCTAAATCTCACTTACAAATCCAAAAAAACAAGCAAACAAAAAAAAATGGACTGGAGCCAAGCAGGCCTTAACAGTCTGTTTCATTTTACATTTCACTCCTCACTTAAAAACTAATCCAATTTCTTAGGAAGCAGTTGTTTACCTCTTGTTATAAAATCATAACAAGTTCTGAATTTGCAAAATGCCTTCTTCCACCCTGTTTATCCTAATTAAAAAGTATGCAGGTCAGTGATAAAAAGGTAATTTTAAAATTGAATTAAATGAATTAAAAATATTTTAGTGTTTTTCACAATTTAAACATTGTCTGCATTGTACATTAACACTTTGTAACACAAGTGTTAAACAAACCAGAATATACTCTTTCTTAGATCTTGGCTGGCTTTTTTTCAGTCAGTTTTATGAGTCAGAGTCACCTGGAATTCAGGCTTTCAGTTAACAGCTGTGCTGAACTCATCAAGAGTTAATTACTTTAACGTTAATTTCTTGTCTCTTAATAAAGTGTTTGAGAGCATCAGCTAAAGTAAAGTAGTGAAGAGGTAGAGTTACAGGTATACAGTGAATAGTGAATATTTGAGTAATGTTCGAATCCAGATTATGAGAAGCAAGAAATACTATATAACTAAATAAAGAAAAAAGTACTTTAAGAAATGAAAATCAATCAATCTGAAAGATTTCAAAAACTTTGAAAGTATCCTCAAGTGCAGGTGCAAAGACCATCAAAAATATTATAAAGATGAAACCGGCACTCATCAGGAGTGCCCCAGGAAAGGAAGAGTTTCCTCTGTTGTACAGGATAAGTTTATTAGAGTTTCCCGCCTCAGAAACTACAAGTTAACAGAACCTCAGATAAGAGCACCTAAAAGCTTCTTCACAGAGTATTTTGGTTTATTTAACACTTTAATTTACTACATGATTCTTTATGTGTTCCTTCATAGTCTGGATCACTTCACTATTTATTTATAATGTAGGAAAATATAAATAAAAATTGTAGGGTTTTATGCAGAAAAAATATTTTTTTTGGCCTTATAACATGTCATATAATGCTCCCATAATCGTTTTATTTTATCTTAAAAAAATAAAAATAATAATAATTCCCGTAACATGCTTAACATTTCTTAACAGTTCTCAGTAATGCAAACTATTCATAAAGTAAGTGTTTCTATTACGTGTAAAAAAATCGATCACACATAAAAAAACACACCAAAAAATAGTACATACTTCATGTTTAATTACGTTACTTTTTAAATGTTTTTAAATATACAGCTTTGGGAAAAAAAATAAAAATAAGAGACCTGTTCAGTTTCTGAATCAGTTTCTGTTTATGTTTGAGTAAAATGAACATTGTTGTTTTATTCTATAAACTACGAACAACATTTCTCCCAAATTCCAAATAAAAATATTATCATTTAGAGCATTTATTTGCAGAAAATGAGAAATGGCTGAAATAACAAAAAAGATGCAGAGCTTTCAGACCTCAAATAATGCAAAGAAACAAATTCATATTCATAAAGTTTTAAGAGTTCAGAAATCAATAACCCTGGTTGGTTTTTAATCACAGTTTTAAACATGCATCTTGGCATCATGTTCTCCTCCACCAGTCTTACACACTGCTTTTGGATAACTTTATGCTGCTTTACTCCTGGTGTAAAAATTTAAGCAGTTCAGTTTGGTGGTTTGATGGCTTGTGATCATCCATCTTCCTCTTGATTATATTCCAGAGGTTTTCAATTTGGTAAAATTAAAGAAACTCATCATTTTTAAGTGATCTCTTATTTTTATCCAGAGCTGTATATGTCTTTTTTCTAGTAAGATAGTGTGGTATTGGTTTAGGGTCAAAATGAACACAATGCCTATTGAATATTGAATGAGTTTCTCTTTGCTTGACACTGGCATCTGTTATAATGGGTGAAAACAAATATAAATAATAAATGCATTAATAAATATACAATAAACAACCTAAATTTGCATAATTACTCAAGTTAAATTACAACCCCAATTCCAAAAGGGTTGAGATACATTTTATAATGTAAATAAATGTACATCAAACAGAATGCAATCATTTTTAAAGCCAGATTTTACTTACAATAGAAGATAATTTCATGATAAATTAAATGCAACAGCAAATCTTAATAAAGTTAGTTTTGGGTCAGTTCAAATAAATGTGCCATCCTGGAGGAGCAGCAGATTCTGCCTAATGCTATCAGTATTGACAAGGACACTAGCAAAAGCACAAAACTAGAGAAGATTTAATAGGATAATTAATCAAGAAAAATAAAGAGAGAGTGTTTTTTTTTAGCACAACCGGCAAAACCGTTCCCTTTTTGGGTGTTGACTTTCATTTGAACCAAAGCAGGTGAACTTAATGTACTATCACTTACTCTTACTAACTGGCAGACTGATGTTTCTGACATTTAACTGGCTTACTGTTATACTTTGATTATTATGTATCATCCTCATTTATTTATTTTTGGTGAAGTTAGTTCTGGCAGAACTAATTCTTGAAGTAAGAAAAAACAAACCAGTTCTTTTATAATATCTTTTCATGGGACAAAAGTAGTCATCTTGGAGTTCATCTTGTATAAGAGTGTGAATTTGCTGTGCCCTCAAAAGGTTAAGGCTGTAAAAATGTAGCTGTCAGGGCCAGACAAGGATTAGACTTGTGCGGATACAAATAAATAACTTTATTAAAAGAGCAAGAGCTTACAAGGATAGTCGAGACAAACAGGTTCAGTACCAGCGAGACGTAGCAGAGAAAAACCATACCATAAATGGGTAACAGTGCAGAGATCATACACGGGCATCCAATACGAGGGCGCAGGCAAAAATCAAAGTCGGAAAAACACAAAGACAGGATCATACACAGGATATCAAACAAGGGCTATAGAAACCCTTTGTATTGCAGGATAAACCAAACAGATACTCGGCCAGGTGTGAGCATGAGCATGGTCCTTAAATAATGAGGGTAATCAGTACTCGGGACTTCCTAGAGGTGTCATGCAGTGTGTCATGTGATCGGGAGTGAGCATGATGTCATGGTGTGGTGCGTTCTGGGTATTGTAGTTGGAAACTTGGAAATCGCAGGTAGAGCTGAGTGTGGGAGACACAGGTGTGCTTTCAGCACCAGACATGACAGTAGCAGAATTGTTACACCTCTTTTCAAAATAATTATGCAAATTGGATTAGCATCAAGATTATTTTTTTTGTTTCTCAATTAAACTCATGGATGGTATTGTGTCTCAGGGCTCTTAGGATCCCTAAAACACCTGTGATAATTAGTTTTCCAGGTGAGCCCAATTAAAGGAAAACTACTTAAGAAGGATGTTCCACAGGTTTCAAGCAACATGGGAAAGAAAAAGCGTAAAAAAAAGCATCATGCCTTGGACAAGGAATAAAACATTAGATTTTTCATGAAAACTTGAGCGTGATCATCGTATTATAAAAAGAGATTTGTGGCTGATTTAGAGCTCAGACGGGTTTGTGCATATAAAGGCAAAATGAGGAAGGCAAGTTTCTGCCAGGCAAGTTCATCAGATTAAGAGAGCAGCTGCTAAAATGCCATAAGAAACCAGCAAACAGGTATTTGAAGCTTCTGGAGCTTCTGAAGTCTCAAAAACCTCAAGGTGTAGATCCTTCAAAGACTCGCTGTGGTGCATAAATCTACTATTCATCCACCCCTAACCAGAGCTCACAAGCAGAAATGCCTACAGTGAACCCAGACATACATGAAGACTAATTTCATAACAGTCTTGTTTACTGATGAAAGCTGTGCAACCCTGGATGATCCAGACTGATGGAGTAGTGGATGGATGGTTGGTGGATGGCCACCATGTCCCAACAAGGCTGTGATGTCAGCAAGGAGGGGGCGGAGTCATGTTTTGGGCCGGAATCATGGGGAGAGAGCTGGTAGCCCCTGTAGGGTCCCTGAAGGTGTGAAAAAATGACCTCAGTAAAGTATATAGAGTTTCTGACTGACCACTTTCTTCTACATTCTTGTATATAGTTGTCTTTGTGTGTTCTGACTATAAAAGAAAAATAAATCCACCTGATGCTCTCCATGTTCAACTCATATACACTCTAGTCTAACTATTTTTGAAAATATATCTTGGGTGTGAATATATTTAAAGTCTATACATTCAAAAATAAGTAAAATAAAAACAGGCGCTTGGTAAATTTTTTACTAACTTACATTTTAAATTATTATATTTTTGAGCAGCCGTATGTCTTCTGGAGTAAAAGAGATCAGGGCATGTGTCTGTCTGATATAATTACTGTGTTATAAGACCTGAAAAAGGCTGACGATTTTAAAACGTATCTCCTCCCAACACCCCCTACCACAACGCTGACCATTTAAAACATTTTGCAGTGGTGAGTACTGTAAGGGTCACCAGTAATAAATCTCAGAGCAGAATGGTAGATTGAGTCCAGCACTGCTAGTATGGTTGCCTCCACTATTTGTTTTTGCAGCATGCACGGGTAAACAGAATTTATTCCCATAAAGGAATCCAAGCTCTTGTCTGCACTTAATGGCGAGTTTGTTAATATGGGATTTAAAAGAAAGTTTTTCATCAAGCCAGATGCTGAAATATTTATATTCGCTGACTCGTTCAATGGTGGATCCTGCCAGAGTAGTAATAGTTCTGGAATTTAAAATACTATTTAAAAATCTGGAAAACAGCATGAATTTGCTTTGATTAGCATTTAAACAACACAAGTTCATTTCAAGCTGCATTTCTCCTTTAAACTCTTTAAATTTGATCTGCTCTATTTTCACATTTGTTGTGTTTTTGGGGCATTGCTTTAACAGTCTGTTGGTAATTGTTAATATTTCTCATTATTCTCTTTGTTTAACCTTAAAGAGAGTTTAGTTCATACAAGAAGAGGAATTTCTAGAATTTCTAGGGTCAGAGAGTGCTTTTAAACCATGCTTTTAAGGACAGTGTTTGTTTTTGTAGAGACAATGTGTGTGTTTTTTTTCTGGATCAATTAGCATTTTAGATCAGACTGATATGCATCAGACGAAACATGCCAGGTCTCTGAGGTGATAGAGCGATAAAGTGATAGAGTGATGGAAGGGGCTGAATAACAGTAGAAGAATTTGGGGGCGTATACAGTGGATCTTCTGATGCGGAGCTTCTGTTCTAAACCACAGTCTAGAAGTGAAACCCGAGAAACCCGAGTAGAGAGAGGGAAAGTATGAAAGAAAGTTGTTTGCGGTTGTTTAACTCTGGAGATTTTACTTTTACTGATGTTTCTGTAAAGCAGATTGAGCTGAAATGGAAAGAAGAAGAGCTTTTTAAAAGATAGGAAAGGATTATTAACATTAACAACATTATCTCAGGATTTTTCCTTCTTTTTAACTCCTTAAATGTGAATAAATGCAGGAATGAATCAAATCTCAGCGAACAGAAGATCTGGTCCAGTTCTGATCACACTGCTGATCTCAATGTGTGTGTCGGGTAAGTGAATTAATTCTGAATTAAATAAGTATCAGTGTTATTAAATATAGATTTTTTTTTTTGCTAAATTGTGAGTTGTGTAATTCTATAATGATCTTGAGTCTCTACCAATAACTGTATCAGATTTTAATACATATTATTATTTTTAATTCTTTAAATCTATTGTGTGTAACGACTATACTATTTAGTTTGGTCTATATCAATATATCTATGAATATAACAATATACATGCTATACAGACACTGTGTAACCAAACAATAACATTTTAACAATATTTACTCTGAATGAAAATATTATTACATACAGTATATAGAGAAATACGTTTAATTTTCACTTTAAATAACTTTTTTCTATATTTTCTACAGTTTTGTCTTTGACACATTGACAAAACTGTCAAACTTTGGTCAAAATTTCTATTTGATTTCCTTATGTTTTTGTGTATTTTAAATAACTTAGGCATTTATTATATGATTCCTTTACTTATTTTTTTTAGCTATTTATTAAATATTTTGTTATTTAAATGTGTTAAAGACTGTTCAACCTGTCATTTTGGGATAATTCATATTTAGCTGAGGTAAACCTTAAGCTGCCTATTTATGGTTTTACCTTTTATGGTAAAATATTACGTTAATTAGGATATTTTAAGAAAATCTTTGAGACAGATCAACCACATTTTAATTTTCACTATACAGGGTGGACACGTGCATGACAGAATATAAAAAAGGTGAAATAAAAAAAAAATGATTTAGTTGGTAAATAGGATTTTTGTGTAGCCTAAACTCTTGTTTACAGTGGTGTGGAAAAAGGGGGGACTCCTTATATATTTCATGATGAGTTTTCTTTATAAATTTCAGTTAAATATATATCATATAGCAGAAGAACACAGTGATATTTGAGAAGAGAAATTAAGTAGGATTTAAAGGAAGTGTCGTTTAATTGATTTGAATACCTGTATCACTAATTATTGGAACACAAAATTGTGTTGGGTAAGCCCATTGACCCTTGACCTACACACACAGGTAAATCTAGTTATGAGAAAGAGAAAGTTTTTCTCCTCTTTTCTGTATCTTCTCTGAAGAGCGGCAACATGGGAGCCTCAAAACACTCAAAACTTTCAAACTCTCAAATGACCTGAAAACAAAGATTGTTCAACATCATGGTTTTTAGAGGAAGGAAATAAAAAGCTCAATAATCTCAGAGATTTCAGCTGATCAGTTTCCACTGTGAGGAACAGAGTGATGAAATGGAAGAACCACAGGCTCAGTTCTAGTTAAGACCTGAAGTAGCAGAACAAGAAAAATCTCAGATAATCAGAGGAGAAGGATGGTGAGAACAGTCATAGTCAACATAATCACAGACCTCCAGACCAGCTCTAAAGACCTACATCATTATCCTGCTGCAGATGGAGTCACTGTGCATCGTTCACTATTTACTATTTAGCACACTTTACACAAGGAGAGGCTGTATGGGAGAGTAATTAATGCAGAAGAAGCCTTTTCTGAGAACACGCCACAAACAGAGTCGCTTCAGGTATGCTAAAGCTAAAGCACATTTGGAGAAGCCAGCTTTATTTTGGAGTAAGGTTCTGTGGACTGATGAAGCTAAAATGATTAGAGTTATTTGGAGGGCGGTTATTTTTGCATGGAGGAAAAAGAACACAGCATTTCAACATAAGCACTTTACTGCTCCCCACAGTAAAATTGGTGCCGGTTCCATCATGCTGTGGGGCTGTGTGATCAGTGCAGGTTCTGGGAATCTTGTTAAAGTTGAGAGTCTCATGGATTTCAGTCAATATCAGCAGATTCTTGAGAACAATGTTGAAGAATCAGTGAGAAAGTTGAAGTTTGAAGCGCCGGGGCTGGATACTTCAACAAGACAACGACCCTAAACACTAAACACTAAACTCTGCTCAAAATCTACTAAAGCACTAAATCATTCATACAGAGGAACACAGGAAGTACAACATTCTGGAATGATCATCTCAGATCATCTCAGTCCTCAGACCTGAATATTATTATAAATCTGTGGTGTGATTTAAAGCGGCTGTTCATGATCAGAAACCTGAATCAAACCTGACTGAACTGGAGATGATTTATAAAGAAGAATGATCCAAAATACCTTCAACCAGAAGCTTCAACCAGACTCTCATTGGAAGCTATAGGAAGAGTTTAGAGGCTGTTATTCCTGCAAAAGGAGGATCTACTAATTATTGTTGTAATTTTTTGTAAATTTATGCACCTGCCTAATTTTGTTTATGTAATTATTGCACACTTTCTGTAAATCCTATAAACTTTCACTTCTCAAGTATCACTGTATTCCTCTGCTATATCTACGATATATTTAACTAAAATTGCTGATCTGAACAACCAAAGATTTAAAAAGAAAAATCATGAAAATTTTCTAGATATTTATGTGCTATATTTATATTACATTTAATATAAAATTGTCTAACTGTGTAGTTTAAACATCACTTGTGCACCCTTTGCCAAATGATAATACATATTTTTATTATGTTATTTGTATGTATTTTTGTAAGCCCTGCATAAACAGGCCACACACTGCAGTTTTTAATGATTATTCAGGCAATGATTTTTGGAAAACATGCACCGCCCACGTGAAAGTCAAGTAGCAGGTTGTGTCAATGTTGACAGTAGCAACAGCAAACATGTGCAGTAACTACAGCAGGTGTATCACATCAGTCTGAAGGAATTTTCACATATTCATCTCAAGTGATTTGTTTTGATTTGTCTGCTTTGTAGAGTTTGTGGAGCATGAGCTGCCTGTGTAAAGATCTGTCACAGCATCTCAACGGGGTTCAAGTCAGGACTCTGGGTGAATCCCATTTCTCCCCTTGGCCCTACCCCTTACCCCTACCCCTCTGTTTTGCGCGTGCACGTCAAGGGGTAGGGGTGTCCCGATTCCTGTTAGGATGAAGTGGTAGGGGTAAGGGGTAGGGCTAGTTAGCCCTTCAAATGGAGATTTTCCAGACCCACACTTCGTACCGAGGGGTATGAGAATGACTGGCAAGATGGCGGAACAAGCGACCAAAGAAAGTATTTTCCATGTTAAAAATTACGATTAGCACTGTATTACCTTAGTTTATTTTGTAGTTTTGATGTTTTATGGCTGAATTCTTCGTAACAAGCATAAAAAGTTCGCTAGTAGTTCGTTTCGGTAGCTAGCTAGCTAGCTAACTTTCCCGTTCCACCTTAAATGGTGCAACAGACGGCAGGCGCTACCGCATTTAAGGCGGAACGGAAAAAATAAATCAAATAAAAAATAATCAGAGCTAATTTCAGCTCCCCATCACAGAGGAATTAAGGAATGGACAATATTAATTAATTTCTGCACCTCCTGCCCCCTTTCTGTACACATACAATGCCCTAAAGTTAACTAGTTAACCAGCAGCTAGGCTACTGAACTTTAGCGCTCCACTGCTATCATCACATCAGCCCAGCAGGGTCACCTACACACCACCGCTAGTAGCCTGGTCATAAATCAGTGCTATTTATTTATGTATTTATTGTTCATTGACACACGTCATTGTGATATACCAGTGATTCCTCTGTCACTGAGGACCCATATTCTTGCACATTTTATTGTTTTTGTAACACATTACCTGCTCCAGGACCAGTGTTGGGAACCAGTGTGATATACAATTTCTAGTATATTATGGAGGCTATTTTCAATAAGATTCACCTTTCACCGGGTGCTTGAAGGGTTGTCCCAATTCCTAGGGGTAGGATTTTACCCCTTCCCCTTGTAACTCCGTTTCAAGGGGAAGGATTACACTCGAAAAGAAGGGGTAGGAGTAAGGGGTAGGGCCAAGGGGAGAAATAGGATTCACCCTCTGACTCAGACACTTAAAAATATGTTCTGTTCAACTTTTATTAGGGTGGTTGCCAAGCAAAGCAAAGCATTATGCTTTTATGCATTTCTTCTTTCTCAGCTTTTTCTAATTATTATTCATGCTTTAATAATAATAAAAAAGATTGTTAATAGCATATCAGTTAATCATTGTATAAAGATAATAGCACTACCCAATAGTAATAATATTGTAAGAACAAGGGAATTACACAAAGGACCAATATGGTAACCACATGGCAATGCCTCTTTAGTAATTACATGGTAAAAACCCAATTGTACAAATAACACAATATTAATAACACAGTAATAAGACAATAGTAATAAAAGTATAGCAGTGAAAATTACCCAAAAGTAATAATTTTTAAAGAACAAGGGAATTGCACAAAAGGACCAATATTGTAAAAACATGGTAATGCCTCTTTAGTAATTACATGGTAATAACCCAATAGTAATAACACAATGTTAATAATACAGTAATAAGACAATAGTAATAAAAGTATAACAGTGAAAATTACCCAATAGTAATACTATTGTAAGAACAAGGGAATTGCACAAAAAGTCCAATATTGTAACAACATGGTAATCCCTTTATTAGTAATTACATGGTAATAACCCAATAGTACAATAAAACAATGTAAATAACACAGTAATAAGACAATAGTTATAAAACTATAAGAGTAAAAATTACCCAATAGTAATATTTTTTTAAAGAACAAGGCACTAACACAAAAGTAATAACATTGTAATAATATGATTATAGCATCATAGTAACAATGTTGCATGCAGTAACACAAAAGTAATACATTGTAATAATGTGGTAATAACATCACAATAATAACAATATAATGACATGGCAAAATATCAAAGCAATAACATTGTAATTAACTTGCACAATGGTAATCACATTGTAATTAAGAGGCAATTACACAATAGTACCTTGCATTAGTAACAACTGGGTAATTGCATGGTAATACACATTAGCAATAGCACTGTGATAACATGGGGTAACATGATAGTAATAATATGGTAACAACATGATAGTGATAACATTGTAATAAAGCAATGGCTATCACTTTGTTACAATTACAAGGCTATAATAATATTATTGTAATAACATGAATGTAACAAAATTGCAATAACATGTTAATAACACAATTGTAATAACACAATGATACAATGTTGCAATAACATGGTAATTATCAATATCAAAACATTAATAGGAATTATAATTATCAAAACAATAAAACAATGGCAATTACATTGTTGTAACTTTGCAATAACCAAGTAATAACATGTAATAACATTGTAAATAACATAACTGTAAAAAAATAGAAAGAACATGTTAATTACACAATTGTAGTAATGTAGTAATACCACAATGTTAATTACATTGTAATAACAATTTAGTAATAATAACAGCAATAACATTGCAATAACTTTGCAATAACACAAAGTAATAACAGGGTAATACATGGTAGTAACACAATAGTGATAACATTGTAATAACAAGGATATTTTAAAACAAGAACACTATTATAGATTATAATAAAATGATAATAACACATGAGTGATAACATGGTAGGAATACAGTGGAAATAACATGCTAGTAATATTGCAATAACATAATGTTAAAAACATTGTAATAACACTAGTAATCAATGATGTATAATGCATAATGTAGTAACATAATAATAACACAATGGTAATAACTTTGTAATAACAAATTAGTAATGATATGTGCAATAAGTCACGGTAATAACAGGGTAATACATGAAACTGACAATAGTAATAACATTGTAATAACAAGGGAATTACACAATAGTAATAACATTGTGATAAAAATTTAATTACACAATATTTTAATATAAAAAAACACATGAACAACACATGAGAAATAATGTTATAGTAATACTGCAATAACACAACAGTAGAATATTTTAGATTTACTTTTTATTGTGTAGGTTCTGGCCAAAATCAAAAACTAAAAACCTCCATAACCTGTTATAGTTGCAAATCAAAGAGATAATCAAATAAAAACAGTGAAAAGTTCAGGAGCGCACAGCTTCAGTTCTGAGGGGTAGGTCCACAGTGAGTTTGGAAGTTGTCGTATTTAAACACACCTCACTCAACTCATCAGTTAATTAGCAGGTGAAGCAGGAGTGTTTCAGTAGGCCAACTTTCAAACGGTGCTGGGAACTCAGGTCTGGAGTTACTCAGCCCTGAAACACAGAGTGATTTCTAAACTGCAGACTGTGTGTATATGGATGAAAATGCAATAGAAAATAATCTAAAACTGAACTGTTGAACCACGGTTTCACCAGATTTCTCAATTTCCACATTCTCTCAGCAGACGGCAGGAATATCACAGTCAGGATGGGATCGGGCGTGATGCTACCGTGTAGCTGCCCACACGTTTCTTCACTGCTCAGCTGGCAGAAGGGCATCACCATAGTGTACAGTGATCGCAGAAACTCAGCCGAAACCAGTGCAGATCAGCAGTACAGCGGGAGAACCAGAGTCCTGGAGAGCAACTGCTCTCTGGTCCTGAGCCGAGTTCAGCCGTCTGACGAGGGAGAGTACTCCTGCTACTACCAGACCTCCAGTTTCTCCGTAGAGACTGTAACTCTACACGTCACAGGTGAATAGAGATGCTGAGGTGACACTATACCAGGGGTCGGCAAATAAGTTTGACCACGGGCCAGATATTTTCCAAGCCATTATTAATTCTGTTCTGTAAAATGAAGTGTAATGGGTTAGAGTGCTACTGACTAGTAGCTCTCCAGCCCAGAGGGTTGTTGAACCAAATTGCAGAACAGTTGACCTCAAAGCAGGTAAACCCAAGAAGAAAAGAAAATATAAATAAATAAATGATCCAATATGCTACCGCTACCGCTGAATTGGGACACAGCCGGAAAAAAAAAACGCCCTTATAAGGAGATAGGGAGCCCAAAAACAGGCAGAAAAATGAAAACGGGCGGAAACTAAAGTCACGGCAAGCGCGACAGTGAGAGCTCATCAGTTGTTTTTCATTATCATTTTTTATAGTTCAAACAACCTCACAGGCCAGATGTTTCATGCTTGCAGGCCACATCTGGCCCGCTGGACGCGTATTGCCGACCCCTGGTTTAACATTACACTTTCTCAATCCCACTAATGGTGTTTTGGTCTTTTCCCAGCATGCACAAGCATTGCAACAGTGCTGGTTGTGTTCGAAACTGCCAACCCATGGTGGTTCACCAGCTATTCCATTATCTGTTCAATTCTCGATGGAGACCTGACGGATTTTCTCTGTCGCTAGCTAGCTAGCCAGCAAAGGGTCTAGAAATCAAAAGGTATCCTATTGATAAATCATATGGAGACATTGCATTCAATATCGATTTTTATCGTAATAGAAAATGTTTTTAAGGATTACATATTCTTTAAACTAGGGCTGTTAACATCAAAGCGTGTATTGTGGCCAGCCCATGAGTACACCTGTGTAAAAATCAGTGCGTCTAATCAGCATTTTGATATGCCACACCTGTAACTGATGGATGGTTTATCTCAGCAAAGAAGAAGTGCTCCCTAACTCAGATTTAGACCCAATTGTGAGAAAACATCCTTTTTTGTACGTAGGAAAATTCTTAGATCTGTGAGTTTAGCTAATGAAAAATGGGAGCAAAACCAAAAGTGTTTAAACAAGTTGCAAGAAAAAGTATGTAATCCTTTTGGGATTACTTGGATTTCTGCATAAATTGGTCATTAAATGTGTTATGATCTTCATCAAGTCACACCAATAGACAAACACAGACTCCTTTACCTAATACCACAAATTATATCTTTGCAAGGTTTTATTAAACACAACATGTTAACATTCACAGTGAGGGGGAAAAGTATGTGAACCTTTGGATTTAATGACTGGTTGATCCTCCTTTGGCAGAAAAAATCTCAATCTAACGTTTCCTGTAGTTGCAGATCAGACCTGGAAAAAACTGTTTCAGTTCAGCTATAATATTCTTGGGATATCTGGTGTGAATCGCTCTCTTGAGGTCATGATGCCACAGAATCTCAATTGGGTTCAGGAGGTCTCTCCAGGACTCTCCAGAGGCTTATTTTCTTCTGTTGAAGTCGTTCGGTTGTTAATTTACTTCTATGTTTTGGGTCGTTGTTCTGTTGCATCATCCATCCTCTGTTCAGCTTCAGTTGGAGGACAGATGATCTTAAGTTTTCCTGCAAAATCTCTTGGTAAACTTGGGAATTCATTTTTCTGTTGATGACGGCAATCCGTCAAGACCCTGAGGCAGCAAAGCAGTCCCAAACCATGATGCCCCCTCCACCATGTTTCACAGTTGGGATGAGGTTTTGATAATTATGTGCTGTGCCTTTTTTCTCCAAACATAATATTGTGTGTTTCTTTCAAACAACTCAATTTTTATTTTATATGTCCCCAGCATATTTTGCCAGTAGTGCTGTGGAACATCCAGGTGCTCTTTTGCAAACTTCAAACGCACAGCAATGTTTTTTTTTGGACAGCAGTGGCTTCCTCTGTGGTGTCCTCCCATGAACTCCATCCTTGTTTAATGTTTTCCTTATTGTAGATTTGTCAGCAAAAATGTCAGCATGTGCCTGAGATTTCTGTATTCAGTCTTCAGCTGACACTCTAGGATTCTTCCTCACCTCATTGATCATTCTGCGCTGTACTCTTGCAGTCATCTTTACAGGACTTTACCACGCCTAGGGAGAGCAGCAACAGTGCAGAACTTTCTCCAATTGTAGACAGTCTGTCTTACCGTGGACACATGAACATCAAGGCTTTTAGAGATACTTTTTATAAACCTTTCCAGCTGCATGCAAGTAAACAATTCTTGAATGTAGATCCTCTGAGAGCTCTTTTGTTGTGCGAGGCATGATTAACATCAAGCAATGCTTCTTAAGAACAGTAAACTCAAAACTAGTGTATGTTTTTATAGGTCAGGTCAGCTTTAAACCAACACATCCAATCTCATCACATTGATTGGACTCCAGGTTGGCTGACTCCTGGCTTCAATTAGCCTAAGGGTTCACATACTTTTTCCACCCTCACTGTTAACATGTTGTGTTTAATAAAACCATGCAAACATATACTTTTTTGTGTGGTGTTAGTTTAAGCAGACTGTGTTTGTCTATTGTTGTGATTTAGATGAAGACCAGAACACATTTAAAGACCAATTTATGCAGAAATCCAAGAAATTCCAAAAGGGTCACATACTTTTTCTTGCAACTGTAAACAGACAGGTTACTATGAGAACTAGAGAACTACAGAATACACAAAGATTAAACAAACAAAACAAAAAAGACAAAGAAAAACCAACAACCCAAAACAGACATAAAATGTATAAGAACCAACAAACTAACACTAACTGTGAAAACACAGGGGCTTAAATACACATGGAGGGAACATGAAACAGGAAACGCTTGGGGGCAGGTAATAAGGAGGCGGGGCTAAAAATGAACACAGGTGGGAGCACTGGAGACACGGGTGGAGACAAGGAGAACACAGAGAGGGCCATGTGGTTAGGAAAGATACATAAACAAGCAGGAGGGCAGGAAAACACAGACACAGAACAGGACAAGAATGTACCATTATACCCTTTTTTACAGTGATAGGTAGCTCAGTATGTTGTTATGTTAGCTCTCAGCTAATGTGTGCAAATTTAAGAAACTGTAGAATAGTTAAAGGAATTCTCAGCCTGTTTTGTGAGTGTCTGAGTTGTATTAGTTTTGAAATGGTTGACAGACTGTCTTTATGGCCCTCAGGCAAATATTCCTTCTGGTAGATCATAATGATGATTCACATACTGCTGTTTTTCTCTGTTTTTTCTGTTCTGTCTCCATGCAGCCGATGCTTCTTGTGAGTACAAATCTGGCCTTTACCATTGTAAGGCCACCTGGGGTTCTCCTGAGGGGTGGATTGTATGGAGATTGAACGGTCAGTCCAAGTTCCTGCATTCAGTGTTTTTCCAGAGGAAGCTGGATGAAGATTCTGGTCTCTATATCATAAACGGCTCCGCCAACATAACCAGTAATGGCGCAGTGACGTGTGAGGTGGAGACTTCTGGAAAAACAGTGGAAATTGAGTGTAACCGTAAGTGTGCTTAGGAAACTTTTTCTGGTATATAGTTGCAGGAAAAAATATGTGAATCCTTTGGGATTACTTGTATTTCTGCATAAATTGGTCATTAAATGTGTTCTAATCTTCATCAGGTCACAACAATAGACAAACACAGTTTGCTTAAACTGATACCACACAAAAAATATATATATGTTTGCATGGTTTTATTGAACACAACATGTTAACATTCACAGTGAGGGGGAAAAAGTATATAAACCCATAAACCAATGACTTTTTCTAAGAGCTAATTGGATGCAGGATGTGATGAGATTGGATGTGTTGGTTAAAGCTGCCCTGCACTATAAAAAAAAACACACATCAGTTTTGAGTTTGCTTTTCCTAAGAAGCATTGCTTCTTGTGAATCTCGCCTCGCACAACAATAGAGCTCTCAGAAGACCTATGTTCAAGAATCGTTGACTTGCATGAAGCTGGAAAGGGCTACAAAAGTATCTCTAAAAGCCTTGATGTTCATGTTTCCACAATAAGACAGACGCTCTACAAATGGAGAAAGTTCAGCACTGCTGTTGCTACTCTCCCTAGGCTTGGTATAAAGTCCTGTAAAGATGACTGCAAGAGCACAGCACAGAATGATCAATGAGGTGAAGAAGAATCCTAGACTGTCCTGGAGGGGGCATCATGGTTTGGGGCTGCTTTGCTGCCTCAGAGTCTGGTCGGATCTCTGTCATCAGCAGAAAAATTTAAACTTAAGACCAGCTGTCTGCCCACTGAAGCTCAACAGAGGATGGATGATGCAACAGGACCCAAAACCCAAAACGACCCAAAACATGAAATTAAATCAACAACCGAACGGCTTCAACAGAAGAAAATACGCTTTCTGGAGAGTCCTGACCTCCTGAACCCAATTGAGATTCTGTGGCATCATGACCTCAAGAGAGCGATTCACACCAGATATCCCAAGAATATTATAGCTGAACTGAAAGGTTCACATACTTTTTCCACCCTGCACTGTGAATGTTAACATGTTGTGTTCAATAAAACCATGTAACCATATACAGTTAAGGTCAAAATTATAACTTTTGACTATTTCCATAAAATACTGGCAATTCTTTGCAATATACATCAAATTTTATATAGTAAATTATTAATCCAGTAAACAGCCGCATTTTGGTCCACTTTGGAATATAAAATAAATATTCAAGATTCCTAATAAAAAAAAATGGTAAAAACTGAGATTGTCAAAAGTATTAGCCCCCATGTGATTTTGTGTTTTCAAAGCAAATTAATTGGGCTTCAAACCACATCTACTAATCAATTAGATTTGAAAACACACCTGAGCAATCAATTAGCACTGAACCTTATTTAAATTACTCCAAGAAGCAGAGTTAGTATCACTTGACCACTTGAATGAAAGGGATACTCTTGGGTTGCTCTGTAATCTTTGTACAAAGCAAAGATTTTCAGGGGGAAGGATATACTGCCATTTCCAAGCGTTTCATGGTTTCTAGAACAGCTGTGTGTTGCATCATCGCGAAGCACAAAGAAACAAAGTCTGTGTTTAAAAATAAACACGGCCGTGGTTGCAAACGCAAGATTTCCAATACTTTGCAGCGAAAAAAAATCAGAGATGTCAACAGTAATCCCCGGACCTCTGCTAAAATGATTGTTGCTGAACTTCCTTCTTCTGAACTTGATGTTTCACGCAAAACTGTTGTGCCAGAGACAATCTGAAACATAAGGGCGAGTTTTGGAAGTCTGTCCTTTGGTCTGATGAAACCAAACTTGAGCTGTTTGGGCATATGGATGCTGCTTTTGTTTGGCGTAGGAAGGGCGAGGCCTTCAACCCTAAAAATACTGTCCCCACAGTGAAGCATGCTGGTGGAAGCATAATGCTGTGGGGACAGGAAACCTTGTTCGGGTGAATGGGACCATGAAAAAAGAGGATTATTTGGATATTTTGAAGAACAGCAGGACATCTGTTGCCAGTCTAGGGTTAGGTCATTGCGGGGTCTTCCAACAAGACAATGACCCAAAGCATACATCAAAGTTGGTCAAAACCTTTTTGAAAGACACCAAAATCAATGTTATGGCGTGGCCCTCTCATAGCCCTGATCTCAATCCTATTGAGAATCTGTGGAGAGAGCTCAAGGTTCGGGTCCATGCTCGGAGACCAAGCAATTTGCATGATCTTGAACAATTTTCCAAGGAAGAATGGGCTAAAATCCCTCAGCAGACATTGGTTAGAAACTACCAGAACAGATTGTTGTCCGTTTTGAAGCAGAAAGGCTACACAATTAACTAGTAGTTGTCAGAGGGCTAATATTTTGACCATTGCATTTTTTCTTTCGCTTTTTTCTTGTTTCTGTGAAACAAACGAATGAAAATGTTCATTTGACCTTATGCAGATGTTGTCTCAGTTCTTGTGGACAAACACAAACTATAAAGACTTAAGGTTATGGCCCATACCATTGGAAGGATTAGGGTTTTATTTGATTTCATAAGGGGGGTAATTTTTTTTACCTTAACTGTATATTTTTTGTGTGGTATTAGTTTAAGCAGACTGTTTTTTTCTATTGTTGTGACTTGAGGAAGATCAGAACACATTTAATGACCAATTTATGCAGAAATCCAAGTAATCCCAAATATTTCCCAATTGTGTCAATATTTTGTGTGAAAACGATTATTTTCTAGTATTACCTTTATTTTTTTGGCACTGGAATTCACTAGAGTTTAACGGGTATATATTAGACATTTTGTGCTCCTTCACTTTCCACTTGAGGATGCCCCACAGATGCTCAATTGGCTTTAGGTATGGAATAACACTTGGAAAACTGTTGTGTGTCCCAGTTTCAGAAGGTATGGGATCATGCTCTGCATCAGAATGTCACAGTACATGTTGGAATTCAGCTCCCCAGTGCCAGTACCACTCAAAATTCCCCATAGCCATGATGTTACCACCACCATGCTTAGCTGTAGAAAAGGGAACAGTTAAGCAGTATTGGTACTCCTCATTAGGGTGCCATCACATATTTTACGGCATCTTTGAGCATAGCAACAAGCGTGTTTCTCACATCCTTAGAGAGTTCTTTGAACTGAAGTGCCATGCTGAATATCCAGTGGACACTATAAGAGAATTTAACAGGCCAGCTCCTTATTCACACCTGGGAACTTGTAACATTTATGAGTCAAATGACACTGGGGAGGGACATCATAACAAGTGGGCACTGTTTGGACATGTTCACCGTGACGTGTACTCACTTGTGTTGCAGATATTTAGACATGAATGGCTGTGTGTTGAGTTATTTTTAGAGGACAGGGTACCACTTTAAAATAAGACTACCTTTATAAAGGGTTTATAAATAGTTTACAATTAGTTTATTAATGGTTACTAATTAGGTTGTAAATGCCTTAAAAATCATTAATAATCAGTTATAACACATACGTAGAAAGGGCAACAATGACCTGTTGTTTGCCAAATAGTGAACCCACAGCCGTCTATATTGTTAAACTTTAGATCTTGTCTGCTTTGTCTTCTCCATCTAACTCAACTTACTTCTCCATCTCCATATTCTCCATCAGTATCAGTATCAGTTTAACTATTTAACTCCCAAGTTTAATCATTCCACCACTAACAGGTCATTGTTGCCATTTCTACGTATGTGTTATAACTGATTATTATTGATTTCTAAGGCATTTACAACCTAATTAGTAACCATTAATAAACTAATTGTAAACCATTTATAAACCCTTTATAAAGGTAGTCTTATTTTAAAGTGGTTTCCTTGAGAACAGTAAATCTTTTATGCTATACAAATTGTGGGTTTACAGTGTAAGGCACTATTTAAGAGATCTATAGAGCATATATATATATATATATATATATATATATATATATATATATTCAGAATGACTGTTATTAAACGACACAAATAGAAGTTAGAAATTATACTGTTGGTGGGGTGTAAGATAGCAATGAGCATCGCAACACACTTTGCACAGGGTTTAATTTTTTAGTTTTTAGTTTGTTTAGTTTAAAAATGTACAGCCATGCAATAAACATTTAATTATATATGTACATTGCAATTAAATAGTTTAAGTAGATACAAATATACTTGTTTCATCCCTCCTTCTGAAATTGCATGTTTTAGTTTTTTAAATGAGATGCATTGATTATTACAGATCACTACTTTTCTGACAAATTTACAATAGTAACAGTACAGCATGTTTTAAATGCACCCAATCCAAGTACATTTTACTAAAAAAATGTATGAACATGCAACAAATTAAACAGAACGTTCTGCACCTGCTCTTCGCACCTGACAATCTTGCCACAGGCAATAAAATGAGAATGAGAGCTTTTTTGTTGCAGAACACGTTTGTAATATCCAGGATTATCTTGTCACAGTGTAAACATTCATATCAGGTTACAGTACATGAGTTATTGGAACGTCATTAATCACCGATGTTTAATAAATCTTTTTCTCCTCAGGCAGTGCACCCAGGAGTAAAGATCCTGAAAGCTTATGGAATGTTCTGCTGGTTTCTGTGGTGTGTGGAGCCCTGGTGGTCCTTTTGATTGCAACATGTTCCTGGATCATCAAACGTCGGATTAAAGCACACGGGAGGATAAGACATACAGTTTAAATGGTTAATTCTTGGAATTTACAAGTCTATAATTATAGCGATAAGGGTACATTAAATAACAGCAAGTATGACAGGATATCCAACGATTTATTAGTTGAGACTAATAAAGACATTATTTAATCAAGAGAGCACTTCAGTTTCTGAATCAGTTTCTCTGATTTTGCTATTTATAGGTTTATGTTTAAGTAAAATAAACATTGTTGTTTTATTCTATAAACTACAGACAGTGTTGTGCCAGTTCACAGCTTTTCTGAACTAGTTCAAAGTTCAGTTCATTTTACTTTTTTGGTGAGATATTCAAATAAATACTTTTTTTTCACACTACAAGCTAGAAATCACTATACGTTCTTTAAAACTGCTCATTGTTGACATTTGCTCATGATACTGTAATTGTAGGTTTCTTACCAGGTGATGAAAATGTTCATAAGGAGAATCGGTGTCTGTCTCCGTGCATCACTTCCACTAGACATTTTTTTAATTGCAGCTCTTTCTCTCACTCCAGTCATTGGTCTCTCTGTATCTCTCTCTCTCTCTCGCGCCCTCACACTTCGCGCTCTCGTCGTTGGTCTCACTCTCTCTCTCGCTCGCGCTCTCATCATTGGTCTCTCTCTCTCTCTCTCTCTCTCTCGCCCTCACACTCCGCGCTCTCGTCATTGGTCTCTCTCTCTCTCTCTCTCTCTCTCTCGCCCTCGCGCTCCGCACTCTCGTCGCTTGTCTCTCTCTCGCTCTCTCGCGCCCCACGGTATCGTCATTGGTCTCTCTCTCTCTCTCTCTCTCTCTCTATCTCTCTCTTTCTCTCTCGCGCACGCCCTCGCGCTCTCGTCGTTGGTCTCTCTCTCTCTCTCGCCCTTGCGCTCCGCACTCTCGTCGTTTGTCTCTCTCTCTCTCGCGCCCCACGGTATCGTCATTGGTCTCTCTCTCTCTCTCTCTCTCTCTCTCTCTCTCTTTCTCTCTCTCACGCGCACTCGCGCTCTTGTCGTTGGTCTCTCTCTCTCTCTCGCCCTCGCGCTCTTGTCGTTTGTCTCTCTCTCTCTCTCTCTCTCTCTCTCTCGTGCCCCCGCGCTCCGCGCTCTCGTCGTTGGTCTCTCTCTCTCTCTCTCGCTCCGCACCCCGCACTCTCGTCGTTGGTCTCTCTCTCTCTCTCTCGCCCTCGCGCTCCGCGCTTGCTAGCCAGCGTTCATTTACAGTGATGTCTGCCGTTCATGACACATAATGTGAACTAATTCACGTTCAAGTTCTTTATTAAAATGTGTTGCGTTCAGTTCAACGTTCACGAAAAAATGAGCGTGTTCAATGAACGCATTCTTTTGAACTCGTTCACGCACAACACTGCCTACAGACAACATTTTTCCCAAATTCCAAATAAAAATATTGTCATTTAGAGCATTTATTTGCAGAAAATGAGAAATGGGTGAAATATCAAAGAAAGATGCAGAGCTTTCAGACCTCAAATAATGCAAAGAAAACAAGTTCATATTCATAAAGTTTTAAGAGTTCAGAAATCAATATTTGGTGGAATAACCCTGGTTTTTAATCACAGTTTTCATGCATATTGATTAATTAGCATGAATTAAATTATTACATAAATTAAAACATCACTTAACCATTTTACAATCTTAATTAATGTAAGTATTGTTATTTGTGACCCTTATCATAAAGTGTTATCAGGACATTGTTAATTGAAAAATAATTATTAGGGCTGTCAGTCTGTGTGTTCATTACTTTACATTACATTTACACTTACATTATATCTCTAATGTGAACCTTAACATAAAAATCACATGATTTTTACATGGTAGATGTAGTTTTTTAATTCTGATCACAATGTTGGTTGCAGGTACCAACCGACTGCTGTATATACTGTACAAACACATATAGAAATAATTTTCTTATAGTTTTCCCATTCTACAGTAACAAAAAATATCTTATAATGTTCCTCTTTCTACTTTCTACTTTCTACTTTACTTCTCAGCACTGCAGTGATTAGCACTGATTAGCATGGTGGTGGTGTATGAGGTGTTAGTGTGTGTTGTGCTGGTGGTACAGTGAGTGGATCAGATACTGCAGCAGTGCTGCTGGAGTTTTTAAACACTATATTTAATCTTCTCTCATTGTCCTCCACTCTATTACACACTCCCACCTACAGCTGAAACACCCTGTAGATAAAGTAAAGTCAGAGACAGAAGCTCTAAATCTGTTGCTGCACAGGTTACAGTGTTCATCATCCTCTAATCCTTAATCTGTGTTTACAGGAAGCTGTTGGTGGACAGTTTTTAAAAACTCTGTTTAAAAACTCCAGCAGCACTGCTGCTGTATCTGATCCACTCACTGTACCACCAGCTCAACACTCACTAACACCTCATACACCACCACCATGCTAATCACTGCTAATCACTGCAGTGCTGAGAATAATAATAATCCACCACCCAAATAATAATAATAATAATAAAAATAACAGCTGATCTGTGGTGATTTTCTCTCCTTCTCTCCTAAATATTGAAGAACAGGGTAAAAGGAGGATAATAATAAAGTTTACAGAAAAACTATATAGGACTATAGTCTGTATTTACAGAAAAAATAGCTGTGATGGTGGGTGTGATATTCTGTTATGACTGTGAACATCATTATTGTGAGACAAATAAATTTTATCCTCAAAGCTTCTTAGCTCTTAACTAAAGTCGATGTCAAAATATATATATTTTTTTTTATATTTTATTTTGAAGCACTGTAATTGATTCAAATTTTATAAAATTTGGACACAATGAAAATAACAACCTCCAGATTGTGTCACAGTGTGAAAAACAAATAAAAAAACTATGTAATCATAGTGTAATTAAATTATTCTCAGTCTGGTTCATGTTTTTTTGTTATTCTTGACTCTTTTCCCATATTTTATATATATATTTATATATATTTTTCTTTCCTGTTTAATGCTGATATAATTACTGCTATTATGTTATAATCATGTTGGCAGATTTAATAATTGCTGTATGAAATGACATGCAACCCTGAATCAGAAAAAATGTTGGAAGAGTATGTAAAATAATAATAACAACACAATAAATAAACATAAATACTTATTACATTTACTTTGACAAGTATTTACTTTCAGACAGGATGAGCCCATTATATCTTATGTTTTATCTGTAAACTGTCAACACTTAATTTATTAATGCACATCCAGTGAATCAAATAAAAAAAAGTCAAAGTGAATGCAAGAAACAGTGATTTTTATTTATCTTTTGCATTTCCATTCTGTCCCATACTTTTTTTAATTAGGGGTTGTCTTTAACTACAGTAGAGAGCTATCAGTTAAATGTATATTTGCAACTTCAAATCTGCATTACTTGAGTTTCATTTGTTTCAAGAAATTGTAAACATGGAAAAATATAAGGATGGTTTCTCATTAAATAAAAAATACAATATCCCCCAGAATACTATATAATATATAAAGAAATATCTCATGGTTTATCATATTCTGCTTAAAAAAACTTGTATATTTTTTCCCATTCTACCTGAAATTATCGTATAATTTCCTTCATTCTGCTTAAAAATAGCTCTTATAATTTCCTCTATTCTACTTTTAAAAAATCTTATAATTTCTCACATTCTACCTAAAATATATCTTATAATTTTACTTATTCTTCTTAAAAATATCTCCTTTAATTTAATTTATTCTACTTAAAAATATCTTTTAGAATTTCCCCCATTTTCCTTATAAATATTTTTTAGACTTTCCTCCATTCTACTTTAAAATTTCTCTTATAATTTCTCCCATTCTAATTAAAAACATTATTCTATAATTTCTCCCATTCTATTTAAATAAATGTCTTATAATTTCCTCTATTCTACTTAAAAATATATCTTATAATTTCCCCCATTCTTCTAAAAAATATCTTATAATTTCTCTCATTATACTTATAAATGTATTTCAGAATTTCTCCCATTCTACTTAAAAACTCTCTTATAATTTTCCCATTCTACTTCAAAAAAATTCTAACAATTTCTCCAATTCTATTTAAAAAATATCTTATAATTTCTTTCATTCTACTTACAGAAGCCTCTCATAAATGCTCCAATTCCCATATTTAAAAAAATATCTCCTATATTTTTTTTCCATATCTATCTATTCATTTTACTTAAAAATATTCAGCTTCTTTCTTTAAATATAACTGTGTGTAGATTTTAAGTGAAGTAGCTGCTGTGATTATAATGTGTGTACGGGTAAAAAAAAATAGTTTATTTAAACACTTCTTGGTAGATAAAGCACATTTTTAATAAGCCAAATATCTGCCATGTTTTGTTCATAAATATCAATCACTATTAACCCTTGTGTGCTTATCATATTTTTGTTACTCGTTTACTTTGTTACTTGTATTTAATTCAGCAAAATTAAGCAATTTTACATTAAAATGCTTTACACATGCTCGCTTCACCTAAATTGTAATAATATTTGCCCTTTACCTTTCTTATGTTACATTTCTTTTAAAAAGTGCTATTCTTTTTTTTATTAGTTTTTTTTAATAAAATGTAAAAGAAAATGAATTAAACTCAAGATATGAGTAGAAAATTTGTTTAGTTTCAAGTAGAAAGTTTGTTTAGGGGGGGGGGGGGTGTACAGTGTGTGTTTATCGAAAATGTGTTTTGATATATGTTTTTCACAAAAAATGAGCCAATGCCAATGAGTTTGAGTTAGAAAAAATATTTTTTTTTAGTATCATTTGATGAAAAATGAAAACGGGTCCCACAGACCCGAACACCACACAAGGGTTAGCAGTGCTCTGCTTTTAAAGAGAGCAGAAACCGTTCTGAATAACGGCGGTTAAGGATTTATTGTGGCTACAGCAGTCACAGTCTGGTTTCACATGATGATGTGTAATCTGATATTGCTGATGTGTAATATTCACTGGAACTGTGGTTTAAGCTGTTAGGAATGTACCTGGACTCAGTGAATATAGGTCAGGTTGTGAAATCTTTTATATTCTTGTTTTTCTTTAGCTTTTTTTTTTTTGCTTTTTGAGTCATTCGTTTGTAGAACTGGAAATAAACACTCATTTTTAGGCCAAGTAAGTTTTATTTACTTTAAGCATTGTGGTTTTATTCTTTCGAAATCTTCACTCCTCATTTATCTTCTGAAACACAAATCTGACTGTGTCGTGTTTACAGTTATCTAGAGGGAGGGTAAAATCCAGCTTTTAACAAAATAACCCTTTTGTTATGTTAATTTGTCAGGAACAGCAATTGTGTTCCTGGGTCATTTTGAACTGTGAATGTTTAATTATCCAAAAGCTGTTTGAAACCAAAAGTTAAAAATATTTAATTATTAACTCCATTACTAATTATACTATCAATATTTAGTGCAATAGTTTTCCTAACCTCTATCAGATTAGTCAAGTCAAGTCAAGTCAAGAGGCTTTTATTGTCATTACATCTGAGTACAGGCACACAGTGTGATGAAATTACGTTCCTCCGGAACCATGGTGCAACATAGAACAACAAGCAATAGACAACATAAAGTGCAGGAGTGACGACAGTGCAACATAAAATTATAAAATTATAACACTAAATAACAATAAATACAATAAATACAAAAGACGAGACAATTTAAAGACAGGACAGTGCAGTACCGATACGGTATAATAAAGTGTATAGTGGGGATAAGGTGCAGAGATGTGTAACATACTGTAACATATAGAACATATATAATCACAGCAGTTACTGAGGTAGAGTTTATAGTTTTTAAGAGTGCAGCAAATAAAGTCATGTCAGCCTCTGTGTGCTGACTGGGTGTGTGTGTGGGTGAAGTTCAGTTCTTTGTGAGTGTAAAGGGGGGGTGTACAGTTTAGTTTTGTTTAAAGGGGGGGGGGTGTACAGTTTAGTTTTGTGCGAGTGTGTTGGGTGAGTGGTGGGTGGGGTGGGGGTTCAGTTCTGTCTCTGTGCGTTGAGAAGTCTGACTGCCTGGTGGATGAAGCTGTTGCAGAGTCTAGTAGTGGAGGCTCAGATGCTCCTGTATCTTCTGCCGGACGATACCTGTTTAATTTAACGATCTTACCTGTTTAATTAAGATAATTCACTCGTTTTCATAAAAAAAAAATACATGTTCAAACTTTTTTTAATGTTTCACTACTTCATTAGTTTTTTAAAAACCAACATATGAAACAGTATAGTTGTACATAACATTGAAACATAACATTGCAATTTTGTTTTAGTTATTGTTTTTTGCAGGGTGTGTTTGTTGCAAATATGTGAAATTAACCATTTTTGTTAAAATATGTTGATTACACTTATTAAGGCAAGCAGAAGAAGTTTCATACTGAACAAAAAAACTACTTTTAACCATTTTTCCCAGATCTTTAAACTTTAAATTGGGCCAATTTGACCCCAGAACATAACAGGAGGGTAAAAAAAAAAAAAAGTTATTTTAGTTTAGTGAAATTGCTATTTGCTAATTAGGCTAGTTTGACTAAAGGTACCTCTTAACTGGTGTCAGGGTCAAAAAAATGTTATTATTTTGGAGAGCTTTTATTGATTTAAAT